>NW_024040485.1:31265412-31313344 GCF_014851395.1 Micropterus salmoides | reverse complement strand
AGAAATCTTCAGTGTCACACTGTTGTGCTTTATGTCACTTGCTGTTACTGTTTCAGGCTTTGAAGGCGGCTCAAAGTTCTCATTGACAGAAAGCCGCCTTCATGAAGGTAGATGCTTGAACCTTTCTGTGTCTCATTTGTTAATCCCACTGTCAGGAACTTTATGTTCTTGTTCTCCTTGTTGGCCTCTGCAAAGTCACTGAAGAGCTTTGCTTTATTCCTCATTGCATCTGTTATTTCTTTTGAGGTGAACCATTGTTCCTTCTCTACATCTTGAGGGTCGTCTGCTTCGGGTGTTTGTTTTAAGTAGTTAGATAAAACTGAGAGGTACGGTTCAGCACTTCCCAGGGAGGTGAAAACAAAACACACAGCATGGTCTGCACTGAGGGTTTCTTCACTAAGAACATTCTGAGAGGGGACGATCTTGGTGTTTTTCATCATGTTGGTTAAAGACATTAAGGTGTAGACTTCTCTCTCTTTACAGTCCAACCACTCGTTCAGGTCTTTGCTGTTGAAAGGAGAAGAATGTCTCTTCTTCAGGATCTCTGCGAGCACAGCCTCCTCTTCTCCTCCTCCTCGGATTGATGGAAGTTTCTTTGCCAGATTTTGTTGGAATCCCAGCTTGAACTCAGAGCACATCTCTTTAAAGCTTTTAATCTTTTTGCCAATCTGTGGGAACTGCTGTGCGGTGGTGGTTCTCATTGTGTCATTGCACCTCATTTCCAGCTCACTGAAGTCCTCCAGGACTCTCTGTGATTCCTGAACTAATCCTATACTTATCTGACGGACCAGTTTTGCAGCAGAAGAATCTAAACTTGTCAGTGGCAACAGCCAGACTTTCATTGGTACAGCCTTTTCTCCGTTGGCTCCCAGTAATCTTGGCAGGCTTTGGTAGACTTCTACTGCATCCTGAAAGGACACAGGACTTTTTTCAAGAGCAAAGTCTCCAAAGAATCTGCAGAGAATTTCTCAACATTTGCTCTGTCCTTGTCTTCCAGTTTCAGGGAACCTTCACCATCTATGCGACACTGGGAAACTTCTTGATCATCACCTTCAAGTTCCCCTCAATGTCTTGATGATCTTCTTTTTTAGACACCTCACGGTCAAAGACAAAGAAGGCTTGTGCCCCATAAAGAATGGCTGTGACTACATGTGTTGCTAATCCTTTATCAAAGACATATGAATGCTTCATATTGTCTCTTCCAAGGTGATCCATTGACAGTTCCTGGAACTTTGTGGTAGCCTTGTACTTCAGAGTTACTCTGGCCTGATTTTTGGAAATCTTACTGTCATTCAGGTATTTAGCCGATCCATCAACCTCAACCAGTCCACTCAAGAAACTTGCCTTCAGGGAAGCTTCAACATTTAGAGCTGAAGATTTGTCCTCAATTGATTCAGATGCAACGATCTCAAAGTCAGTGTTCGGTTTTGGTCTTTTGGTCTTTCCTTTATCTTTTTCCAGGTCATTGCGGTCCCACAGCGTAATGCCTGCCAAAAAGAAGAGGAGAAGTCAAACTGCCTTTTATTGCATGATAGTAAAGCATAGCTTTTAGACACAAAATCAGAGAAACACTACTTTGGCTTTTCTATAAGAACTTCTTCTGTGTTATAAAGAGGATCAATTCACAAATTAAAATAGCTTCTTCCTGACATGCTTTAAAACAAAACATGTTGGTAATCTCTATCAGAACAAGAGACACATGATTTTCAGATAATTAAAATGAAGCAAAAGTGATCAAACGATCTGAGATGAAAATTTGTTGAATGTGGCTTTAAATCCTGAAAGTTTTAAGTATCTTCACATGTGAATCCTTACCAGGGACGATGAGTCTTTGCGGCAGTCGTACAACATCCCGAGGCTGAAAGGCCGGCCGAGCGCCGCCACCTCCATCGTCCCGCCGGCTTCAGAGGCCATCGCTCAGTCTGAACTGGACAAAATGGACAACAGCTTGTTAGTTCATTTCTCTGACACTTCTCTGTGTGATGGCCACAGCAGGAATTTAAAATATTTGGTAATATCACGTCCAGACACCCTCACATTTTCACTTTAATTTTGACCTTTTCTCTCATTTAATTTTAAGTTAAAGGAAACTTTCATATAAAACAACAAACATTGTTTTTGCATTTAAAGCAACTATAATGCATTTTTTATAATGTGAAAACAATGGAATAATGTGTCGGTGTCTCTGAATTATCAGCTGAATCTGCAACTTCTCTGCTTTATGGAACTTTATCGGGACTTTCAGCAGATAGAAACAAACAGCAGATAGACACAGTTAGAGAGCATCTGGTGAACACAGTGCAGCATTTAGCAGCGATAGAGCCAGATATTTCCCTCAGGAGCTGCTGGAGACCGAACACAGAGCTATCAGAGACAAACATGACTCCACATGAAGCATCATGTTACTCTGTAGCTGCTGGAGGTGGAAATAAGCTGCTGTTTGATCACAAGTTCTATATATCAACTTAAGGATGAAACTTATTTCATGTTCAAGTTGCTTTCCATGTGCCTCTCCTCTCATCCCACACCGCAGTCCGACCACTCTAAAGAAAGCTCAGCTTCTGCTCTGTTCTGCTCAAATTACTCAAGTAATTAGCCAACTAATAACAACAACCGCTGTTATTCTGTGTCAATAGAGCCCTACGCCGCGTGCCGCCATCTTGGTGAGGTCCGTGAGCTGCTAAATTTCGTTTCTGTCATCAAATTGAAGGAGAGCAGAAGAGTTACTTTGGGGGAGGCGGTCTTTATTGGCCTCTACTGGCCGACCCGTAGGAGCTACACAGACATGCAGTATACCAATCCACTTGTCTCTTCAATACAAAGAGAAAGAGCCCATTTACTTGCCCTGTTCTGTTTTCAACTTGTGCACCTGTAAAGCATGGGAGTTCTTTCGGTCATAGGAATGTTGATCAATATTCACTGTTTTTATCAGTATTGCAGTGTTTTAGAAGCTTTATGTTATTTGGAACGTGGTTGTATGGAGAGAAATAGTGTTTTGAAGAAAACTCCCAATAAAAGTGAACATATAAACAGTAATATGGACAAAACATGAACATTCGCCTGGTATATTTTTAAAATACTGTGTAATTACTGTTGCATATTAGTTTCTTTTCATCAAATTAGAAGATATTCAGTTGCATTATAATGAGTTGGATGATGATTTTGATGGTTTATTGCATAAAAAATATAGCTTTTTTACCAGGCGGGGATGAAAATAGATTTTCCTATATTGCATCTCCATTTACTCTTTAATAGAAAAATAAATAGGTTCAGTTGATTCATATTCCTCTGACCTTTCAAAGGAGACCAGAATTATGCACCATACCTAATGGTTGAGGAGTTATTACTGATTTACTTTGGGTATGTTATTTGCGTTTTTTGTGGAAATAGGTGGCAGGTACCATGTGGTTAAATATAATTGTCCTCTCACAGGATCAGTGGGTTAGCCAGCTAACTTTTGGGTAACTCGGTTAACTCTATTTTTCCAGTCTCACAAAGACAGATGAGTTCACACTTTGGCTCACAATGTCCGATGCCATGGCGCTGGTAATAATAGCTTGGGGAATAACTTTTGAGGGGGGAGGGGAGGCAGTGGTGAACTAGCTCTTACCCCGTTAGACATTGGATAGCTGCCTCTTGTAGCCTGCGACACTCAGCCCTAGGCCGGAGGGGGCGTCTTTGAGGAGAATCAAAGCAAAATGGAACATGGTCTTGGCGATGAAGACCGTGGGCCCCCAGTTAGTTTTGTGAGTTTGGTGGGCGGGGCTTAGCAGACTGATGCGAGGAACGTTTTGCGTTGTATGTTCAATTGTTATCGACTGCTGCTTTAAATCAGAACACCTACCTGTTTGGTTTCAGTACATTTCAGGCAGTTGGAAGTTGTTTCTGCAGCTGCAGACTGAAGTCCCAACAATGGAGCCTGAAGGCTGATTCACATCATCAGTTGAGTTCTAACAGCAGCACGGAAGGGATTCTACTGATCGCCAAAGAGACAAAGAGAAAAGGCTTTTAGAGGTAACTGACGTGTTTCACTGTTTGTGCAGATAATGATTGCTATGGATGCTGGAGTGTAAGGCAAGGCAAGGCAAGGCAAGTTTATTTGTATAACACATTTTAACAACAAGGTCATTCAAAGTGCTATAATAAAACATAGAAGCAACAGGGAAATATAAAAAAGTTTAAAAGCAACATAAAATATAATAAAAGTTACAGTGTTACAATCAGGGTTAAAAGAGTTAAATGGAAAAAAGCAATGATTAAAAGCTAAAAACAAAGAAATAGAAAACAGGACAGTAAAAGTTACAGTGCAGTGTAAAGAAAAGTCTTCAGCCTTAATTTAAAAGAACTGACTGTTTCAGCAGACCTGCAGTTATCTGGGAGTTTGTTCCAGATATACGGAGCATAATAACTGAACGCTGCTTCTCCTTGTTTAGATTTGATTCTGGGGACAGAAAGCAGACCTGGTCCCAGACGACCTGAGAGGTCTGGATGGTTCATAACGAAGCAGAAGATCGGAAATGTATTTTGGCCCTAAACCATTTAGTGCTTTATAAACTAACAGCAGGATTTTGAAATAAATTCTTTGACATACAGGAAGCCAATGTAAAGACATCAGAACTGGAGTGATGTGATCCACCTTTTTGGTCTTAGTGAGGACTCAAGCAGCATCCTTCTGTATCAGCTGCAGCTGTCTAATGGATTTCTTAGGGAGCCCTGTAAGGACACTGTTACAGTAGTCGAGTCGACTGAAGATAAATGCATGGATAAGCTTTTCCAGGTCCTGCTGAGACATAAGTCCTTTAATCCTTGATATATTCTTCAGGTGATAGTAGGCTGACTTTGTAATTGTCTTAATGTGGCTCCTCAAATTCAGGTCTGAGTCCATAACCACACCAAGATTTCTGGCTTGATTTGTGGTTCTTAACATTACAGATTGAAGTCGAGCACTGACTTTCAATCGTTTCTCCCTGGCTCCAAAAACAATAACTTCAGTTTTATCCTTGTTTAACTGAAGCAAATTCTGGCACATCTAATCATTGACCTGCTCAATACAGTTACTCAGCGCCTGTATGGGATCATAGTCCCCTGGTGAAATGGTAAATGTAAATCTGTGTGTCATCTGCATAATTATGGTAACATATTTTGTTGTTTTTCATAATCTGAGCCAGTGGAAGCATGTAAATGTTAAACACAAGAGGTCCCAAAATGGAGCCTTGGGGAACTCCACATGTCATTTTTGTCAGCTCAGATGTGTGATTACCTATAGACACAAAGTAGTCCCTGTCCTTTAAATAGGATTCAAACCAGTTTAGTACTGTGCCAGAAAGTCCAACACAGTTTTCAAGTCTGTCTAGTAATATGTTGTGGTCGACCGTGTTGAATGCAGCACTGAGATCCAATAATACTAAGACTGAAATTCTGCCACTGTCAGTGTTTAAATGGATGTCATTGAAGACCCTAACAAAAGCCGTCTCAGTGCTGTGGTGTGGTCGAAAACCTGACTGGAAGACATCAAAACAGTTATTTAGTGCCAAGAAAGCACTAAGCTGTTGAAAAACAGGGGAGTTTGATATGGGCCTATAATTGCTCATTAGTGACCTGTCTAGATTGCTCTTTTTTTAAGAGTGGCGTAATGACTGCCGTTTTCAGGGCCTGTGGGAAAAAACCTGAGAGGAGAGACATGTTGACAATTTGTAGTAAATCTGAGACCATGCATTTAGAAACATTTTAGAAAAAACCTGTTGGCAGAATGTCAAGGCAGCGTGAGGAGGATTTCAGATGTTGTATTATGTCCTCCAGGTTTTTATGGTTAATAGAATCAAATTGTCTCATGCTATATGAATTGTTTTTCAGTGGACACAGGGACAAGACATATCCTGTTACTGACATGGAGGCACTGATTGCTTGTCTCATTGTTTTGAATTTTGTCTGTGAAGAAGGAAGCAAATTCATTGCAGGCCCTGGTGGATAGAAGGTCAGAGGCTACAGACACAGGAGGGTTGGTTAGCCTGTCCACAGCAGCAAACAGGGCACGTGCATTATTAATGTTTTTGGTGATGATGTCAGAGAAGAAGGACCGCCTTGCATTTCTCAGCTCTAAATTATAAATGTGAAGTCTCTCTTTATAGATGTCATAATGAACCTGGAGATTTGTTTTCCGCCACCTGCGTTCAGCTTTTCGACGCTCTCTTTTTTGAGTTTCTAACCAGCGTGGCATTTCTCCATGGAGATCTTCTCTTACCAGAGACCACCTTCACCTTGGCTGGTGCAATGGCATCAATAACATTTGTAATTTTAGAATTGAAATCATCTACAAGTGTTTTCAGTGATATGCCGTTTTGTGATCACCTCTGTTTGTACATTTGTGTGCACGCAGACAGCACTCTCAAAGAAAACACAGGAATGATCAGAGAGAGCAACATCAGTCACCACAACCTTGGAAATGTCCAGACCCTTGGAGATGACCAAGTCCAAAGTGTGCCCCTTATTGTGTGTGTGCCTCGTCACATGTAGTTCTTTAGTCCCTCTGTCCTGGGGGTTGTCAACATGGATGTTAAAATCCCCAACAATAACCACACAGTCAAAGTCAATACAGATTATAGACAGCAGTTCACCAAATTCATCAAAAAAGTTTGCACAGTATTTAGGGGGCCTGTAGATATTTAGAAAAATTGCTCGAGAAGAGGAATTCAGCTTTAGAGCCACATATTCAAAAGAATCAAAATTCCCATAAGACATCTTTTTGCATTGGAGGGAGTCATTAAACTAAATGGCAACTCCACCTCCCCTCTTATGGACTCTAGCTTCACTATAAACTGAAGTTGGGAGGGGTAGACTCGATAAGGACAGCTGCACTGTTATCTTGGTCCAACCAAGTTTAAGTTAAAAACATGAAATTAAGATTGTGAGTTATTATAAAATCATTGATTTAAAATGTTTTTCCTGCCAAAGACCTAACGTTTAACAAAGCTAATTTTAGTGTGTTAAAAACGTTATCTGGCCCACTTTTTGACAGGCTGCGGCTGACAGGAATTAATACTAAATGTGCAGGATATGTTGAGTGCTTCCTGTTTCTTAACACATTCACCGTGCTTTTTCTGTTACCTGTCAAGACAGGGATGGAGAAGACTACCTGCACACTGGGCCCCGGCTTGTCCTGGGAAGAGTCATGAGTGCTATTTTCCTTGTAGCCTGGACCCAGCACATATCAGACAGAGCTTACTGGGCTTTTTCGCCATTGTGGAGCGGGAGGACGGGTTGGGCGCTGTACTTTTGACAGATGTGTCAAACCTGGAGGACTTAGAACCAGAGGTGGAGGTGGACGGTGAGGGGGGTTTAGGGTAGAGAAAATGGGAGTGGAGCGAGGGAAGGGCGGGGAGTAAATTTGGTCCCAGCTCTAACCAGATCTTCCATGTGATCAGTGAAGTCCAACAGGGGGGAGAGGAGAGAAAGTGTGTCTGAAGGTGGGGATTGGGGGGATAGAGATGTTGAATCCTCACTGTCGGTTTTCAGTGAGGGAGGTGGAGACTCTTCCTCTTGGCTCAGATGTCTCCAGTGATCAGAGCTCTCTTCCGGCGGGGGCTGAGGTGGCTCTCCTTCAAGGTTTCTGGCGTGTTGTGTTGTGTCTTCTTCTTGTTTAGATTCCTCTTGTCTCTTGTCCTTGGCAGAGGGAACAGATGAGTGATGCAGAAAGTAAAACAGTTTGGAGCTGAACAATTTTACTCCTGACTTGTTAAGGCAAAGTCCATCTGCCTTAAAAAGATGCCTGCGGTCCCACAGAAAGTGAAAGTTTTCGATGAAATGCACTGAATGGACAGTACATGTGTTGAGAGCCACGTGTTCAAAGCCATCAATCTGCTGAATCTCTCAGCTCCTCTTCGGATTGGCGGTATAGGGCCACTGATAAACACCTCAGCATTCAGAGAGCTGACTGTGTTCAACAGATTATTAAAATCCTCTTTCAACACTTCAGACTGTTTCACAACATCATTGGTCCCGATGTGCAGTATGATGTTTTTCACAACAGGATGTTCAGCCACGATATGCAGGATTCTTTCTGCCAAGTCAGACACCGTATCCTTCGGAAAGCAGAGTACTTTGGTGTTCTTACTGCACATGCTTCTTACATCGTTTACGGCAGAGTCACCCACAATCAGAGTTTGAGGCCCAGTCGTTAGCTTTCCCTGCAGCCTTTTACTTTCTGATTTGCTCTCAGTCCTTACCCTTCTGTGTGAGGACAGGATGTTATCCAGGTCATCAGACGGAGATCCAGGTTCCTGCAATAGTGGTGAAAATCTGTTCTGCTGTTGCACACTCGGTTGTTGGGGAGGTTTGTTGCTAACTCTCCCTTTCGCAGCTGTCCACAGCTGTGTCCTACCAAGAACAGGGGTTGAAGAGGCGTTCTGCCTGGATGATAATGCAGGCCAGCCAGTCGCATCACAAATCTCAGGGCGCTGGGTTCTGCCTGTTACTGGTTCTCTCGAGTTCCAGGGAGGACTCCCACTTTCAGATTTATTACCCCGTACACAGGCCTCCTGCTTCTTGGTAGCCTTGTTGGTGCTAATTAGCGTGTGTTAGCATGCTCTTGTCCACTGTTTTAGGTCCACGGTAAAGTGGTGTCATTCCCTCATAGTCCATTCACTTCCACATTCACTTCCAACCTGTGGATCTTGGTTTCCAGCACTGCAATTTTCTGTAGAAGTTTGTAGAAGTCGTCCGTGGAGAAGGGGGGCATCTTGTTGCTAATTAGCATTAGCTATAACTCCAGTCACTGCAGTACAGGCTAGTGCTATTGATAGGCCGCACTCGCGTAGCACTAAGATCATAAAAGGTTTTAAAGTATGGCAAGAGCCAACTTTATCTGACAGTCCCAGTGATTTAAAAGTATCCAAGAGCTGCTGATTTCTAGCACGAAAAACAAAAAAGAGAGTTTAAGCAAAAGAATGCAAGGAGAGGCAAGAGCAAGCAGCGTCTGCACTGTAAGAAAGCAGGAAGGAGTCACTTCCCTAAACCCATTAAAGATCAGGACAGAGCCGCTAACATAGACTGTATAAAGAAGTGGACGTAGCCACCATGATGTCACCCACTGGTCTGTGGACTGGCGTTTTGAAGGCGTACATTTTTTCAAGGGTTAGGGTTAGCCAATCACAGGCAGAGTAAGGGGGCAGGACTTAACACAAAGTTTGTGTCCATCAGGTGAGAGTTGTTCAAAATCTGGTGAAAAAAAACAACAACAACAAATTTCCAAACCTCGAGACGTACCGATTGGTTGTCACCAGTTGTTTTGGAACCAGAAGTGACCATATTTGGATGAGAGGGGGAACTGGGGAGGGATACGCATTTCCACGCCTGACAGGTTGCCATGGTAGCAACTTGTCAATCACAACATTGTCCCGCCCTAAAGCCTCCCTGCTTCCTGGTCTCTGTTCCTCTAAATGGGACCATAATTTACTAAATGAACATCATGCTGTGTTGAAGAAGACTTGAAACTAGCGACTGAGACCAGAAACTCATCAGGAAAGTGTTTACTGAGGAAACGAATAGGGCTGCAAGGATTAGTTGACGTAATCGACGATAAAAATTTGTTGACGTGAAATTTCATTGTTGACGAATCGAGTGAGGCTGTTTAAGGGAGAGATAACGAACTTCTTATTAAGAACATTTGCTCTTGGAAATCTATTGTGTAATAGATAAAACATGTCATGGAGCATTACAACATGAGACAAGATTGGCACGATTTTCAAAATAAAACATCCTGTGCAGACTTCTGATCGTGTATCAACAATAAACAGAGTTAAAACAGACAATTTATCTGCGTAGCCTACTTAACCATGGAGAAGCATTAAAGCTTTGTGAGCGGCAGAATAAGCATCATGGACCTATGACCTTTGTCCCTCTTTCAGCCTGCTCTGTCATTTGTGACTGTAGCCTGTGCACAAAGTGTTTCTTCCTTTAATCTCAGGTCATGCAGTGTAATCACCTTTAATAAGTAACTAGAACAGGAAAACTGTTTGTGTGGAAAGAACATAGATAAGAGGGTGTGTCCGCACATCTGATACACGTCTTGATACATCCTTGCTTTGTTCTGTTCAAGCTTTCCTTTGGAGACATAATTAGTGGACACAATACTGCTATTGTTTCATAAGTAAAGCCTTTATGTACAAGGCTTCGTCTCGGAGGTCCTAAGATGACTTTGCTTTCAAGGTGCTTAAACTGTTAAATGAATTAACATTAACAATCCACAGCTACTGTATTTTCTTATAAACATAGATAAAACACACTTTTCAAAACAGGCTGGTGATGGAGCAGTGGATAAGACACATGCCTCTGGTGTGACAGACTCGGCTTCAAATCCACTGTGAGACACCAATGTGTCCCTGAGCAAGACACTCACCCCTCGTTGCTCCAGAGGCGTGCGACCTCTGACATGTATAGCAATTGTAATTCGCTTTAGATAAAAGCGTCGCTAAATTAATAAATGTAAATTTACTGAAAAGTGCTTAACAAATAAACATATTATTATTAGTATTGTTCATATGTGTGTTAGCTTGGTCTGATTGTTGAGGCTGGATATGTCAATTCAATAAAAGCTGGATTCGAATGTATCTGTACCAACAAGTTGTTCAGCCTAAACCTACAAACGACGATTTAGTTAGCTGGATCGTGGTCTAGCCCCATGTATGGTACATTCAACTCACAGAGCTAAGTGTCTGATTTTCTAAAAAAACAAATATGTTGTTAAACTTTGCTTTCCGCTGTTTTGAAGATATGAGATCTGAATTCTCAAAGACTCTCTAAACATCTGGGTGACAAAATATTCCATCTCTTGCATTATTAAAAAGATTTAAAACAATTTCCAAAGTTGGGCCTCTCTATCCTAATACAAGTAAGACGGCCAGTTAAAATACAAGTAAATCATATGACATAATGGAGATATGTGAAATGGGACACCCTGATGAGCTCTCCGAAGCTTGAGAAAAGGGGGCCAGACAATAAGCAGATAGTATTTAATATATAAATTTACTAACACGTCTACATTTGTGCACATATTATACTGTAACAACCCACCTCAGACTAAGCAATGACCCTAAGACACTAAAAGCTAAAACAACTTAAACTGAAACCAACAAAAAATATAAAAATATATACAAGTTTACGTCTGCCCTTTCTAAGAGCTTTTTTCTGGTCTTGTATTTATTGCAGGGAAAGTAAATCAGAATACAGTCATTTACTTTGGACCATGATATGGCACGTATGACTTTCTTCTGTAAAATCTTCAGTTTCAAAACAGCATCAGGATGCTTACAGTAGAAACGTTTCTGATCCTCTGAGGCTGTTCTGTGGTTTCTGCTTTTGTGTCTGAGGAAAAAACAACATCTGATCTTTATTCATTGACAGAAGTAGAAGCAGAAGAGAGTCAGGCTGATTTCTCAGAAAAAGTGTGACCTGTAGACCGACGCAAGGACGACATTTTGGTGGGCAGGGGCTGCAGGCATAATTCTATACATTTCTTTAAATACTTTTACTTTTTGTTTCACAAGCAAGATTCCAAATGAGTAGCCAACAGCTTCACACAGCCAAGCAACAGAATACTGAATTGCCTGAATACATTAATGTATTGATCAAATACATTATGATTGTTGCTATTATATAACACTTATCCACTGTTCCATCACCACCCCTCATGACCAATAATACATTTTACTTTTGATACTTAAATGTTTTAAATGCAGCTACTTACTTTGACAGTTTCTGCATTTAGTCTTTCTAGGGCAGTAGTGTCAGAGAGAAACAGAGAAACTGTGCTTGACTGCAGCTCTGCAGTCTGACAGACAAACTTTCAAACACGTTTTCACTGAGGAATGTGTTCAGTGTTTCTGCACCTTTCAGTGTCCAGACACTTCACCAATGGTGGGCCTGTTGTTTGCAAATGGGTTTTCTTCTTATTTTAATTACTTGTTGCTCAGTTTATTTCAGACATAAACAACAGTTGTTTTTTTATCTTAAACAGACAAACGCTCCTTTAAAGCATATTTTCAACTCATTAAAATCAGTCACTAAATACAATCAAAGTAACAGGAAACAGGTCGAAGAAAGCGGATTAACCATCTTAAACTAAGGCTCACTGTGACTTCAGTCACTTTGGTTTGGTTTTTATCTGTTATATTGTTTCTATATTATCTATAAATGTTGTTTAATTAAAAATGACACATTTTTATCTGGTGTAATATTTTTAGATGTAACAAAGTCAGATTCTAGTTTTTATTGAATTTGTACTCACCGGTGTTTGTCAGAGATTCTGATGTTTTGTTGAGGAAAACCTGTTGATTCAGTTGAATTTTCAAACGAGAGAAACAGAGAGACTCGACTCGACTGCAGCTCTGCAGTCTCTCAGACTAACTTTCACTTTCATTGAGGAATGTGATTTTTCCTCTTTCAGTGTTGCTCCACCTCTCAGTGTTCAGACACGTTACCAAAGGGGGGGAAATAAAAAAAACACTGAGCCTTATTACTGATTGTTGTATCCACTCCACAACTGCAGGAAGGAGAGCTGCAACCGTCCCCCTGGGGCCTCAAACAGACACTGAATTTTGTGAGAGGCCACAAGTCAAAAAAGTTGGATTTGGTTTAATCTTTAAAAATATGTTTTTATATATCTTCTCAATCTGTAAAGTAAATTGTAACTAAAGCTAAAAACTACACACAAAGTAACATAAAATGGAAAAAAAGTAAAGTAAAAGGACCTCAAAACTGTACTTCAGTGCAGTAAATGTACTTAGTTACTTCCCAGCACTGCTGCATGATGGATAAAGTGGATGTCAGCAGTGTAACATCTGACCTGAAAGAGAAAACGAAGCTGCAGAAGGTAAAGAAGGCGACTCTGACACATCAGAGGACGACAGACAACACTTCGAATAATAACATTTATTTATTTATACACATACTCTGGTCCAGAGGAAAGGATAACTCAGGGATTTAATGCAGGAGATAACTGTGGAGTCTACGAGAAAGCTGTTCTCAGCCTTGATACCTTAATACTATGATAGTTCTCACAGGAACAGTAGGCAGAAGATAAAACTATCTCACAGATGTTCATTATAGCTGAAACACTGGTACACATAGTGGACAGTAAGATGAATATAAGTACACAAAGTAAATGATACATATCAGAATGCAGAAAGGTCAAATCAACCATCCCAGTAAAACTTTAAATCTGAGCAAGAAGCTGATATTCCTGTTTACAAAGCTGTACTGAACAATGTAAATCTATATATCTAAATGCTTTTTATGAGCAGTTATTTTTAGATTGAAAAAATAGATAAAATATGAATACTATTTAATTCTCAGTGTTCAGGTTTGCTGAGTTAATAAAGCTGCAGGTTTAAACTGTGACACTGGTGTTAATGGTGGCAGGAAGTTGTCCAGTTAATGCTTCCAGCACACTCAAACATTTATCAGCACACACGGAAAATCTGAGATTTTCTGCAGATAACTCCTGCTGGAATATGTTTGTACAAACGAGTTAGCAGCTTCTCTCTTTATGTCGAACACATTTCTACTTTTGTTGGTTAGAATAACTGAAGTGTCGGTGTCTCAGTATGGAGACTCTGTCTCAGTACATCACTCTCTGTCCTGTTTGGTTCTTTTTTATCTGTGTCACAAAAATCTTCCTGATCACTATGGAAGCTGGAGAAGTTCCACTCCTGTGTTAGCCATGTACTCAGCTTTTGGGGTCCGTGGGGTCCCTTAGCTTGGGAACTGGAGGGATGCTGTTTGAAGTCCAGTATGAAGTCAGTACGGAGTGTGGACTGGTAGCTGGAGAGGAGTGAAACATTTCCCCAGCAGGGCAGAAAGGTTCACTGTGTAAGTTTTAGTGGCATCTAGTGGTGAGGGTTGTGAATTGCAACCAACGGCTCAGTCACCGCTCACCCCTCCCTTTGTAAGCTCAAAGGAGGAGCTACAGTGGTGACAAGCTCTGTCGGCTCGTGTGCTAAATAATACATGCGGTGTTCCATTTGTCCAAATAATACTACTACTACCACTACTATTCAATTTTGTTACGTCCCAGCTCACTAGGGGAAAGGGGATGTATGCATAAACCAGATGCACTTGGTATGGTGGAAAAGTTTAAGGTTTTAACAAACTAAAGTTGGGCAAGTGGGTGCTGTGATAACATAAACTCAAGATAACAAAAAGAGATCCCTCCAAAACAGGGATTACTAACTCAAAAAGTACTTACTCTAAAACCTAGCCCAACTCTGCAGACACACGGTTAAACACAAACTAACTCAAGGGTGTCTCTTAACAAAAATAAACACTTACTGACTCTCAGTAGTGAAATAAACTGCTGCAACAGAGTCTTTAGCTAAACAGCTAACACAAAGACTACTCTCAACAAAATAAATACTGACTCTCAGTAATAACAGTAACAAACACAAACAGGCCACAGAAGTGAAGCTGCTGCAACCAGCGAACAATATACATACTACCGGTTCCTCACCGAAACCAGCCAATCCTCAGCCGGGGATTGCACAACCTGCTTAGCATACTGGGAAAACACATGGACAGTAACCAAAACACACGGCTGCTACCAGCGGCTCTAACAATTTCAGTTCAATTTTATTTACATAGCGCCAAATCACAACAGTTATCTCTGAGCGCTTTACTACTACTACAACTATTACTTCTTCTTCTTCCTTCTTCTTTGTATGTATTAAACAAAGTGACGAAACACGCTCCGTAGAGTCGTTTGTCTGTTCAGGCTACTGTAGAAACAAGACGGCGTCCATGTAAGAGGACCCGCGGTGTCTGTAGATAGAAATGTCTCATTCTAAGGTAATAAAAACATAACGGTTTATTATGTAAGGTCTTTATACACCACTGAAAACATAGTTATGGATCTTATATTGCATTTCTGTCAATAAATCCTCCTAAATCCAAACATTATCATCTTCTTCTTCAACAAGAGGATTGCACCAACATCAAGTTCTTTATCATGTACTTTCTCTGATAAAGAGAAACATGATGTCACCATCTTCAAGGTGCTGACATAATCATCTTCTTCATCATTATCTTCTTCAACAAGAAGATTCCACTAACATCAAGTTCTTCATCTTGTGCATTCTCTAATAGAAATAAACATGATGTCACCATATTCAAGATGCTGACATCATCATAATTTTTATAAATATCTTCTTCATTATTAACATCATCTTCATCATCATTATCATCGTCGTCTAGTTCTTTCACTCCACTCACTACTTTCAGGATCTGAACTCTTCCCAAAAGCCCTTGTTTTTCTTCAGGCGTGGCTCTTGATTCTTCTCAGGTTTGTTTAAACCAAGTTTGAAGTTTTTCAGCAAATTTGTTAAATGAATTCTCGAGCTGCTGTCTTTCTCTGAGGACCTCTTTCATCATCGTCAAGCTTTTGGTTTCTATGATATTCAAAGCAGCAAAGAACCTCTTCATGCTTTTTATCCCCATGTTCCAAAACATCTGATCAAAGCCTCCATCTTCATCCTCATCATCCCCACTCATGCTGCCTGCTGCAGATGATTTGTTGTCTGCAAACAAAGCTGAGTTATTGAATTTGAAGTGAACTGGCAGCCCGTCTCTTGTTTTAGGACATGGGACACCTGAAGCATTGATTCCCTCTAGAACTGGTGGACGCTGGCCGTCTGCGAATGTCACCAGAACCCTGATGTTTTCTGCCACATCTTTGCCAAAGATTGAGAGTATGGAGTCAAACACATATTTCTGTGTTGGCGTGAGTCGAGGTAAAGAAGCCTGAGCTACAAAACACACAGCGTCAATTTCACTGACACCAAGCTCAGCAGAGAAGAGATTACACAGCTGTTCTGTGATCTGTCTGTCTCTTATTAAGCCTCTTGTATCTCCAAACTCTGGAGTGTCAACAATGGTCAGAGAGTATTCTGTTTTAAAACCCTCCTGGTGGTTGATTTTGTACACAGTGACTTCAGAGGTCTGACTTTCAGCCTGTGACGTCGACTGATCCTCATCAATTAACTTAAACCGATATGAATCCTCCCATTCGACACCAACAATGTAGTTGATCAGTCCATTGATCAGAGTCGCCTTTCCAGATCCGGACACTCCAAAAAACATTATTGTGCGATTTTTCCTCGTGCTTTCTTTGCCAAAACTGTATCTTCTACATCCATCAATGTCCGTATCTTCTTCTTTCAGAGGCAGTTTGTAAACTGAAGGTGATTCAGAATTTATCCTTTCACTTCTGCTTTTGAGGAGTTCTGTGAGCCGTTTAAATTTCATTGTGCAGACATTAACAGAGATGCTCTCCTTGCTTCTTCCAGCTGCACCACAGTCACATCTGACCCTGACAACATATTCTGTCTCTGGCTGAAGCCCTGAAATGATCGCCTTTTCAGCTCTCGACATCATTTGCTTCCATTGGAGATCTTCCTCTTTCACCCTGTTGTCTGTTTTGGCGTACTCCACGATGTAGCTCAAAATCTGGACATCTTGTCCAAGCTCAGCAGGTTTCTCCAGCTGACTGAGATCTCACGTGAGTTTGGTTCAACTTGAGGTTTTCCAGGAGGGCTGCAAGGTAAGGTTTTAATGGAACCACTGACTTCATTGGCCGGCCCAACACCTGCTGAGGTCACTGCTCTGCATCTGAACATATACTCTGTGTTAGGACTCAGATGGCTCACTGTGACTTCTCCAGCTTTTGATGCTGTCTCTTGTTGCCATCCATCCTCTCCTCTGACACAGTACTCTACAGAGTAGGAGGTGATGTTCTCTGCTCCAAATCTGGGCGCAGAAATCTTCAGTGTCACACTGTTGTGCTTTATGTCACTTGCTGTTACTGTTTCAGGCTTTGAAGGCGGCTCAAAGTTCTCATTGACAGAAAAGCCGACTTCATAAAGGTAGATGCTTGAACCTTTCTGTGTCTCATTTGTTAATCCCACTGTCAGGAACTTTATGTTCTTGTTCTCCTTGTTGGCCTCTGCAAAGTCACTGAAGAGCGTTGCTTTATTCCTCATTGCATCTGTTATTTCTTTTGAGGTGAACCAATGTTCCTTCTCTACATCTTGAGGGTCGTCTGGTTCGGGTGTTTGTTTTAAGTAGTTAGATAAAGCTGAGAGGTACGGTTCAGCACTTACCAGGGAGGTGAAAACAAAACACACAGCATGGTCTGCACTGAGGGTTTCTTTACTAAGAACATTCTGAGAGGGGACGATCTTGGTGTTTTTCATCATGTTGGTTAAAGACATTAAGGTGTAGACTTCTCTCTCTTTACAGTCCATCCACTCGTTCAGGTCTTTGCTGTTGAAAGGAGAAGAATGTCTCTTCTTCAGGATCTCTGCGAGCACAGCCTCCTCTTCTCCTCCTCCTCGGATTGATGGAAGTTTCTTTGCCAAGTTTTGTTGGAATCCCAGCTTGAACTCAGAGCACATCTCTTTAAAGGTTTTAATCTTTTTGCCAATCTGTGGGAACTGCTGTGCGGTGGTGGTTCTCATTGTGTCATTGCACCTCATTTCCAGCTCACTGAAGTCCTCCAGGACTCTCTGTGATTCCTGAACTAATCCTAAACTTATCTGACGGACCAGTTTTGCAGCAGAAGAATCTAAACTTGTCAGTGGCAACAGCCAGACTTTCATTGGTACAGCCTTTTCTCCGTTGGCTCCCAGTAATCTTGGCAGGCTTTGGTAGACTTCTACTGCATCCTGAAAGGACACAGGAGTTTTTTCAAGAGAAAAGTCTCCAAAGAATCTGCAGGAGAATTTCTCAACATTTGCTCTGTCCTTGTCTTCCAGTTTCAGGGAACCTTCACCCTCTATAGCAACACTGGGAATCTTGTTGATCATCACCTTCAAGTTCCCCTCAATGTCTTGATGATCTTCCACTTCAGAAACCTCACGGTCAAAGACAAAGAAGGCTTGTGCCCCATAAAGAATACCTGTGACTACATGTGTTGCTAATCCTTTATCAAAGACATATGGATGCTTCACATTGTCTCTTCCAAGGTGATCCATCGACAGTTCCTGGAACTTTGTGGTAGCCTTGTACTTCAGAGTTACTCTGGCCTGATTTTTGGAAATCTTACTGTCGTTCAGGTATTTGGCCGATCCATCAACCTCAACCAGTCCACTCAAGAAACTTGCCTTCAGGGAAGCTTCAACGTTTAGTGCTGAAGATTTGTCCTCAATTGATTCAGATGCAACAATGTCAAAGTCAGTGTTCGGTTTTGGTCTTTCTCCTTTATCTTTTTCCAGGTCATTGCGGTCCCACAGCGTAATGCCTGCCAAAAAGAAGAGGAGAAGTCAAACTGCCTTTTATTGCATGATAGTAAAGCTTAGCTTTTAAACACAAAATCAGAGAAACACTACTTTGGCTTTTCTATAAGAACTTCTTCTGTGTTATAATGAGGATCAATTCACAAATTAAAATAGCTTCTTCCTGACATTCTTTAAAACAAAACATGTTGGTAATCTCTATCAGAACAAGAGACACATGATTTATCTGCTGAGTTCAGATATTAAAAAGAAGCAAAAGTGATCAAATGATCTGAGATGAAAATGTTGTTGAATGTGGCTTTAAATCCTGAAAGTTTTAAGTATCTTCACATGTGAATCCTTACCAGGGATGAGTGAGTCTTTGCGGCAGTCGTACAACATCCCGAGGCTGAAAGGCCGGCAGAGCGCCGCCACCTCAATCGTCCCGCTGGCTTCAGAGTCCATCGCTCAGTCTGAACTGGACAAAATGGACAACAGCTTGTTAGTTCATTTCTGACACTTCTCTGTGTGATGACCAGCAGGAATTTAAAATATTTGGTAATATCACGTCCAGACACCCTCATATCAACTTTATGGAGTGTGAGAACGAAAAACCTGTCCGGCAGCCTTCATTCCAAATTCCCTCCAAGACAATCTAGACAGGAAAATTTTCTCACGGCCCCTCTGCCTTAGGCGGCCACGCATGGTACTCCAGTCCAATTAATAAACGACATCTTTATCAGTCAATGCAGAAATACGGTTTAGCCAATACATGTCAAAACCTCAGGAAATAAAACTAATCAAAACAATGTCCGAATTCAGGCTGGTCAACCCATCGGACCCTCCAACGGAC
Organism: Micropterus salmoides; assembly: GCF_014851395.1. Classification (NCBI taxonomy): domain Eukaryota; kingdom Metazoa; phylum Chordata; class Actinopteri; order Centrarchiformes; family Centrarchidae; genus Micropterus; species Micropterus salmoides. The sequence continues at coordinate 31,294,234 of NW_024040485.1, read as the reverse complement.
CTTTCCCTGCCTAGACCCTATATCCCTAAGCATCAAGAAAAAGAAAAAAACCTGAGGTCCCCAAATATTAACTCCCATAACTGAAAGTACAAGTCTTTACACAGTTAACACAAAAAGAATATGATTGTTAAGTAAGTATTATTCATTCACATATGTATTCATATCTATATCAAAGTAGACATAGGAAGGTATTCCACTGCAGCTCCTCAGCAGTGTCGATGCAATCCAGACGTTTCCACACCGTCCTTGTCCAGAGTCCATTCATATTGTCCTTGTTTGAGTATTTGAATCCCCATCTGTACATCCCCATATACTCTGGAAGAAAAGAAAACACCAACCAGTATCTTGTTGCAAATAACACATGAAAATTAAAACCTCAATGTATGGAAATACAAAGTAACATTAAAATGGATATCTTTCCATCATTACTTCATCTGGTTCCACTTCATCATCTCCATCTAAATCAGCCATAGTTAACAAAAGGCATCTAAGTGTTCTCCCTAGGCATTATTACTCCAACCCATCTCAATATCATAGCTTTCGCAAAAAGTCAATAGCACCGTACCAAAGCAAAACATCAAACACAGCGCTACAAAGGCTGCTACCAAAATATGAACCACCACTGCTCCCACTGGTCCTAACTGATTTTGTAACTAAGCATTTGCTGACCATCCAGCTCCCTCAGATTTACCAAATGCATCCCGTATACTCTTTAATGCATCTATAACACTAGTGATATTATCAGAACTATCGGGGATCAAAGTATAACAACCGTCCCCCGTCAAGTTCATAGCCACACTTAAACCACCTTGTTTGGCTAAAATATAGTCAAGAGCCATGTCATGTTTCAACAATGTCAGTCTGTGACTTCTTTGAGTATTTGACAGAAGATTAAACCCTCGTATAGTTTCATTTGCAAATCCCCATTAATTTTTTCACAAATCCTTTGACTTTGTGGGTGATAAACTGCTCCAAGATGTTGTTTAGTTCCCAATTTTTGCTAAATCAATTTCACTGTTTTATCCACAAACTCTTTCCCATTATCTGATGATATTCGATCTGGAAGTCCCCACCTGCTTATGACTTCTCTACACAAAAACCTGGCAACCGATTGAGCGTCTTTCCGCTTGGTTGGACAGGCCTCCGGCCATCGTGAAAATCTATCCACAACCACTAGCATGTATCTTTTCCCTTCAACTGGTTTTATCATATCGACAAAGTCAACAACTAACTCACGCATAGGACCCCCTGGGGTGGGAATGTAACCAGGAGGAACAGTCATACCCCTGCGGACATTATTTTTCAGACAGATTGTACACCTGCCTATGACATAATCAATCTGTTCAAGCAAATATGGTGCCCAAAAACCATACTCCTTTGTGATTTTTCTCCTAACCTCGCCCCCTGGCAACATGAGCTAACCCATGTGCTTCCTGAATCATCAAACCTAACAGGTCCAGAGGTGCTACTATCAGTCCCTCGTGATTTCTCCAAAGACCCGTAGAATCCTTAACAGCACCTCGGTCCAACCACAACTGTTTATCAATCATAGAAGCAGCTTACTGCATCAAAATCACTTCCTTAAGCGTAATTCTGTCTTCCAAGTCCACCCCATGAGTGACCAGAAAAACCTTGCCCAATTTGTCAGCTCCTGTGACAGCTTTTGCAGCTTCATCAGCAGCTTTGTTTCCTTGTGTCACTCTTGACGCATCTGTTTTATGAGCTGCACACTTAGCTATCGCTATCTCTTTAGGCCTCATCATAGCACGCAACAGTTTTATTATTTGTGCGTGATGTTGTATCGGAGAACCATCCGTTTTCTTAAACCCCCGACCTTTCCACACTGCTCCAAACAAATTACATACATTATGTGCATATGCCGAATCAGTATATATTGTCACTCGCTGCCCGTCAGCTAACAAACACGCTTCTGTTAGCCCCACAAGTTCTGCAAGCTGTGCAGACGCAGGCTGTGGTATTACTTCAGCTTTTTCAACAACAAATCCCGTTCCTTGAGCTTTTACTACTGCATAGCCAGCACACAATTTATCTACCACACGATAACAAGACCCATCAGTCCAATACTCCAGGTCTGCCTCATGTAGTGGAAGGGCTTGCAAGTCTGATCTAAGCCTTGAGTATTTCTCTGCCTCTTGAACACAATCATGTGGCTCACCATCCTCTGACGTTGGCAAATTCTTGAATGGATTTACCGTATCACACCTTACCAGAGCCTAAGAGCCTATGATAGTCTCTAAGCCTTGGCATAGTCAATGTGTATCTTCCATAGTTCAGCAGATTCCTGAGACTATGATGGGTAAGAATTGTCACTGGGTAACCCCTCGTAACAGATGATGCTTTGTCATACATTAAATAAACTCCAACCATTGCTCTGTAGCACAGTGGTAGCCCTAATTCCACTTCTGAATATGCAGTCGAATAATAGGAAATAGGTTGAGGATTCGACCCTGTACCCGTCGGCTGACAAAGGACTGCACATGCATATTTACCTCCAGTGGAATTAGACACATACAACAAGAAATTCTTAGAGTAGTCTGGTAGTGTGAGCGCTGGTGCCTCCTGTAACCTCTGTTTGATTGTTTCAAATGCCACAAGGCCTTCCTGTGTCCAGGACAGATTGCTGTGAAGTTGAGCGTTCCCGGTATCCTTAACCATAGCTCTCAAAGGTCCCGTCAAACTAGAATAATCCTCAACCCATGCTGAAGAATAACCAGCAATACCAAGAAACGTCAACATCTCTCTGACAGTTCTGGGCTTTGGAGCCTTGCGAATAGCCTGCAATTGACAATCAGAAATGCTTCTGTGTCCATGCGTTATTGTCTGACCCAAATATACAACCTTCTCCTGGCAATATTGCAACTTCTTTTGTGAGGCCTTATGCCCCTTTTCTGCCAATATTTGTAGCAATTTAATTGAGTCTTTGTGACATGTGTCTTCATCTTGTGAACAGATCATAATATCGTCGACATATTGAATCACAGTACTCTGCAATATCTGATCTATCCCTACCAAATCGTCTTTCAATACTTTGTTAAAAATATGAGGACTGTGTTTAAATCCTTCAATCTCTCATACTCATAGAACTGTCCTTTATATGTGAATCCAAATAAACCCTGACTCTCTACACTAAGAGGAACACTAAACAATGCACAAACACAAATCTAACCCCGTGAAATGTGTTGCCTGAGAAGGAATTTGGGCTAACAAAGTATGTGGATCCGGAACTTCTGCTGGAAAATCAGTTACCACTTCATTTACTGCTCTCAAATCATGAACCATACGATAAGTCTCATCAGGTTTCTTCACAGGCAACAAAGGCGTGTTACTCTGAGGATTTGTTGTCATCTTCAAAACACCTGCTTTCAAAAGTCCTTCAATTTGTGGTTCAAATTCCTTGAATTGCTTCATCCTTCAATGGATACTGATACTTCCAAGGAGGTCTAGCTCCTGGTTGAAGTTCTACTTTCACTGGTTTGGCTGATTTCACAAGTCCAATATCGGTACTGTGTTGGGACCACAAACATTCTGGAACTTCTCGCAACATCTCCTCTTTCATAGAATCTGAGTCCATCTTGGCACTACAAATAGATTCATGTGTCATCCGTACAGCTTGTGGCTGTCCTTGTCCTTTAGCTGAAATCATGATTTTGACAAATCGCTGATCTGTACTCCTCCAAATTGCCAAATTCTCTTTCATCGGTACAAAAACAGCTTCCTCTGCTTCTGTCATCATTTCCCCTATGTGTTTCTGCTCATAGTCTTCAGAAACCAACAAAGTCACATGTGGCACACTCTTCTCAATTTTGAATTCTTTCTCCAGATAATCATCCGTGTTTACCTTCATAGCCGCTCCTTGTGGTCCCAAAATTATGCAACATGAGCTTAGTTGAATTTCCTTTGGTTGATGAGCCAACCATTCCTCTGGGTTTGCTTGGGCAGCATTCTTGAAATACTTGAGCGTACAATGGAATGGATATTCTGGAAGTTTCGCATCTGGCATGTTCGCCACAATGAATTTCTCCCATATCTTAGCCGGCTCCAAGAAATCTGCACTGAGATTTCCAATCCAAAATACTGCAGAGGACTCCATCTCTGTTGTCATCAATAGTTGGTGGACCATTTCTTTTGGCACTTCTATCAGACAGCCATCTGGTGTACATTTTATTGTGCAGTTCAATCTACACAAAGCATCTCTTCCCAATAGAGCAATAGGTGTATGTTCTGATACCAATATGGGTATTGTAGTTTTCTGATTTTTATAGCAGAGCTCAATTGGTTCCGTGAGAGGAATCAGCTGCTTCACTCCCTCAAACCCCCTTGTCCGAATCAGTTGATTGGACATAGGAAGATGTGTAGCATCTTCAGGCCTAACACAGGTGAAAGCCGCTCCGCTATCCGCCATTACTTCCAATGGTCGGTTATTTACTTTCACCTCAATTGTTGGATCTTTTTCCGGCCCTGATGCTACCAGCTGACACCCCCCTTTCGGATTTTCTGGGCACCTCTAGAATCCTGGCTCTGGGCCCCTGTGAGGATTCACCAGTCCTCCAAGCGACCTTGACTGGCCCCTGAATCCTCCTCTGAAATTTCCTCCTCTGAAATTTCCTCCTGAGCTATTGCACTCACGGGCAAAGTGACCAACCTGTCCACAATTGTAACACACTTCTGGAGATTGCTGAAAGTATGGATTAAATCCTCCTCTTCTTGAGCTTCCTCGTTCTCTTCCTCTCCAATTCGGCATCTGGCTGTGGATATGAGACAACTGGAACCACTAGTGGTGGTTGGGGCAATTGCGGTTGTTCCTGGCTTGACTGAAGCCGTGGTGGTGATTGTTGCTTTGGTAAACACTGATCCTGCATAACCAAAGCCTGTTTCTTCTCCTTCTTCTTATTTTCCACCAGTTGTATTTGATTGAGTTTCCTGAGAGTCACTTGGTCCTGTTCTTTCTGATCATGTTTTCCATTTTTCCTATATAGATCCACTTGATGGGCTATATGATCTGTATAGACTCCTATTGCCATGCTTCCAAGTCCAACCACCTCTGCCAGTTTGCTCCTTACTGGTGGGGGCAATCCCATCTGTAGTTTAGCTCACAAAATTGAGCGCTCCATTTGACTCGCCTCTGGATCATTTCCTGTGATATTTCTCCCGCCTGATGAGCTCTCGACACATAGGCTCTCGGATTCTCTTCTTTTCCCAATGAATCAATCAAGATATTGTCAGGATGCACATTTGTTGGAAACGTGTCTTTCAGTGCTCTCCACAGTCGATTCCTACTTGCAGCGAACAACTCCGGATCATTTACAGCAGTCCCCACATATCGATTAAGTCCAGCTCTCTGAAAAATTTCTTCCATACCTGGAATCCCCAGGAGATTAGCAAAAAGTCTCTTAATATCTCCTATGGCAGTTTGTGTTCCTACCGTAATTTCTTCCAACTTCGAGATCCAAGGATGTGCTCCATCTTGAAGAATAGGCAACTTCTCAAGTATATCTGACATATCGGTATTCTGCAAAGGCTTATACTCCAGATTCTGTCCTCGGATTATTACTGGCAGCATCTTCTTACTTGTGCTCCCTTTCCTTGGGCGTAATGCATACTTTTTTTTTTTTTGGGACCCTTTTTTCCTCAATTTCTCCCTCTGTATTGTCAGCTTCTCGAGATGTTCTTCCAATTCTCTTATTTCTTCTGGATAAGTCGACTTCTCCAAGCATGATATGCATCGATCCATGTCTTTTTCTATTTCTTCAGTAGTCATTGGAGGATAAAATCCTCTTGAACATGAAGCACCTTTAATCTCCCACTCTTCATCGCTGTCTCCATCTTCACTTTCATCGGAGATCTGATCTCCTGTATCCTTCTTCTTCCAACTTTCATCACCCCTTCTTTCCGCTCTGGCCAGCCTCCGTCTGATCACAGGATCATATCCACCCATGATCTCTTCTACATCACTCTGTTCATCATCATCTTCCATTCTCCTAAACCTCGCTCTACCCTTAGTTTCCAAACGTGTCATTTTCTTCTTACTTTTGGAGCTTGGATTCATCTTTATAGTTGTTTCTGCTTGTCCTCTCTCTATGATTCGTTCATCTTCATCTCTGATGCAATAATCACCCTCCTGAATGATCACTGGAAGCTGAGGATAGACATCCTTAAACTCCGCTTCCTCCTCGTAAGGTGGAGGTCTTTTTGCTGAATCCGTATGTGAGAAGGGTTTGTTGACTTCTGCCATTAATTTTTCTGTTATCTTTGCCTCTTTTGCCATTTTCTCCACACCTCTGTCCCTTTTCTCTTACGTATCTTTCATCAGTTTTTGACCTTCATGTTCGAACAACTTAAGAACACCCAGCTCTCTTCGTCTCTTCTCTTTACGTCGTTCCCCTTTTTCCCCTTATTTTGATCCGACTTACTGTATATGTGGACAAAAGTACTTGCATTATTTTAAGTACACCTGGGTTAAGAGTCCCTTCCACAGGCCATGGTTGTTCAATATTAGGCCAACGCTTATGCCATTTTTCAGATAACTTTACAATACCATCAACTAGAGGATTATTTTTTTCACTACATCAACCGAGTAGTTACTTTCAACGTTTTAATGTCCTTTTTCCGCATAGTGACAACCTTTTATATTTCTTTATTGTAAATTATTTTCTTATTACTTATTTGTTTATTTTTCTTTTAATTCTACTTAATTGTTGATAGGTGGCAATCTTACCACATCCGCCAATGAAAAATCAAGGGAATTTGTCAACTCCAGAGTAATCACAAAAATCTTGTTATCCAGCAATCACATGGCCAACTCCTACCTAATAAGCACCCACTCACCTTAGTTTTATCCCAAAAGCTCAATACCACTCAATTCCCAACACAACTTGACTTCAAACGACCCCTGCACAAAACTCCAATGTGTAATATTCAAATACAGTAACTGATCAGTCTGTTGCCAAGTCTCCCCTTAGATAGTCATAACATGAAATATGGCAGGCATACACAAATAGACTCTCTTTGTTACAAATGTGTCTATAATATCCTGAAAGGAAACAAACTAAATGTGTATCAGCCGTAATAATTATAAATGAGTATAGACACAAATGCACAGGTGTTTGTAAAGAGTTTGTGGATTGCACAGTACTGGCCAGACTGGATCCAGGGCTGCTTTGCTGTGGCGCGCTGGACGGCACCCCCTCTCTCTCCTTCTCTCTCTCTCTCCTTCTTGTCTCTCAGACCACAGGAGAACAAAAACCAATAAAAAGGCAAACAACACTTTAGTCCTTTTATGTACTCACAAGGTTATTTCCCCCCAAAAATAAGAGTGTTAACTCTCTGAATAATCATAATCTATTTTCCCTAACATTTTAACAAATCTACGATAACATGCAAGCTAAGGAATTTCGGTGTCATTTACACTGGGGATGCTGTAGACACTACTCTTCACTCCTATTTAAAGCTTACTCTATTAACAAACGTCCTTCAATACCAATGAAAATGCCTTTTAAAAATGTATTTACACACATAAAAAACCCCAAATGAAATGCAAGTAAAATGTAGAAAAACAAATGCGCACTTCCCAAAAAAGTAACTTAGGCTAAGAAAAACCCCAACTGCTGCTTCTGAAATGACCCAAACCATACAGCAGCATTAATCAATAACTTTAACAAATTTCAAAACACAGTTTTCCCCTTGATCAAGTTCCCTTCTCTATTTCTTTATGCCTACACTCTAAATAATGCTGGGTTATTTAATCTACCCAACCGCTGGGTTAGGAAATGTTTGACCCATTATGGGTTATTTAAATGGAAATTGGGTAATTTTGTTCAACTCATGCGTTGAGTCAAAATCCATCAACCCAACATATATCGTTTGACCCAGCAAGTGGGTTATTTGTGCTTCGAACATCATCAGCAGAGTCCACACACCGAGCGCTCGTCACAGCAGAGAACCTGACTGGTCGTCCAGCGAGGAAAATAAATAATAAAAGGTATGTGTACACTACATTTCTTATTAACATTGTATGTGTTGCGTTACCTATTAAAGCAGTATCATTATATTGTCGAGGCTAGTTGGTTGGTTTGGCTTTACTACGTAGTTAACGTTAGCCATTTAGCCGTTATCATGGAAGCACTGATAGCCTAACTTAAACCTTAACTTATCCGTTTAGTCTGAATTATATTAATGAATTAATTAAACAAGTTCATAATGCCCATGGGCATATGGTCATGGTTGCAAGGCAAATTTGCCAGCTTTTTTCAAGCTAGCCAGGTGATTCACTCGTTTACTAGCCAACAGCCAGTTAGTTGCTTTGCTATTATTTTAAATGGCTATAAACGAATGTGCTTGTTTTTGCTGAAGCTTTTAGGTGTTTGACTGATTAAAATATGTAAAAACAGTGAGATAATCTGATATGTCTGATTAAATGCATTTATTTAAGTTTTGCGGTGACCCACAATAGATAAGAACAAATTCTAAAATGGCATCCTGGCAAACGACAAGGGCCACTTGAGTGAAGAGTTGATGTGACACGCCAACGTATGTGCACATTTTGTGTAAAGGAGTCAATCGCAAAACAAACTTCTGGAAAAATTCTAAAGATAATTGTTACGGAATTGGTTTTCATTATTTTAGAATAATAAATATGTTTGAGAGGATTTAAGATTTTTTTCCCCGTTTGTAATAAAGAAATAGTCATTCAGTTCCATACTTCATACCAGTTGGTGGCAGTAATGCACCATATGTGTTGTGTGCCAACCGCCAAAAAACTTTAAAAGAAGAAGAAGACTCTAAATTAGGAACTTGTGTGTGCACCTGCGCGCCATTACATTTGCTGAGCGTTTGCTACGACGTGACACGGATTTTTACTCATCAATTTTTTTCCTGTTATTTTGCAGGTAACTTGATAATATGCACACGAGATCTGTAGTGCAATTGTATATGTTCATACCGCAGATAATTCGGGTAATGACGTTCGGGGTTGTGAATATGTTGATATGCACATAATGCAGACTGTCCTCCATTTTGTGAACGCTGTAACACGAGGTGATTGTGAAATGCGTTTACGGTTCGATTCAAATTGATTCCAGTTAAGGTTATAGTCTTCATTATGAGTTTACTTCAAATTTGTGTTTGGTTTATTAAGTGATCTATTACATATAAAGATCGGGTGCACTTATTTTGCAGAACTGTCAGTCGATCTGTCTATTTTTCTGCGCGGGGCCTGTGACATTAACAAATATATATGTATGTGCTCTGAAAGCTAACTTTATACTGTGAGCAGCCACAAATATTATTGTGCAGTAAGAACATAGACAATTTACATGTATACAATTTGTCATATGAATTGTAAAGAGAAGGATTTTGGGATGCTAAATAAAAAAGGCCTAGCTTGTATCTTCTAATTGGATTATTGTTGCCTTTGCATGGTGACGTATGAATAGGTAATGCAATAGAAATAGTATTTTTGCTTAAGCTCTTTTTTTGTTTGTTTCACACACAACAACACACAACACCAAGAGGGGCAAGAGGTTAACCTCATTTACCAACCAGTTCACTACAGTATACATTCTGTGAGAATGCCAGCCAGTACACGTCACACCATGCATACTGCATGCAGTTTTTTGATGTGGTAAAAAAAATGCACAGTTTTATATCTTGACTCTTGACCCTCCCCCACCTGTCACCTTGTTTCCTATCCATTCAGGAGTTTACATTACTGATGCTTAGCAAGCTATTCTAGGTGGCTGCCACTGTTTATTAAATTGACCTGGATTTTTTTTTAGGTTGAACCTGCTGTTGTCCCTGCTATCCCACCTACAATCTCTGATGTCACACGAACTGCCACGCCTCCAAACCCCATGGAGGATCAAGCAGCTGCTGTGGTACCACTAAATCAGCAGATACAGACAATACACATCATTCCACAGTTTGTAAGTTCCACTTTAAGACTTGGGTGTCACTTTGTTTAATCAACAGTAGGCTGGGCAATTAATCAAAGCTAAAATTTTGAAACAAAATTGAATGTATCTTGTGTATGTTGATTGATCAAGATGCTTTTTTTTTTCTTCTTAAATTAGCAAATCCACCTGGATAAAAACTAGTAATTTTCTTATCAGCTAAATTCATTTGATTAGCACCTTAAACACTTTTATATTTTGCTGTACAAATAGTAGTGCTTGAAAAGAGTGAAACACATTGTGATGCGATGTGAGCTAACTGTTCATTATTTGAAATCAAGGCAAAGGTTTGAAATAATGGTGATATCGATTTGAATTCGTATCACCTTTCACTTCATAAAGTAAGAGATCTGCAATGTTGTCTCTTGTGTAAATTTTCTCAGGATGTCCGGCAGATTCTTACAGGCTTACATGATGGCAAGGAAATTGTTGAGAGCCTTGATGAAGATAATGTCATCACAACTAGTCAGAGACGTCTCCTCGTCCGTATCTTGGTGTCGTACCTCGTTGAGAAGTTTGGAGAGAAGTAATTAATTTTTTTATATTTAGAATAGGGTTTCTGTTAATTCAATTTCAAAATGGGAATGTTGACGTATTTAATATATTTCAACATAAGTAACAAGTACAACATGTACTTTCATTTTACTTAAATTAAAAAAGCCTTTTCTGTTTTACTGTCCTACATCAGAAACCAAAAAGGCACTGGCTTTGGGTTTGGTTCAGTCATTTGCCTGTTTGAAAGACTCATCAAGCAGTGGCAGCGTGAGTGTTTTTTGAAAAATGTCATTGAGATATTTATTTGGGTTGTTTGTTTTTTTTTTTTTTTCAAGGTTGCAATTCGATTCTCAATTTCAACTTTACTTAGTTAACTAGAGTCAGCCGAGGGCTCTACAACAGGCCCCCTTCTGTTTTTGCTAGATTTCCAATTTAGATCTCCTGTTTCTGGCGAATCATCACCAAATAATAGACACTAGGGTTCGTACATGTGAAAATTATTGTCCCGCAGGAATTTGAGGCTTTAAATTTGTCTGGAAGTCACAACCTCAATGCACTGTTTTTGGCAACGGAGCGTGGAGCAGCATACATTGAGCGTAAAAGCTAAATCCGTCAGTTAACAGACAAAATACAGCTCACTCCTCCTTGAAACATATCTGTGCTGTTATGCACTAAGCAGCAGGAACAATAATTGATCTACTTCTCTGAGGACAGACAGACGTACAGACAAACCCTGTTCTAACCGTAGCCCATGCTGTCAGTCAAACGTGCCTCATCTCTATTCATTAAAGATTTTGATTTCTTGGCAGGAAATATGGTACACCCCAGGACAGAGCCACCGGCCAGCCACTGGATTCCTAGAGGAAAGGCTGCGGAACATCAGGAAGCGGCTGAGATCAACCAGCAGGTCGCGGAGCACGGCACAGACGACATCACCACAAACGCCAGATGATGATGCTGCTCTTGCAAGGCCTCTCATACCAGGTAATTATTAAAATATATATTTGATGAAGCAAAACATCCATATTTCAGTGACTGACAACTTTGTTGTTCTTTATAGAATGTACCATATCAGACGAACGTGCGTCACAGTTTAAAGAATGGTTGAGAAACAATTCTCAGCCCCTCAGCCAGGTAGAGACCTATATGGAAAACACGGCAGTCTACAGGGAAAAGTGGATCAGAGAAAACAGTTGGACTATTGATCAAATCCTTGAAGAGTTCCCTCGCCTAATGACCAAAGGCATGGTAGGTATAGGGAAAAATGATCTTTCATTTGAGGATACATTGTTTATAATGTTTTATAAGTGTGCCACATTGAATTGGAATTAAAAAATGTGTCTTCCATTTTATAGATTGCACAGGACTTTCTTGTGCTACATGGGGAAGCTGCATCCAAGCTTTTTGAAACTTGGCTGACCATTTATGCAGAGAAGGTCCTGTACCTGGCAAGGCAGGAGGGGAATCTAACATTGCCCCTGGATGGTTTAACACCACTATTGTCAGCAGATCTTGTAAATGCGCAGGGAATGCTATGGAAAATGCTGGATATTTATGCGACGAAATTGCTGGTATTATGAAATCAAAGGTATGCTATTTCACATCGTATTGACACCTATGTCTTCCTACAGATGGCGTTGGGGAACTTGCCCTGAGGCAGCTGCCAGGATTACTCCCCCCCACAACATACAAAGTTGGCCGTGGCCGCGGTGCGAAAGTGGTACGCCACACCAATTTTGAATGCAGCTTGGCCTTCATCGATCATAAGGCTGTGAGTCCTCGAAGCACAAGTTTCTGAAGAGAAAACTTTATTCATTTTATCAATATATCTCCGCTCAAGACTGCACGCACACATGCATATTCAGGTTTTATTATACTTTTGGGTACAGGCATCAAATATAGCCAGACAGTATTTGGAAAATAGCGGTTCTACAAGCTTAGAACTTGCTGAACTAAGTTGGTCAGTATCAAAGCATCCTGGGCTTCTAGAACACCAGTGCCACTGATTACCTCTGTACAGCACTGCACTGATGTTCTAAAACAGTCACCGACTAAGTATTGATTTCCGAAATGAACACATTTATCAGAAAGTTTACACAAAAGTTGAGCCGCACGCATTTTCTGTGAATGTTTATTTTAATGATAGATCATCAATGAATTTATGACTTTTTAAGTCATTTGAAGTCTGAATCCTTTAGTTATTTTCTGTAATGTGAGCTATATGCTCTAACACTTGATCAATAAAGGTTTGGAATATTTCGTTATGCAATGAAATGTAGACTATTACAGTTACAATTTTTTTTTTACTGTAGTAGTCGGTAGACATTTGGTCCTTACTCGCACTCTTGTATATCTCACTTTCGTATTTTCCTTTTTTAGCCTGGAATAAACATGGTCGAGTACCTCCATGAGGCCAAGGCGTCCAAGCCATACCCCCACGTCCTGACGCTGGGGAATGACGGGAGTGCATCTCAGGCATTCGTAATAATATCTGGACAGGCCCTGGAGCAAGAAACACTGCTTCAGGCCATTGATGTCTGTTTTAAGGCATTTTTTGTCTTTGACGTTGAATACCCAAAACAATGTGAGCATGTGTGGAAATTCATGCAAAATGTGATCTATGAAATTCCAGGAGGGGAGTCAAAAATGGTTACGTTTTTTAAAACTAGAATACTTGCTTGCAAGTAGCTTAATAGCAGCTTTTAGGAATTTTAATTTGTTCAAAATAGAGCTGCTGAGTGTTGGCCTGTCGAGTGTTTAACCAGTTTAATCAAAATTCTGGATGTGTTTCAACCTGAGAGAACTGCACCAGTTCCAGGATATATATTGTCGATATTAATGTAATAAATTTTCAAAGATTCCATTGTTTTGTTTTTTGTATTGTTTAAGTGTTTATTGCATAATATATTATATACCTAAATCTCGCATGTATTCTGTCCTAGGTTTGAAGTTTAAGAGTTTTAAATGGGTAGTCAATTGCAATTTATTTTCTAAATTGTACTGAATGTGTTAGACTTAATCTGGCATATGGGTTAATTTTACACATATGTAGTTAAATCAACCCATAATTGTAATTAATTTGACCCAGCATTTGGGTACATTATATAACTAATATGTAGTTAAATCAACCCATAATTGTAATTAATTTGACCCAGCATTTGGGTGGAATATTTAACTCAATCTGTTGGGTTAAATATCACTGACCCATCTTGCTGGGTCAAACTAACTACTGCTGGTCTGGTGCAATATTGATCCAGTGGTTGGGTTATAAAACAACCCAAGTTGGGTTATTTTTAACCCATCATTTTTAAGAGTGATATGTTTTCTTGAATCCTAGCCTTATTGTCCTCTGCATAGTCTCTCTCACACACACTAGGCTTCTCCTATTTCTCACACACACAACCGAGACACAGCAGGAGCAGCTCTCCACACACACACAATAGCTATCCAGTCAACAAGAATGCATTTCTTCACACTGTTTATACAGCATGCTTCCGCCGCACCCTTTTCCTTTATTATTTTCCTTCCTAAATTTATGCTACCTCGAGTTTGCAGATATTTAATGAGAGGCCACTTCGGACATAGTTCGTCAACACATGTATCGAGAGGTAACTTACAATTAAATTTTCTTCTACAAGCTCCCAGTTCCTTTGAACGGACCCGAAAATTCACCTAGTTCCTTTCCAGGATTTGCGGCCCATCTAAGATCACCTTTCAAGGGCTTTTTGTCCAGATCTGCGGCGTCCTAATCCTTATATTTTCTTCCTTATCCTTATTAATTTGTATTCAAGCCGAATGACCCTGGCCAGGGTTGCACTCTCTCTCTTTTTCCCTTACTCCAATTTACCTATTCCTTAAAGCCTAGTTTCACGCGACAGTAATTTCCATCCCACATGACTTACGGTTATAAGAATCTGAGGGCCCATATTCTTAATCTTTGCAAAGTTATGAAACCTCACTTCCCGTTACTCCTAGGCTGTTCCTTTTTCTTCCTTTTATATCCATCTATCTGTCTTCATTACATTCACACACACACAACCTTTTTGCGTTATCCACAACGCACACACAATTTAGAACGGAGTCTTCTCACACATCCACCCGCAAGCATTCACACGGGATCGAACCGGTGTACCCTTTAACGCACACACAGACACACGAACTGACCAGCGCCCACAGTTTATGAGAAAACTCACCCTATACGCCAGCGTCTGGAGCGCGAGTCAGCTCGATGGAGCCTGTGATGGAACGATGAATTCAGGCACAACACGGTCCCTTCGTGGTCGCCAATTTCTGTGGTGTCCGAACGATAATGCTGCGATGATGTGTTGAGAAGAAATCCGCTTGACACTGTTCTTGGTTATAAAGTTTATTACATCAGAGAATTCAGCATCAATTACAAGCTCTGCAGCAGCTTGGAGAGTGACCCAGCCCGATGGCCACTCTGTCTCTCTGTACATCGAACACAGCTTATATAGGACATGTTTAGGTCTCTGCTAAAGACCATATAAGGGCACAGTGCTGTAGAATAAGTGTAAACATCTGTTAGACACCACAGAAGGGTACAGTCCCTTCATACACACTAATCTCTACTCCCCCTAACACTGGGTCAGATGTCAAATTCCATAGGAGGGTTCACTCTTTGCACACCCATCAATCATTACTTCCCCATAAGGGTTCACTGTCCCTCTCCCCAGCTGCAGAATATTATGTTAAACTGTAATGGTCAAATGCACATATGTTATACACCACAACCTTTTCTCTAATTTAATTTTAAGTTAAAGGAAACTTTCATATAAAACAACAAACATTGTTTTTGCATTTAAAGCAACTATAATGCATTTTTTATAATAATGTGAAAACAATGGAATAATGTGTCGGTGTCTCTGAATTATCAGCTGAATCTGCAACTTCTCTGCTTTATGGAACTTTATCGGGACTTTCAGCAGATAGAAACAAACAGCAGATAGACACAGTTAGAGAGCATCTGGTGAACACAGTGCAGCATTTAGCAGCGATAGAGCCAGATATTTCCCTCAGGAGCTGCTGGAGACCGAACACAGAGCTATCAGAGACAAACATGACTCCACATGAAGCATCATGTTACTCTGTAGCTGCTGGAGGTGGAAATAAGCTGCTGTTTGATCACAAGTTCTATATATCAACTTAAGGATGAAACTTATTTCACAACATACATCACTCTGCAATCACTGGACATGGCTGCACAAGTTGCTTTCCATGTGCCTCTCCTCTCATCCCACACCGCAGTCCGACCACTCTAAAAAAAGCTCAGCTTCTGCTCAAATCACTCAAATAATTAGCCAACTAATAACAACAACAAATGCAGCAATATACATTTACAGTTACAACCGCTGACTTACTTTTGTTGTTTTCGCTGTTTTCAGTCCAAAAACTGCTGATATTCTGTGTTAATAGAGCCCTACGCCGCGTGCCGCCATCTTGGTGAGGTCCGTGAGCTGCTAAATTTCGTTTCTCTCGTCAAATTGAAGGAGAGCAGAAGAGTTGCTTTGGGGGAGGCGGTCTTTATTGGCCTCTACTGGCCGACCCGTAGGAGCTACACAGACATGCAGTATACCAATCCACTTGTCTCTTCAATACAAAGAGAAAGAGCCCATTTACTTGCCCTGTTCTGTTTTCAACTTGTGCACCTGTAAAGCATGGGAGTTCTTTCGGTCATAGGAATGTTGATCAATATTCACTGTTTTTATCAGTATTGCAGTGTTTTAGAAGCTTTATGTTATTTGGAACGTGGTTGTCTGGAGAGAAATAGTGTTTTGAAGAAAATTCCCAATAAAAGTGAACATATAAACAGTAATATGGCCAAAACATATTATTATAACTGGTATATTTTTAAAAAATTGTGTAATTACTGTTGCATATTAGTTTCTTTTCATCAAATATTAGAAGATATTCAGTTGCATTATAATGAGTTGGATGATGATTTTGATGGTTTATTGCATAAAAAATATATCTTTTTTACCAGGCGGGGATGAAAATAGATTTTCCTATATTGCATCTCCATTTATTCTTTAATAGAAAAATAAATAGGTTCAGTTGATTCATATTCCTCTGACCTTTCAAAGGAGACCAGAATTATGCACCATACCTAATGGTTGAGGAGTTATTACTGATTTACTTTGGGTATGTTATTTGCGTTTTTTGTGGAAATAGGTGGCAGGTACCATGTGGTTAAATATAATTGTCCTCTCACAGGATCAGTGGGTTAGCCAGCTAACTTTTGGGTAACTCGGTTAACTCTGTTTTTCCAGTCTCACAAAGACAGATGAGTTCACACTTTGAGTTCAGTTGAGCTGTCACTTTATCCTGACAGTAGTAGCAGTACTTACATCAGGCTCCTCTAATGCCGTTTGCAAGAATCCACCGCTTCCTAAACAAAACAGCCAATTCAGGAGGAGTCTGTAGCACACTGTCAATCACTGCTTGTGACCCCCTCCAAACATGCATCTTTAGCAAACACAATGTCTGAGAAACAACAAGCAGCAATGAAAGGCCTGCCCGTCCCTCCTTTGCAAATAACAACGCAGTACAAAACACTGTTTGATCACTTCCTGGCTCCACACAGAGCTTCGGGCTCACAATGTCTGATGCCATGGCGCTGGTAATAATAGCTTGGGGAATAACTTTTGAGGGGGGGCAGTGGTAAACTAGCTCTTATCCCGTTAGACATTGGATAGCTGCCTCTAGTAGCCTGCGACACTCTGCCCTGGGCCGGAGGGGGCATCTTTGAGGAGAATCAAAGCAAAATGGAACATGGTCCCCAGTTAGTTTTGTGAGTTTGGTGGGCGGGGCTTAGCAGACTGATGCGAGGAACGTTTTGCATTGTATGTTCAATTGTTATCGACTGCTGCTTTAAATCAGAACACCTACCTGTTTGGTTTCAGTACATTTCAGGCAGTTGGAAGTTGTTTCTGCAGCTGCAGACTGAAGTCCCAACAACGGAGCCTGAAGGCTGATTCACATCATCAGTTGAGTTCTAACAGCAGCACGGAAGGGATTCTACTGATCGCCAAAGAGACAAAGAGAAAAGGCTTTTAGAGGTAACTGACGTGTTTCACTGTTTGTGCAGATAATGATTGCTATAGATGCTGGAGTGTAAGGCAAGGCAGGCAAGTTTATTTGTATAACACATTTTAACAACAAGGTAATTCAAAGTGCTTTACATAAAACATAAAGAAACAGGGAAATATAAAAAAGTTTAAAAGCAACATAAAATATAATAAAAGTTACAGTGTTACAATCAGGGTTAAAAGAGTTAAATGGAAAAAAGCAATGATTAAAAGCTAAAAACAAAGAAAAAGAAAACAGGACAGTAAAAGTTACAGTGCAGTGTAAAAGAAAAGTCTTCAGTCTTAATTTACTGTTTCAGCAGACCTGCAGTTATCTGGGAGTTTGTTCCAGATATACGGAGCATAATAACTGAACGCTGCTTCTCCTTGTTTAGTTTTGACTCTGGGGACAGAAAGCAGACCTGATCCCAGACGACCTGAGAGGTCTGGATGGTTCATAACGAAGCAGAAGATCAGAAATGTATTTTGGCCCTAAACCATTTAGTGCTTTATAAACTAACAGCAGGATTTTGAAATAAATTCTTTGACATACAGGAAGCCAATGTAAAGATCCTGTAGATATTTAGAAAAATAGCTCGAAAAGAGGAATTCAGCTGAAGAGCCACATATTCAAAGAAGCAAAATTCCCATATGACATCTTTTTGCATTGGAGGGAGTCATTAAACTAAATGGCAGCTCCACCTCCTCTCTTATGCACTCTAGCTTCACTCATGAAACTGAAGTTGGGAGGGGTAGACTCGATAAGGACAGCTGCACTGTTATCTTGGTCCAACCAAGTTTCAGTTAAAAACATGAAATTAAGATTGTGAGTTATTATAAAATCATTGATTTAAAATGTTTTTCCTGCCAAAGACCTAACGTTTAACAAAGCTAATTTTATTGTGTTAAAAACGTTATCTGGCCCACTTTTTTCGACAGGCTGCGGCTGACGAGGAATTAATACTAAATGTGCAGGATATGTTGAGTGCTTCCTGTTTCTTAACACATTCACCATGCTTTTTCTGTTACCTGTCAAGACAGGGATGGAGACGACTACCTGCACATTGGGCCCCGGCTTGTCCTGGGAAGAGTCATGAGTGCTATTTTCCTTGTAGCCTGGACCCAGCACATATCAGACAGAGCTTACTGGGCTTTTTCGCCATTGTGGAGCGGGAGGACGGGTGGGCGCTGTACTTTTGACAGATGTGTCAAACCTGGAGGACTTAGAACCAGAGGTGGAGGTGGACGGTGAGGGGGGTTTAGGGTAGAGAAAATGGGAGTGGAGTGAGGGAAGGAGCGGGGAGTAAATTTGGTCCCAGCTCTAACCAGGTCTTCCATGTGATCAGTGAAGTCCAACAGGGGGGAGAGGAGAGAAAGTGTGTCTGAAGGTGGGGATTGGGGGGGTAGAGATGTTGAATCCTCACTGTCGGTTTTCAGTGAGGGAGGTGGAGACTCTTCCCCTTGGCTCAGATGTCTCCCGTGATCAGAGCTCTCTTCCGGCGGGGGCTGAGGTGGCTCTCCTTCAAGGTTTCTGGCGTGTTGTGTTATGTCTTCTTCTTGTTTAGATTCCTCTTGTCTCTTGTCCTTGGCAGAGGGAACAGATGAGTGATGCAGAAAGTAAAACAGGTTGGAGCTGAACAATTTTACTCCTGACTTGTTAAGGCAAAGTCCATCTGCCTTAAAAAGATGCCTGCGGTCCCACAGAAAGTGAAAGTTTTCGATGAAATGCACTGAATGGACAGTACATGCTGTTGAGAGCCACGTGTTCAAAGCCATCAATCTGCTGAATCTCTCAGCTCCTCTTCGGATTGGCGGTATAGGGCCACTGATAAACACCTCAGCATTCAGAGAGCTGACCGTGTTCAACAGATTATTAAAGTCCTCTTTCAACACTTCAGACTGTTTCACAACATCACTGGTCCCGATGTGCAGTATGATGTTTTTCACAACAGGATGTTCAGCCACGATATGCAGGATTCTTTCTGCCAAGTCAGACACCGTATCCTTCGGAAAGCAGAGTACTTTGGTGTTCTTACTGCACATGCTTCTTACATCGTTTACAGCAGCGTCACCCACAATCAGAGTTTGAGGCCCAGTCGTTAGCTTTCCCTGCAGCCTTTTACTTTCTGATTTGCTCTCAGTCCTTACCCTTCTGTGTGAGGACGGGATGTTATCCAGGTCATCAGACAGAGATCCAGGTTCCTGCAGTAGTGGTGAAAATCTGTTCTGCTGTTGCACACTCGGTTGTTGGGGAGGTTTGATGCTAACTCTCCCTTTCGCAGCTGTCCACAGCTGTGTCCTACCAAGAACAGGGGTTGAAGAGGCGTTCTGCCTGGATGATAATGCCGGCCAGCCAGTCGCATCACAAATCTCAGGGCGCTGGGTTCTGCCTGTTACTGGTTCTCTCGAGTTCCAGGGAGGACTCCCACTTTTAGATTTATTACCCAGTACACAGGCCTCCTGCTTCTTGGTAGCCTTGTTGGTGCTAATTAGCCGTGTGTTAGCATGCTCTTGTCCACTGTTTTAGGTCCACGGTAAAGTGGTGTCATTCCCACATAATCCATTCACTTCCACATTCACTTCCAACCTGTGATCTTGGTTTCCAGCACTGCAATTTTCTGTAGAAGTTTGTAGAAGTCGTCCGTGGAGAAGGGGGGCATCTTGTTGCTAATTAGCATTAGCTATAACTCCAGTCACTGCAGTACAGGCTAGTGCTATTGATAGGCCGCACTCGCGTAGCACTAAGATCATAAAAGGTTTTAAAGTATGGCAAGAGCCAACTTTATCTGACAGTCCCAGTGATTTAAAAGTATCCAAGAGCTGCTGATTTCTAGCACGAAAAACAAAAAAGAGAGTTTAAGCAAAAGAATGCAAGGAGAGGCAAGAGCAAGCAGCGTCTGCACTGTAAGAAAGCAGGAAGGAGTCACTTCCCTAAACCCATTAAAGATCAGGACAGAGCCGCTAACATAGACTGTATAAAAGAAGTGGACGTAGCCACCATGATGTCACCCACTGGTCTGTGGACTGGCGTTTTGAAGGCGTACATTTTTTCAAGGGTTAGGGTTAGCCAATCACAGGCAGAGTAAGGGGGCAGGACTTAACACAAAGTTTGTGTCCATCAGGTGAGAGTTGTTCAAAATCTGGTGAAAAAAAACAACAACAACAAATTTCCAAACCTCGAGACGTACCGATTGGTTGTCACCAGTTGTTTTGGAACCAGAAGTGACCATATTTGGATGAGAGGGGGGAACTGGGGAGGGATACGCATTTCCACGCCTGACAGGTTGCCATGGTAGCAACTTGTCAATCACAACATTGTCCCGCCCTAAAGCCTCCCCTGCTTCCTGGTCTCTGTTCCTCTAAATGGGACCATAATTTACTAAATGAACATCATGCTGTGTTGAAGAAGACTTGAAACTAGCGACTGAGACCATAAACTCATCAGGAAAGTGTTTACTGAGGGAACGAATAGGGCTGCAAGGATTAGTTGACGTAATCAACGATAAAAATTTGATGACGTGAAATTTCATTGTTGACGAATCGAGTGAGGCTGTTTAAGGGAGAGATAACGAACTTCTTATTAAGAACATTTGCTCTTGGAAATCTATTGTGTAATAGATAAAACATGTCATGGAGCATTACAACATGAGACAAGATTGGCACGATTTTCAAAATAAAACATCCTGTGCAGACTCCTGATCGTGTATCAACAATAAACAGAGTTAAAACAGACAATTTATCTGCGTAGCCTACTTAACCATGGAGAATCATTAAAGCTTTGTGAGCGGCAGAATAAGCATCATGGACCTATGACCTTTGCCCCTCTTTCAGCCTGCTCTGTCATTTGTGACTGTAGCCTGTGCACAAAGTGTTTCTTCCTTTAATCTCAGGTCATGCAGTGTAATCACCTTTAATAAGTAACTAGAACAGAAAAACTGTTTGTGTGGAAAGAACATAGATAATCCTTGCTTTGTTCTGTTCAAGCTTTCCTTTGGAGACATAATTAGTGGACACAATACTGCTATTGTTTCATAAGTAAAGCCTTTATGTACAAGGCTTCGTCTCGGAGGTCCTAAGATGACTTTGCTTTCAAGGTGCTTAAACTGTTAAATGAATTAACATTAACAATCCACAGCTACTGTATTTTCTTATAAACATAGATAAAAACACACTTTTCAAAACAGGCTGGTGATGGAGCAGTGGATAAGACACATGCCTCTGGTGTGACAGACTCGGCTTCAAATCCACTGTGAGACACCAATGTGTCCCTGAGCAAGACACTCAACCCCTCGTTGCTCCAGAGGCGTGCGACCTCTGACATGTATAGCAATTGTAATTCGCTTTAGATAAAAGCGTCCGCTAAATTAATAAATGTAAATTTACTGAAAAGTGCTTAACAAATAAACATATTATTATTAATATTGTTCATATGTGTGTTAGCTTGGTCTGATTGTTGAGGCTGGATATGTCAATTCAATAAAAGCTGGATTCGAATGTATCTGTACCAACAAGTTGTTCAGCCTAAACCTACAAACGACGATTTAGTTAGCTGGATCGTGGTCTAGCCCCATGTATGGTACATTCAACTCACAGAGCTAAGTGTCTGATTTTCTAAAAAAACAAATATGTTGTTAAACTTTGCTTTCCGCTGTTTTGAAGATATGAGATCTGAATTCTCAAAGACTCTCTAAACATCTGGGTGACAAAATATTCCATCTCTTGCATTATTAAAAAGATTTAAAACAATTTCCAAAGTTGGGCCTCTCTATCCTAATACAAGTAAGACGGCCAGTTAAAATACAAGTAAATCATATGACATAATGGAGATATGTGAAATGGGACACCCTGATGAGCTCTCCGAAGCTTGAGAAAAGGGGGCCAGACAATAAGCAGATAGTATTTAATATATAAATTTACTAACACGTCTACATTTGTGCACATATTATACTGTAACAACCCACCTCAGACTAAGCAATGACCCTAAGACACTAAAAGCTAAAACAACTTAAACTGAAACCAACAACATATATATATATATATATATAAATATATACAAGTTTACGTCTGCCCTTTCTAAGAGCTTTTTTCTGGTCTTGTATTTATTGCAGGGAAAGTAAATCAGAATACAGTCATTTACTTTGGACCATGATATGGCACGTATGACTTTCTTCTGTAAAATCTTCAGTTTCAAAACAGCATCAGGATGCTTACAGTAGAAACGTTTCTGATCCTCTGAGGCTGTTCTGTGGTTTCTGCTTTTGTGTCTGAGGAAAAAACAACATCTGATCTTTATTCATTGACAGAAGTAGAAGCAGAAGAGAGTCAGGCTGATTTCTCAGAAAAAGTGTGACCTGTAGACCGAAGCAAGGACGACATTTTGGTGGGCAGGGGCTGCAGGCATAATTCTATACATTTCTTTAAATACTTTTACTTTTTGTTTCACAAGCAAGATTCCAAATGAGTAGCCAACAGCTTCACACAACCAAGCAACAGAATACTGAATTGCCTGAATACATTAATGTATTGATCAAATATATTATGATTGTTGCTATTATATAACACTTATCCACTGTTCCATCACCACCCCTCATGACCAATAATACATTTTACTTTTGATACTTAAATGTTTTAAATGCAGCTACTTACTTTGACAGTTTCTGCATTTAGTCTTTCTAGGGCAGTAGTGTCAGAGAGAAACAGAGAAACTGTGCTTGACTGCAGCTCTGCAGTCTGACAGACAAACTTTCAAACACGTTTTCACTGAGGAATGTGTTCAGTGTTTCTGCACCTTTCAGTGTCCAGACACTTCACCAATGGTGGGCCTGTTGTTTGCAAATGGGTTTTCTTCTTATTTTAATTACTTGTTGCTCAGTTTATTTCAGACATAAACAACAGTTGTTTTTTTTATCTTAAACAGACAAACGCTCCTTTAAAGCATATTTTCAACTCATTAAAATCAGTCACTAAATACAAATCAAAGTAACAGGAAACAGGTCGAAGAAAGCGGATTAACCATCTTAAACTAAGGCTCACTGTGACTTCAGTCACTTTGGTTTGGTTTTTATCTGTTATATTGTTTCTATATTATCTATAAATGTTGTTTAATTAAAAATGACACATTTTTATCTGGTGTAATATTTTTAGATGTAACAAAGTCAGATTCTAGTTTTTATTGAATTTGTACTCACCGGTGTTTGTCAGAGATTCTGATGTTTTGTTGAGGAAAACCTGTTGATTCAGTTGAATTTTCAAACAGAGAGAAACAGAGAGACTCGACTCGACTGCAGCTCTGCAGTCTCTCAGACTAACTTTCACTTTCATTGAGGAATGTGATTTTTCCTCTTTCAGTGTTGCTCCACCTCTCAGTGTTCAGACACGTTACCAAAGGGGGGGAAATAAAAAAAAACACTGAGCCTTATTACTGATTGTTGTATCCACTCCACAACTGCAGGAAGGAGAGCTGCAACCGTCCCCCTGGGGCCTCAAACAGACACTGAATTTTGTGAGAGGCCACAAGTCAAAAAAGTTGGATTTGGTTTAATCTTTAAAAATATGTTTTTATATATCTTCTCAATCTGTAAAGTAAATTGTAACTAAAGCTAAAAACTACACACAAAGTAACATAAAATGGAAAAAAAGTAAAGTAAAAGGACCTCAAAACTGTACTTCAGTGCAGTAAATGTACTTAGTTACTTCCCAGCACTGCTGCATGATGGATAAAGTGGATGTCAGCAGTGTAACATCTGACCTGAAAGAGAAAACGAAGCTGCAGAAGGTAAAGAAGGCGACTCTGACACATCAGAGGACGACAGACAACACTTCGAATAATAACATTTATTTATTTATACACATACTCTGGTCCAGAGGAAAGGATAACTCAGGGATTTAATGCAGGAGATAACTGTGGAGTCTACGAGAAAGCTGTTCTCAGCCTTGATACCTTAATACTATGATAGTTCTCACAGGAACAGTAGGCAGAAGATAAAACTATCTCACAGATGTTCATTATAGCTGAAACACTGGTACACATAGTGGACAGTAAGATGAATATAAGTACACAAAGTAAATGATACATATCAGAATGCAGAAAGGTCAAATGGTGGCAGGAAGTTGTCCAGTTAATGCTTCCAGCACACTCAAACATTTATCAGCACACACGGTAAATCTGTGATTTCCTGCAGATAACTCCTGCTGGAATACGTTTGTACAAACAAGTTAGCAGTTTCTCTCTTTATGTCGAACACATTTCTACTTTTGTTGGTCAGAATAACTGAAGTGTCGGTGTCTCAGTATGGAGACTCTGTCTCAGTACATCACTCTCTGTCCTGTTTGGTTCTTTTTTATCTGTGTCACAAAAATCTTCCTGATCACTATGGAAGCTGGAGAAGTTCCACTCCTGTGTTAGCCATGTACTCAGCTTTTGGGGTCCGTAGGGTCCCTTAGCTTGGGAACTGGAGGGATGCTGTTTGAAGTCCAGTATGAAGTCAGTACGGAGTGTGGACTGGTAGCTGGAGAGGAGTGAAACATTTCCCCAGCAGGGCAGAAAGGTTCACTGTGTAAGTTTTAGTGGCATCTAGTGGTGAGGGTTGTGAATTGCAACCAACGGCTTAGTCACCGCTCACCCCTCCCTTTGTAAGCTCAAAGGAGGAGCTACAGTGGTGACAAGCTCTGTCGGCTCGTGTGCTAAATAATACATGCGGTGTTCCATTTGTCCAAATAATACTACTACTACCACTACTATTCAATTTTGTTACGTCCCAGCTCACCAGGGGAAAGGGGACGTATGCATAAACCAGATGCACTTGGTATGGTGGAAAAGTTTAAGGTTTTAACAAACTAAAGTTGGGCAAGTGGGTGCTGTGATAACATAAACTCAAGATAACAAAAAGAGATCCCTCCAAAACAGGGATTACTAACTCAAAAAGTACTTACTCTAAAACCTAGCCCAACTCTGCAGACACACGGTTAAACACAAACTAACTCAAGGGTGTCTCTTAACAAAAATAAACACAACAACATAAACACTTACTGACTCTCAGTAGTGAAATAAACTGCTGCAACAGAGTCTTTAGCTAAACAGCTAACACAAAGACTACTCTCAACAAAATAAATACTGACTCTCAGTAATAACAGTAACAAACACAAACAGGCCACAGAAGTGAAGCTGCTGCAACCAGCAAACAATATACATACTAACGGTTCCTCACCGAAACCAGCCAATCCTCAGCCGGGGATTGCACAACCTGCTTAGCATACTGGGAAAACACATGGACAGCAACCAAAACACACGGCTGCTACCAGCGGCTCTAACAATTTCAGTTCAATTTTATTTACATAGCGCCAAATCACAACAACAGTTATCTCTGAGCGCTTTACTACTACTACAACTATTACTTCTTCTTCTTCCTTCTTCTTTGTATGTATTAAACAAAGTGACGAAACACGCTCCGTAGAGCCGTTTGTCTGTTCAGGCTACTGTAGAAACAAGACAGCGTCCATGTAAGAGGACCCGCTGTGTCTGTAGATAGAAATGTCTCATTCTAAGGTAATAAAAACATAACGGTTCTTTATGTAAGGTCTTTATACACCACTGAAAACATAGTTATGGATATTATATTGCATTTCTGTCAATAAATCCTCCTAAATCCAAACATTATCATCTTCTTCTTCAACAAGAGGATTGCACCAACATCAAGTTCTTTATCATGTACTTTCTCTGATAAAAAGAAACATGATGTCACCATCTTCACGGTACTGACATAATCATCTTCTTCATCATTATCTTCTTCAACAAGAAGATTCCACTAACATCAAGTTCTTCATCTTGTGCATTCTCTAATAGAAATAAACATGATGTCACCATATTCAAGATGCTGACATCATCATCATTTTATAAATATCTTCTTCATTATTAATATTTTCATCTTCTTCATCATTATCTTCTTCATTATTAACATCATCTTCATCATCATTATCATCGTCGTCTTGTTCTTTCACTCCACTCACTACTTTCAGGATCTGAACTCGTTGCTTCCAGCCTGGCTTGGCCTCCGATTTCTCCCTCTCAATCAGCTTGTCGATGTACTCTGGAGTGCACGGAGGATCTGGTTTCAGTGCTATCTCTTTAAGTCTGTTTAAACACTTTGCAGTGCTGTCTATCAGATTCCGTACATCAGCAAGCACAAGTGCACATTCATACCCTACTTCTAAAAGAGATTCCCAAAAGCCCTTGTTTTTCTTCAGGCTTGCCTCTTGATTCTTCTCAGGTTTGTTTAAACCAAGTTTGAACTGCTTCAGCAAGTTTTCAACTGAATTTTTGAGCTGCTGTCTTTCTCTGAGGACCTCCTTCGTCATCGTCAAGCTTTTGGTTTCTATTTGATTCAAAGCAGCAAAGAACCTCTTCATGCTTTTTGTCCCCATGTTCCAACACATCTGATCAAAGCCTCCATCTTCATCCTCATCATCCCCACTCATGCTGCCTGCTGCAGATGATTTGTTGTCTGCAAACAAAGCTGAGTTATTGAATTTGAAGTGAACTGGCAGCCCGTCTCTTGTTTTAGGACATGGGACACCTGAAGCATTGATTGCCTCTAGAACTGGTGGACGCTGGCCGTCTGCGAATGTCACCAGAACCCTGATGTTTTCTGCCACATCTTTGCCAAAGATTGAGAGTATGGAGTCAAACACATATTTCTGTGTTGGCGTGAGTTGAGCTAAAGAAGCCTGAGCTACAAAACACACAGCGTCAATTTCACTGACACCAAGCTCAGCAGAGAAGAGATTACACAGCTGTTCTGTGAGGCTCTCATCTCTTATTAAGCCTCTTGTATCTCCAAACTCTGGAGTGTCAACAATGGTCAGAGAGTATTCTGTTTTAAAACCCTCCTGGTGGTTGATTTTGTACACAGTGACTTCAGAGGTCTGACTTTCAGCCTGTGACGTCGACTGACCCTCATCAATTAACTTAAACCGATATGAATCCTCCCATTCGACACCTAGAATGTAGTTGATCAGTCCATTGATCAGAGTCGCCTTTCCAGATCCGGTCGCTCCAAAAAACATTATTGTGCGATTTTTCCTCGTGCTTTCTTTTCCAAAACTGTATCTTCTACATCCATCAATGTCCGTATCTTCTTCTTTCAGAGGCAGTTTGTAAACTGAAGGTGATTCAGAATTTATCCTTTCACTTCTACTTTTGAGGAGTTCTGTGAGACGTTTAAATGTCGTTGTGCAGACATTAACAGAGATGCTCTCCTTGCTTCTTCCAGCTGCACCACAGTCACATCTGACCCTGACAACATATTCTGTCTCTGGCTGAAGCCCTGAAATGATCGCCTTTTCAGCTCTCGACATCATTTGCTTCCATTGGAGATCTTCCTCTTTCACCCTGTTGTCTGTTTTGGCGTACTCCACGATGTAGCTCAAAATCTGGACATCTTGTCCAAGCTCAGCAGGTTTCTCCCAGCTGACTGAGATCTCACTTGAGTTTGGTTCAACTTGAGGTTTTCCAGGAGGGCTGCAAGGTAAGGTTTTAATGGAACCACTGGCTTCATTGGCCGGCCCAACACCTGCTGAGGTCACTGCTCTGCATCTGAACATATACTCTGTGTTAGGACTCAGATGGCTCACTGTGACTCTCCAGCTTTTGATGCTGTCTCTTGTTGCCATCCATCCTCTCCTCTGACACAGTACTCTACAGAGTAGGAGGTGATGTTCTCTGCTCCAAATCTGGGTGCAGAAATCTTCAGTGTCACACTGTTGTGCTTTATGTCACTTGCTGTTACTGTTTCAGGCTTTGAAGGCGGCTCGAAGTTCTCATTGACAGAAAAGCCGTCTTCATAAAGGTAGATGCTTGAACCTTTCTGTGTCTCATTTGTTAATCCCACTGTCAGGAACTTTATGTTCTTGTTCTCCTTGTTGGCCTCTGCAAAGTCACTGAAGAGCTTTGCTTTATTCCTCATTGCATCTGTTATTTCTTTTGAGGTGAACCATTGTTCCTTCTCTACATCTTGAGGGTTGTCTGGTTCGGCTGTTTGTTTTAAGTAGTTAGATAAAGCTGAGAGGTACGGTTCAGCACTTCCCAGGGAGGTGAAAACAAAACACACAGCATGCTCTGCACTGAGGGTTTCCCTGTACAGGTGTGTTTGAGACGGGATGATCTTGGTGTTTTTCATCATGTTGGTTAAAGACATTAAGGTGTAGACTTCTCTCTCTTTACAGTCCAACCACTCGTTCAGGTCTTTGCTGTTGAAAGGAGAAGAATGTCTCTTCTTC
>NW_024040485.1:31223019-31264912 GCF_014851395.1 Micropterus salmoides | reverse complement strand
ACTATTATGTATGATACAGCTGCAAATAAGTATTTGAACACCTGCCTATCAGCTAGAATTCGACTCTCAAAGACCTGTTAGTCTGCCTTCAAAATGTCCACCTCCACTCCATTATTATCCTAAATTAGATGCACCTGTTTGAGGTCATTAGCTGCATAAAGACACCTGTCCACCCCATACAATCAGTAAGAATCCAACTACTAACATGGCCAAGACCAAAGAGCTGTCCAAAGACACTAGAGACAAAATTGTACACCTCCACAAGGCTGGAAAGGGCTACGGGGAAATTGCCAAGCAGCTTGGTGAAAAAAGGTCCACTGTTGGAGCAATCATTAGAAAATGGAAGAAGCTAAACATGACTGTCAATCTCCCTCGGACTGGGCTCCATGCAAGATCTCACCTCGTGGGGTCTCAATGATCCTAAGAAAGGTGAGAAATCAGCCCAGAACTACACGGGAGGAGCTGGTCAATGACCTGAAAAGAGCTGGGACCACCGTTTCCAAGGTTACTGTTGGTAATACACTAAGACGTCATGGTTTGAAATCACATGGCACGGAAGGTTCCCCTGCTTAAACCACATGTCAAGGCCCGTCTTCAGTTTGCCAATGACCATTTGGATGATCCAGAGGAGTCATGGGAGAAAGTCATGTGGTCAGATGAGACCAAAATAGAACTTTGGTCATAATTCCACTAACCGTGTTTGGAGGAAGAAGAATGATGAGTACCATCCCAAGAACACCATCCCTACTGTGAAGCATGGGGGTGGTAGCATCATGCTTTGGGGGTGTTTTTCTGCACATGGGACAGGGCGACTGCACTGTATTAAGGAGAGGATGACCGGGGCCATGTATTGCGAGATTTTGGGGAACAACCTCCTTCCCTCAGTTAGAGCATTGAAGATGGGTCGAGGCCGGGTCTTCCAACATGACAATGACCCGAAGCACACAGCCAGGATAACCAAGGAGTGGCTCTGTAAGAAGCATATCGAGGTTCTGGCGTGGCCTAGCCAGTCTCCAGACCTAAACCCAATAGAGAATCTTTGGAGGGAGCTCAAACTCTGTGACTGACTGATCTAGAGAAGATCTGTGTGAGGAGTGGGCCAAAATCCCTCCTGCAGTGTGTGCAAACCTGGCGAAAAACTACAGGAAACGTTTGACCTCTGTAATTGCAAACAAAGGCTACTGTACCAAATATTAACATTGATTTTCTCAGGTGTTCAAATACTTATTTGCAGCTGTATCATACAAATAAATAGTTAAAAAATCATACATTGTGATTTCTGGATTTTTTTTTTTAGATTATGTCTCTCACAGTGGACATGCACCTACGATGACAATTTCAGACCCCTCCATGATTTCTAAGTGGGAGAACTTGCAAAATAGCAGGGTGTTCAAATACTTATTTTCCTCACTGTACCTGTGGCAGAACTGACCTGAGCATTGTAACATGATTTGGAAATGTCTGAGTGGAGGGGATCTTTACCAAATGTGAGATCTTTAAACAAACCTCAGGAAAGACAGTTCAATGTGTGTGTGAGACTAAAGAAACAGGAAACAGGATTAAAAAAAAAAAAGGGTAAATCATCTTAAGCTAAGGTTAGCTGTGACTGCACTCTGTGTTTTTTTCTCCCTGTTTTATATAGTTATATCGTTTTAAAGTATAAGTATAGAGTAGTATATAAAGTATATACATGTCAAAGTTGACTTGTTTTTTTTACACACCTGTCATAATATTTTAAATGAAACAAAGTCAGATTCTGGTTTTAATTAAATTTGGCCAACTAACAGTGTACTCCCAGTGTTTGTCAGGAGTCTGATGGATTTTTCTTCAGAGACAAACAGAGAGGCTTCAGTTGAGGAAATGCGATGTCGAAGCTCTCCTGATGGACAGGACAGACAACATTCAGCACAAGTGACATAAGAACATATGTATGTCAACAACATGTTGTTCTCTTTAGGTTAGGCAGTCATTCTGCTGATAGATTTCAGATAATCAATTCATTAGTTTTAGTTACTGTTACCAGTTCTTTTAGTTAAAACTACCTTTAACTCGTTGCTAAGCTAAAATAGAGCAGAGAGCCGGAACCATTGAAACACTTTTCAGATAAACATCATTTTAAAAGATACAGACAGAAACGTGTTCGATCAATACCAGCTGATGTTTTGTCCAAATGTGGAACGACTTCAGTTTAATTTGACTTACAGCAGAAGATGCGTCTCGTTTCTTCTGTCCTGACCGGTCGGGATGAAAGAAACACAAACAGTATAAATTTAAATTGTTTTTGTAATATTGTTTTAATTTAAAATGTCTGTCCTTCTTAATAATAACTAACCCGTCATCAGATCATGACAATGACACAACTTAAATTAAAAAATTACTACTTGAGTGAATTTACTTTCAGTGATTAAAAACAGCTTCTTTGCTATAACTCCGCAAAACTGCGTTCTGTACGTTGATGTAGTTTGGCACATCAGAAATGTATGAGCTCAGATAAAATTGCTGTTTTACTTTCGTCCTGCGTTTCATTTGTTCCAGCTCTCCTCTACAGTCTGTCTATGTGGTGTAACAAACTCAATCACTAAATCAAACAGGAAAATGTTAAATTAGCTTCAGCTAATGTTAGCTGTGACTGCATGTAGTCTGTGCAGGGCAGTGTACTCACCAGTGTTTGTCAGAGATTCTGATGTTTTGTTGAGAAAAACCTGATTCAGTTTAAATTTCTTCAGAGACAAACAGAGAGACTTGTCTCCACTGCAGCTCTGCAGTCTGAGACAAAATTTCAACTTTGTATGAGAAACTATGATGTTGAAGCTCTCCTCAACAGGACCGACAGGACAGACAACATTCAACGCAACAGACACAAGAACACAGCTGCCTTTTGAAAACGTCCACAGAACCAGCACACAGTGAGGGTGTGGGCAGAGCATTCCGAAGTTGTGTGTAAAAAGCTCGATCACCTGAAGGCGAGTTTGTGACATCTGGTGTCAACTAATGCAGATTATCAAATATTCCACAGTAGGACTGGGCAGCAGAGGAGATATTATAAATTTTGCATAATCATGGGGGCATTTTTTCTGGAGCAACAACAGAACCTCTGTCTTATCAGTACTGAGCTGCAAAATATGTTCTGCGGTCTCACACCCAGTCCCTGATCGTGTTTAGACATAGTTGAATTTTATCTGGAAATAATATGTTCTGTTCGATCTGTCTCTGATCTTTCACAAGGGCAGCAGATAGAAAGAGAATAACAGGGGACCCAGAAACGAGACAGTGAGGAGGAATCAGACCCCATTTTTAGTTTACAAGATCAAAATATAACCGACTGAAAGCAGCTGCTGTTGTTCAGATCTCAGGCTGCTAAAACAAAAATAAAGGCCACTATTTCTTTATGAAGGGGAGCAGAGTGTGTGGACCGAACCACAGCAGCTTTTAGAGCAAAGAAACCATGAACCAAACCTTCACTCAGCTGATCCTAAACCACCACAACTGAACAGACGTGAAGAAAAGGGTCATCAGTGTCACTGCTGCAGCTCCTCTGAGTTAGTAATGACGTGTGCTTATATTTCATATCGTTCATACTTTAACTAGAACTGAATGATCAGAGAGTCAATCAGGAAGCATTACAAACGGGTGGGTAGCAACTCGTTACCAGTTCATTAGTACAAAAGTTAGGCAACTTTTCACTTTTAAAAAGTGTACTTTTACACTTTACTTTCCTCCAGTATTCTTTTGGTCTCAGTAATCTATTTTTAAATGTTACAACTAGTCTGTTATCTGCTCTGCATTTTGCTGCATTTAGCAAAATGAGCGGCCATCTAAGCTGTGTTACACAGGAGAGCTTTAACTGAAGCGCCTCTGTCAGATATCAGCTGCACACACCGAACAGTACATTAAAACACAAAGTAACCTGTACTTTGAATAGTTTATTGACCAGATACTTTTACTTGAGTAAAGATTTGAAGTACTCGACTTATTACTGATTATATAAAAGAAAAATCTTACATTCAGACACAAACAAACCTTCCACAATTACAAAATGTATATAGAAAAAACTCAATTCACTTTTAAAAGATCAAATAAAGAAAGCAACATGTTTATTTTAAATACGTCACATCATTCTTTGAGGGTCTCAACCTGCTGATTTTCTGTACAAGAGCTTTTTATATCAGATGCTAAAATCTTTTGAAGCGTGAGACTCAGGTAGATCAACTGGGACGTATTTATTTAGCCTGTATACGTGCACTTGACAGTGTTCAGCCTTTAGAGGTGTGGCAGTTAACACCCCAGCTGTTGTCAGGCGAGCCTCTGGTTGTCAGGGCGATGTATAGACTCCTGATGGTATGTTTGGTATTTCTATGGTGATTAGGTGTGAACGTGGCATAATTAAAGTGGGTGTGGACGAGTGTGTTTTGTTTTTCAAATTAAAGTTAATGCTATGCAATTTTTAATTTTTGTTTTGAAATGATTTCCTTGTTTTATATTTTCATGATTCCAAAACTGCAGAATGTTTCTCACAGATATTCAGATATTTGATTTCAGCTGGAGCGACACCTGAAAAACCTGTATTTTCCAGTCATTTACAGGCTTTCACAAAAATGATTTGGGATTAAATCACTTTACATTATTACAACCTTGAACAGTACATTGTCTACATTTATACTGAAACATGAATACATTAGTAAGCATCCATCCATCCATCCATCTTCATCCGCTTATCCGGGGTCGGGTCGCCCGTCCAGGAGGCATCCTTACCAGATGCCCAAACCACCTCAACTGGCTCCTTTAAACGCAAAAGAGCAGCGGCTCTACTCCGAGCTCCTCGCGGATGGCCGGGCTTCTCACCCTATCTCTAAGGGAGACACCAGCCAACCGCCGCCTGAGGAAACCCATTTCGGCCGCTTGTACCCGCAATCTCGTTTTTTTGGTCACGACCCAGCCTTCATGACCATAGGTGAGGGTAGGAACGAAAATCGACCGGTAGATAGAGAGCTTTGCCTTACGGCTCAGCTCTCTTTTCGTCACAAGAGTGTGGTAAAGCGAGTGCAATACCGCCCCTGCTGCTCCGATTCTCCGGCCAATCTCCTGCTCCAGTCTCCCCTCACTCGTGAACAAGACCCCGAGGTACTTGAACTCCTTCACTTGGGGTAAGGACTCATTCCCTACCTGGAGTTGGCACTCCACCCGTTTCCTGCTGAGAACCAAGGCCACAGATTTAGAGGTGCTAATCCTCATCCCAACCGCTTCGCACTCGGCTGAGAACCGATCCAGTGAGAGCTGAAGGTCACAGACCGATGATGCCATCAGGAATACATCATCCGCAAAAAGCAGTGATGAGATCCCAAGCCCCCTGAACCGCAGCCCCTCCTCGCCATGACTACGCCTCGATATCCTGTCCATGAATATCACAAACAGGATAGGTGACAAAGCGCAGCCCTGGCGAAGGCCAACCCTCACCTGGAAAGAGTCTGACTTACTGCCGAGTACTCAGACACAGCTCTCGCTTTGGATGTACAGGGATTGGATAGCCCTGAGAAGGGCCGCCCTCACCCCATACTCCCGCAGCACCTCCCACAGTATCTCCCGGGGGACCCGGTCATACGCCTTCTCCAGATCTACAAAACACAGGTAGACTGGATGGGCATACTACCAAGCCCACTCCAGGATCCTTGTGAGAGTAAAGAGCTGGTCAGTTGTTCCACGACCGGGACGAAAACCGCATTGTTCCTCTTCAATCTGTGGTTTGACAATCGGCCGAACCCTCCGTTCCAGCACCTTGGAATAGACTTTACTGGGGAGGCTGAGAAGTGTGATATCCCTGTAATTGGCACACACTCTCTGGTCCCCCTTTTTGAACAGGGGAACCACCACCCCAGTCTGCCACTCCTTGGGCACTGTACCCAACTTCCACGCAATGTTAAAGAGACGTGTCATCCAAGACAGCCCATCCACACCCAAAGCTTTCAGCATTTCTGGGCGGATCTCATCAATCCCTGGGGCTTTGCCACTGTGGAGTTGTTTGACTACCTCAGTGACTTCCACCAGGGAAATTGACGAGAATCCCCCATCAGCCTCGAGCTCTGCCTCTACTAAAGAGGGCGTGTCAGTCGGATTTAGGAGTTCCTCAAAGTGTTCCTTCCACCGCCCAATTACCTCCCCAGTTGAGGTCAACAGGGTCCCATCCTTACTGTACACAGCTTGGACAGTTCCCCACTTCCCCTCCTGAGATGGGGGACAGTTCTCCAGAAACACTTTGGTGCAGACCGAAAGTCCTTCTCCATGTCTTCTCCGAAATCTCCCACACCTGCACGTCGGTACCTTGCAACCGCCTCCGGAGTCCTCCGAGACAACAAATCCCAGAAGGCCTCCTTCTTCAGTCGGACGGCTTCCCTGACCACCGGTGTCCACCACGGTGGGTTACCGCCCTTGAGGCACCTGAGACCACAGCTTTCCGTTGCAGCTTCAGCAATAGAGGTTTTGAACGTTGCCCACTCCTGTTCAATGTCCCCAACCTCCACAGGGATGCCAGAAAAGCTCCGCCGGAGGTTTGAGTTGAAGATCTCACGGACAGGGACCTCCTCCAGACGTTCCCAGTTCACCCGCACTACCCGTTTGGGCTTACCAGGTCTGTCCAGAGTCTTCCCCCACCCCCTGACCCAACTCACCACTAGATGGTGATCGGTTGACAGCTCTGCCCCTCTCTTCACCCGAGTGTCTGAAACATGCGGCCTCAAATCAGATATAACGATTACAAAATCGATCATTGATCTTCGGTCTAGGGTGCTCTGGTACCATGTACACTTATGAGCATCTTTATGCTCGAACATGGTGTTCGTTATAGACAATCCATGACTAGCACAGAAGTCTAACAACAAACACCCACTCAGGTTGAGATCAGGGGGGCCGTTCCTCCCAATCACGACTTTCCAGGTATCTCCATCATTGCCCACATGCGCATTGAAGTCTCCCAGCAGAACTATGGAGTCCCCTACTGGAGCCCCATACAGAACTCCATTCAGGGTCTCCAAGAAGGCCGAATTCTCTAAACTGACAATTTGAGTTTGTCACGTTGCTTCTTCGGGCTGAGCCCGGCTGGGCTCCATGGCAAACCCGGCCACCAGGCGCTCGCCGGCGAGCCCTCCCTCTGGGCCTGGCTCCAGATGGGGGCCCCGGGCTTCCTCCGGGCAGGGTGTCTCCTCCTCTTCCTCGATTCGTCATCAAGGGTCTTTGTGAACCACTCTCAGTCTGGCCCCTCACCTGGAACCACTTTGCCTTGGGAGAACCTACCAGGAGCACTAGGCTCCCGACAACACAGCCTCCAGGTTCACCGGGGCACACAAACCTCTCCACCACGATAAGGTGATGGTTCCCGGGAGGTTAGTAACCATCAAATAATAATCCAGTAATAAAATAGTAAAAACATTCAGAGACAATAATACTTTTACTTTTTAAATCTTTTTAGCTTAGTATTTTCCTAATTATTTTTTATTATTTAAATAATTAATTAATTAATATTATTGATCTTTTTTTTTCTCTTATGTGTCTTATTATATGCTTACTTCTCTTTATTGAATTTAATTCTTATTTTATTTTATTTTTCTCAAGTTAATGTTGCCTAATAACTTCTGTTTTGGTTATTTGGTAATGCTGGAAAAACAATGCCAGGCTCCTTGTATTGTTATTTTGCATGAAATGCGCTCTACAAATAAAGTCTGAGTGATTCATTGAAAAATGGAAGTTAAAATGGGGGAATAACCTTTTTATAAAAGATGTTTTCAGAGAGACGGAGCAGCAGATGAACACATTTGTTCTGAAAGAAAGATGGGGGCAATAGACAGTAAAGCACCGAGGAGATCTGGAGTCTGCAGACAGTTAGAGGCAGGAAGAGTTCCAGCAGCAGAGTCTGAGAGGCTGCAGGCAAACACAGGAGGGAGAAATGAGCTTTTCAGGGGCCACAACAGTTTAATGTTGGGCCCCAAACCTTATTTCTGCTATTTTTGCTTCTGTGCAAAGACTCAAAGATGATTCCCAGATTCTGTTTGTCTTCAGTAATTTAATGGAGATCAAGAGCCGGTGGAAATTTAAGAAATGATTTGAAATGAGTATTGTATTCAGTCTTCTCAAGCCTGCCCTTCTGTGGTTACACCTGACCAGCTGTTTGCTTCATGAGCCTCTTCTACTACTACTGATACTCCTAGTTTTGTCAATGTCCAGGGTTTCCATCATTAATGCTACTCTTCATAATTATTTTCTTTTCTTTATTTCTCTTTCTTCATTTCACAGACTATAAAACTAAATTATTATCAGCAAAACCACCACCATTTTACTGCTCATCTACTTTATAGAAAATGTTTATGCCCGTTTGTGTCCAGTATAATAAAGATAAGTATGTATTTTTGTGAGCCATCCTTGTCTTTCATATCTCTGTCTATTGTTGTCATGGAAAGTTATTTTTACTAAAGTCATTCAATTGATGATTTCAAAGATGCTGATTTGTTTCATCTCGCAGGTCGTTCCAGAGTCGTTTTCTGATTTAAAGACAGATGAACGCTTGTAAAACAGATACAGGTCGTTATTTCTTAGAAAGATTTAAACATCATGCGGTGTTTTTTTGACAGAATGTTTATGATTGCTGGACAAAGTGATGGCTGTGATTATGTATGCGGACACAACTATAGGTGTTATAATGCAAATTTTACTATTTAATTATTCCATGTATTCATCCTTTAAATTTTTCTTTTTGCTTTCAGCTGCTGATGTTGATGTTTATCAAACTAACCAGAGATGCAGTAAAAGCAGAAATTAAAAATGCTTTGTTATTAATATTGTGAACTCTTGTCTGGATAAACAATCAGCTGAATACTTTCCACTTATATTAATAATTTGATCAGACCTTTTTTTAAATTTACTTTGAATTATCTAATTTCAAGGATTTGTTGGAAGTAGTACCAATTAAAAAGCTCAGGAGTGTCTGAAGGTCAAACGAAGACAGAACAGGCAGATAAAGTAAAGTTTAAGGGTTTAAACTTTATATACTTACATGCAGGTGAACAGGCTGGCAGGCAGATACAGGTCCAGGTCCAGGTCCAGGTCCAGGTAAAAGCAGATCCAACAAGTAACCTGGCCCACAGCAGACCAGAAGTCTAACAGGAAGATGAGCGTGAGCAGGTATGTATGGGGAGAGGCTGATGAGGGAAGGGAGAGCAGGTGTGGCGGTCAGGTGAAGAGGAAATGAGGAAGAGCCTGTGGAGGACACCTGGTGGAGAGCTGGAGAATGGCAGGACTGAGGATCCAGAGCCAGAGAGCAGCGCAGAGGGCCGGGCACTGATGGGCGCCTAAAACTGTCAGATGCGAACGTACTCCGGGCTCCTGCCTTACAGAGGGGACGACTTTGGGTGAGACACACATTCTCCCCAGACACGAGGAGAACATGCAAACTGCACGCAGAAAGACCTGGGACGACCGAGGTTCGAACCCTTCTTGCTGTGAGCCGACAGTGCTAACCACTGCACCACCGTGCCACCTCAGGACGAGAGGCCTATTTTTAATGAACGCAGCATCACACACTTAATGTAACTTCTTTCTTTGTACTCTGCTTTTAACATCTCAACGCTATGAACTGTGGGTAATTCCCTCAGGAAAAGTCTGCTGTGTTTCTACCAGACACACAAATCTCACATGTTGTGGTTCTGATATTTTTTAGATTTCTGTCTGACTTGCTCTGAAAACTTCAAGGCATGCTGGGAAAACGCCCAGCTAGATGTCGCTGTGTCTTTAAAAACGAAACCTTTTCAGTTCACCTGCTTACAGGAAGTAACTTGTATCAACATATCCAGTGTTGGGAAGGTGCTGCTTTTCTAAATTTCTAATGAATGTTTTCAACCGTTTAGAAAAAGACAGCTTGAGAGACAGTTTAACCTTCAGACGGGCGGCGCTGCAAATTCAAACAGAAGGACCAGAACAGCATCAAGCTTTACTGAACGGCTGAGGTGGAAATGACAGAGGAAGACATTGTGCACATGAAAAACATGCAAAGCAACAAATGAATATAATTCAACAAAAAGTCGAGCTTTTTACAGAAAATATTCAGATGTAACTCCCAATGTAATCCTGAACATAAGTAACTGTAATTTTTTCTTAGTAACTGTAACAGATTATAGTTACATTTATTTTGAAATTAAATTACTTAACAAATTACATTTAACTAGTTACTTCCCAACACTGGACATATCAAAGTTTGAGAGGCCTCACTGAACAGAATGACGTAACTTGAAACAACAACATAGTGTAAATAAAGGTCAGTTCATTTTCTGGAAACACGCTTTACCAAACATGTTGTAAAGTAGTGAAGCTAAGCTAATGTAAGAAAACCGACGAAATGAAAGACTTCTGCTCATTCATTGTTGTATCTTCGCTGTTCCTAGGACCGCACTCTTCTGGACAGAGACCTGGAATCTGCTGGAGCCACTCTCCCAGTTTGGGGGCCCCCAGTGCTCCGATTACCACTGGCACCACAGTTGTTTTTACTCTCCACATCTTTTCTAGCTCCCCTTTAGCCCTTTGTATTTTTCAAGCTTCTTCTTGATGTTGCTGCCGCTTGGGATCACTCCTCCTATCACTGCTCCCTTCTTCTGCTGTTTGTCGATCAACACGATGTCTGGTTGGTTAGCCATCACCAGTTTGTCAGTCTGGATCTTGAAGTCCCACAGGATCTTAGCTCGGTCATTCTAACCTATTTTAGGAGGCGTCTTCCATTTTGACCTTCCAGCCCATCCTCATGGCAGATGTTCCTGAACACTATGACAGCTATGACAGTTCTGTGCTGTCCTTCAGTCCAGCCTTTTCTAGCCACAGGTAGGATTTCTTGATATCAGCCACTTCTTCTACCTGTCAGTGGTACAGGTCTGTCTGTCCATGAAGGTTCTTCCTCCTCCTAGATGCCAAGCCTTAACTTTGACTTCTGGCCTTCTGCACCTAATGCTCTTTGTGAATTATGGCGTTCATCTTCTAGCCAAACATCTCTGGGAGTACTGTTGCTGTGGTGTATCAGTATAGCAGACCTTCAGAGGGTACTTTGTGACTTAGCCTTGGCAACCTTGACCGTTGGATCCTGCTCTGCCCTGACTGGGAATCCCACGATCACCTGTACCAAAGTCAGAGGCATGAACCAC
The DNA here is from genome assembly GCF_014851395.1 of Micropterus salmoides. Classification (NCBI taxonomy): domain Eukaryota; kingdom Metazoa; phylum Chordata; class Actinopteri; order Centrarchiformes; family Centrarchidae; genus Micropterus; species Micropterus salmoides. The sequence goes on along the minus strand of NW_024040485.1, from coordinate 31,253,744 downwards.
TGGGCTATCCAGGCGCTCTACATATCTATACTGAAATATAAAAAAAAAAAAAACAGATGTTCAGTTGTCATTCAGTAGTAGGTAGTGATGCTGAGATAAACTTTAAGAATTATTTATGAACTAAAAACACATCATCAACATATTTGATGAAAATGATATCTCACTTTCTGAAATTTTCTGTAAATGTCTAGGATAAATACGTGGAAATACTACTAGTGCAGGTGATACTACTAATTTAAACTTTGACTGTTGTTCTTATTTAAGGAAATAAAAATGTTTCCATTGTTTTTTTCTTGGTGAGGACATTTACAGGTTTTAACGGAGAAGGTGAACACTTTCACAAGTCTTAAAGAAGTGGTGTTCTGCTCATTTTCAGGTTCACAATCTTATTTAGAGGTTGTACCAGAACAGGTTCACATGGTTTCATTTTCAAAAAACACCATATTTTTGTCAGACTGCACATTGCTGCAGCTCCTCTTTTCACCCTATATTGAAGGCTTCGTTTTAGCTACGGAGTGATACATCTTGTCTCTAAATGATCTTTGTTGGGAGTTGCACATGCGCCTAGTTAAGGACTACTAGCCAATCAGAAGCAGAGAAGGTAACACAGTAATGGAAAAAGAGGCTGGACTACAATGGCGCTGTTTTCAGGCAGTTCAGGAGCAGAGTTTTCTTTACTACCACTACTTTGGGCTTTTTCACTTTGCAAACCTATTACATGCACAAAAAAGATTTATAACACAATAAAGGAGAGGGAAAAAGCAGAATATGAGCTCTTTAAACATTAGAGTTAGTCAACAATATGAACATTATTTACTTCAGTCCTGCTGGTATCATGAAGCATTGCATTTTGCATTTATTCATTCAGCAGAGGCTTTTATCCAAAACAACTGTACGAGTCTCTCACACCAAAGGTATGTGTCTTATCCACTGTTCCATCACCACCCACATTAAACCTCTGCTAACATCTGGACAGACGGATGTGGAGCCCCGACAGTCTGAATATCTGAATAAAGGACACTCCAGATTAACAAATGTGCTGTGAACACGTTAATCTGAACAATCCTTTTGATAAGTTGGTGAGGACACTGCTTTTTTTTTTAAAATAAAGTGAGACCTAAAAACTGCTCCAGACCACCTGTTTTTAAAATGAGCTTTATGTGCTACAGATTTACACTTTAATCAGTGTTTAATGTGTCTTGAATACGACTGTGATATGCAACTCTTATTCAAAGTGAAGAATAAAAATTTGAATAAAAATTTGTAAAAACAAGAAAAATTTTAAAATAGCAAAATGAAATAGATCATTTAAATATAAATAATAAATATGAAGATAATATCTTCAAAAAATTGGTTTAAAAAAATATTTTAAATAATACAATATAGGTCTAACATCAACAAATTTCTATGATAAATAACAAAAATACAAATACAAAGTCCTGTACCTATACTTACAAATAGTACAAAGTACAAAATAAATAAATAATTATAATAACTAATATTCCAAATTCCCTAAATATCCAACAACACAGGCTCTGAGCTCCCAGTCCGGGTCGGCTAACAGGATGGCAAACTGAGCTAACTAGCTAACGGCAGCTACAGTTAGCAGCAGTTTGAGAGTTTGATCCATAACAATGTTTTCTATTTTATAAATATTAGTTGATAGTTATTCTGCATTTTTCATGTAAAAACTCTACATCCACTAATGCTGCATTCAAAATGCTACTTCAGTACAAACACAGAAGTCTTATCATAAATATGACTCACTGTGCAGCAGGACCGCCTTTGTCACTGTTTTGTTATTATATATTTCATTAACAGATTATTAATACTGATCAATGTTAGAGCTGCATTTTACTGTTGGAGCTGCTCCAGACTGTTTGGGGGTTTAAATCCACTTCTTCATGACCTTTTCATCATGTGACCTCTAAAACAAAGTGATATCTGCTTGTGTGATCGGCTTTTTGGTCGTTTTTATAAACTATTTTTGACGTTCAGTTGTTAATTTGTTTAAGCACTCAGGTGCATTACTGTTGGTATTTCCTTTTAAAAACTCGAGAGTGGAATAAAGGTTTTGTGTAGGAAGTTGTTCTTCTTCTTTCCTCCCTTAATAATCTTTTCACATCCGTCAGATTTATCTTGAGAAACTTGAGAGCATATCTACAACATATTTTAAATACTGTTCTCATTAAGCTCTGTGAAAAATCCTCAAACTAACTGCTTCTCTCTCGTTATCCTGCGACCTCTTGTGTGGGCCCGACCCCCAGGTTGGAAACCGCTAGTTGAATGTATTTGATGTTTTAACAAACACAGGAGTAGGTTCAGTGCAGGACTCGTCCCTGCAAAATGCACCACAGGAAGTCGTTCCTGGCTGTGGCCATCAGACTCTGTAGCTCCTCCCTCAGAGAGTCGGACACTCAAAACACTAATGTGCAATATTCTGGTTTATTCTGTCTCAATACTGAATTGTTTAAGGATTTATATTCACTAAAGCTCTCAACATTATCTTTACTCATTATTACTACTATTTCTCCATTACAGTACTGTACATGTTTCCATACCTTTTTATAATTTTAGATTTATATTATTACTTCTACTTTCTTTATTGACAACCTGAGCATCTGTACCACAACAATTTCCCCTCTGGGATCAATAAAGTATTTCTAATTCTGATGTTCTGCATGTAAAGTTGTATTTAAACTTGTATGTAAAACAGTTCTTATCTGAAACTGTGGTGGGAATCGTTTATGTCCTTGTGTAGAGCAAATAAAGAAGTTACAACAAACAGTTGTCTTTGTGAGTTTTATTAAAGTAAGAAAAAAGTAGTGAAACAAAGTCAGCTGGTCCAGAGGACTCAGACTCCACAGCATCTGGATAACTAAGGGATTTAATGCAGGAGATAACTGGAGTCTACGAGAAAGCTGTTCTCAGCCTTGATACTCAAGTTCTCACAGGAACAGTATAGTATAGGCAGAAGATAAAACTATCTCACAGATGTTCATTATAGCTGAAACACTGGTACACATAGTGGACAGTAAGATGAATATAAGTACACAAAGTAAATGATATGATCATCAGAATGCATAAAGGTCAAATCAGTCCCCTCTTTGGCCGTTCCATGGACACATTAAATTTATGAAACATGGTCAGAACATTAATGAATGCTCTCATCTTACTGTTTAAAAAAGAGATTAGCGTCAGCTGTTTTTACACAACAGACATTCTTGAGTAGTGAGCAAGCAAGGGGAACTATCTAATCTAAATGTCTAAATCTAATGTACTATCAGAGCATTTTACACCGGTTATTACAACACAACAATAACATGTAAATCAATACACATCAGCATAACAAGTCATTATCATTATTCACATTAACCACCTTTTTCAAAACTCAAAGAAAATAATAGAAGAGCAGAACAACTGAGTAAGAAGCTGATATTCCTGTTTACAAAGCCGTACTGAACAATGCAAATCTATATATCTAAACACTTTATGAACAGTTATATTTAGATTGTCAAAATAGATAAAATTTAAATACTATTTAATTCTCAGTGTTCAGGTTTGCTGAGTTAATAAAGCTGCAGGTTTAAACTGTGACACTGGTGTTAATGGTGGCAGGAAGTTGTCCAGTTAATGCTTCCAGCACAAAATGTGTACAAACGAGTTAGCAGCTTCTCTCTTTATGTCGAAAACATTTCTACTTGTTGGTCAGAATAACTGAAGTGTCGGTGTCTCAGTATGGAGACTCTGTCTCAGTACATCACTCTCTGTCTTGTTTGGTTCTTTGGTATCTGGGTCTGAATGGATCTCTGTCTTTGTTTGGGTATTTGGTCAGGTCTTGTTATGGTCTTGGTTTTGATTTAGTTTTGACACAAAGATTTCGGATCACTATTCTATGGACTCGAGGACTGTCTCTTCTCTTTCTATTTTAGCCATGCTCTCAGATTTTTCTCTCATGGTTATCAGGGACTGGACTCGTTTTTTCCAGCCTGGCTTGGCCTCAGATTTCTCTCCCTCAATCAGCATGTCGATGTACTCTGGAGTGGAGAGAGGATTTGGCTTCAGTTCTATCTCTTTAAGTCTTTTTAAACACACAGAAGACTTCTTTATCAGTTTCACCACCTCAACCTGAACATCATCATATTCAGCCTTCAGTTTATCAATCAGTGCCTGAACAGGTCTCTTAGCCTCTGAGGCTTTCAGCTTTTTCACTGTTTGTTTTTCTTTTACTTCCTTATACTCCCATTTGTACTTCTGAATATAATGTACATCCCAGAAACATTTGCCTGGACACTCAGTACAGTATCCATCTGATCCCATTGCAACACAGTGTCTTAAATCTGCATCATTTGCATATGGACAGGGATAGTGACAGGTGACATGACACTGCTGACAGTTGGTGAGGTAATTTCCAGTACCAGAAAAATCTACTTCAAAAGGCTTCATGACAGTGACTTCAAACTCAAAGTTCTTGTTTCTTTTCATCTCTGCCTCGTGCTCTTTTAGTATTTCACTTGTCTCTTTTATCTCCTCCAGCTTGGCTAACTGAACTTTAACCTGCTCCTGCAAGTTTTCAACTGAATTCTCGAGCTGCTCTCTTTCTCTGAGGACCTGCTGCGTCATCGTCAAGCTTTTGGTTTCTATTTGATTCAAAGCAGCAAAGAACCTCTTCATGCTTTTGTCCCCATGTTCCAAAACATCTGATCAAAGCCTCCATCTTCATCCTCATCATCCCCACTCATGCTGCCTGCTGCAGATGATTTGTTGTCTGCAAACAAAGCTGAGTTATTGAATTTGAAGTGAACTGGCAGCCCGTCTCTTGTTTTAGGACATGGGACACCTGAAGCATTGATTGCCTCTAGAACTGGTGGACGCTGGCCGTCTGCAAATGTCACCAGAACCCTGATGTTTTCTGCCACATCTTTGCCAAAGATTGAGAGTATGGAGTCAAACACATATTTCTGTGTTGGCGTGAGTCGAGCTAAAGAAGCCTGAGCTACAAAACACACAGCGTCAATTTCACTGACACCAAGCTCAGCAGAGAAGAGATTACACAGCTGTTCTGTGATGCTCTCATCTCTTATTAAGCCTCTTGTATCTCCAAACTCTGGAGTGTCAACAATGGTCAGAGAGTATTCTGTTTTAAAACCCTCCTGGTGGTTGATTTTGTACACAGTGACTTCAGAGGTCTGACTTTCAGCCTGTGACGTCGACTGATCCTCATCAATTAACTTAAACCGATATGAATCCTCCCATTCGACACCTAGAATGTAATTGATCATCCCATTGATGAGAGTTGACTTCCCAGCTCCAGTTGCTCCCAGAAGCATGATGGTGCGATTACGTTTAGTGGACTCTTTCCCAAAACTGAAACTCCTGCAGCCAGGGACACTGATTCGTTCATCTTTCAGGGGGATTTTATAAACAGGGACAGGACCGGTCTGGGGTTCTAACAATGTGCTTTGATCTTTAACAGAATCAGAAAGTCTTCAGCAGGTTTTAATGGAACCACTGGCTTCATTGGCCGGCCCAACACCTGCTGAGGTCACTGCTCTGCATCTGAACATATACTCTGTGTTAGGACTCAGATGGCTCACTGTGACTTCTCCAGCTTTTGATGCTGTCTCTTGTTGCCATCCATCCTCTCCTCTGACACAGTACTCTACAGAGTAGGAGGTGATGTTCTCTGCTCCAAATCTGGGCGCAGAAATCTTCAGTGTCACACTGTTGTGCTTTATGTCACTTGCTGTTACTGTTTCAGGCTTTGAAGGCGGCTCAAAGTTCTCATTGACAGAAAAGCCGTCTTCATAAAGGTAGATGCTTGAACCTTTCTGTGTCTCATTTGTTAATCCCACTGTCAGGAACTTTATGTTCTTGTTCTCCTTGTTGGCCTCTGCAAAGTCACTGAAGAGCTTTGCTTTATTCCTCATTGCATCTGTTATTTCTTTTGAGGTGAACCATTGTTCCTTCTCTACATCTTGAGGGTCGTCTGCTTCGGGTGTTTGTTTTATGTAGTTTGATAAAGCTGAGAGGTACGGTTCAGCACTTCCCAGGGAGGTGAAAACAAAACACATAGCATGATCTGCACTGAGGATTTCCCTGTACAGGTCTGTTTGAGACGGGATGATCTTGGTGTTTTTCATCTTGTTGGTTAAAGACATTAAGGTGTAGACTTCTCTCTCTTTACAGTCCATCCACTCGTTCAGGTCTTTACTGTTGAAAGGAGAAGAATGTCTCTTCTTCAGGATCTCTGCGAGCACAGCCTCCTCTTCTCCTCCTCCTCGGATTGATGGAAGTTTCTTTGAAAGTGTTCGTTGGAATTCTAGCTTGAACTCAGAGCACATCTCTTTAAAGCTTTTAATCTTTTTGCCAATCTGTGGGAACTGCTGTGCGGTGGTGGTTCTCATTGTGTCATTGCACCTCATTTCCAGCTCACTGAAGTCCTCCAGGACTCTCTGTGATTCCTGAACTAATCCTATACTTATCTGACGGACCAGTTTTGCAGCAGAAGAATCTAAACTTGTCAGTGGCAACAGCCAGACTTTCATCGGTACAGCCTTTTCTCCGTTGGCTCCCAGTAATCTTGGCAGGCTTTGGTAGACTTCTACTGCATCCTGAAAGGACACAGGACTTTTTTCAAGAGAAAAGTCTCCAAAGAATCTGCAGGAGAATTTCTCAACATTTGCTCGGTCCTTGTCTTCCAGTTTCAGGGAACCTTCACCCTCTATTGCAAGGCAGGGAATCTTCTTGATCATAACTTTCAAGTTCCCCTCAATGTCTTGATGATCTTCTTTTTTAGACACCTCACGGTCAAAGACAAAGAAGGCTTGTGCCCCATAAAGAATGGCTGTGACTACATGTGTTGCTAATCCTTTATCAAAGACATATGAATGCTTCATATTGTCTCTTCCAAGGTGATCCATCGACAGTTCCTGGAACTTTGTGGTAGCCTTGTACTTCAGAGTTACTCTGGCCTGATTTTTGGAAATCTTACTGTCGTTCAGGTATTTGGCCGATCCATCAACCTCAACCAGTCCACTCAAGAAACTTGCCTTCAGGGAAGCTTCAACGTTTAGTGCTGAAGATTTGTCCTCAATTGATTCAGATGCAACGATCTCAAAATCATTATAGTTCTGAGGTCTTTCTTGTACATATTTTATCAGGTCATCATGGTCCCACAGTGTAATTCCTGCAAAAGAAGAAGCAAAATTCAAGTTCAGCTTCCAGACCCAGACAGACAGGAGAAGAAGAAAGTGATTAGGATAAAGATTATTGTTAGCAGCATATTGTTTGGTAGAAAGAAGATTTAAAGAAGTTTGAACCTTTTCACAGCAAGCATTGTGTCAGGAAAAAGATGTTGCGGTTCTATTTCACATGTAATCTTTGAATGGCTTCAGCCTTGAGCTCATACTGACTTTTTATTTTAATAAACTAGAAAAGTAAAATATGTTACGATGCAGCAGGAAACTACCAGTGAGTGATTACAACAATAAAAATATAATATAACCCCGAAAGTTTGGTTGTGATGCATTAAGTATCTTCACATGTGAATCCTTACCAGGGACAAGTGAGTCTCTGCGGCAGTCGTACAACATCCCGAGGTTGAAAGGCCGGCCGAGTGCCGCCACCTCCATCGTCCCGCCAGCTTCAGACTCCATCCTTCTGTCTAGACTATTAAAAACAGTATACGTTAGCACACTACTGCAACTCTTTTGCTATCCAAACCCCATAATTCCAAATGAAATAATTGAAACCCAGAGTTGAGACCAGGAGGCAGAGTCGCATTTTAACACACTTCTCTGCTCCTCCATTCCAGGAGTTACTTAGTGAAAATCCTATAGTGACGGTGTCTGCCCCCCGACCATTGAAATTATTTAAAAAGGTAAACAGAAGGGGAGCTGTGCATAAAAACCTCATAAAAATTAAAACCACAAGAGCAATAGTGCAAACGAATAGGAGAGTTAAATGTGGACACTTAAACATCAGATCTCTCTCTTCTAAAGGTGTACTAGTAAATGAACTAATATCAGATTATGATATTGATTTATTTGGTCTTACTGAAACCTGGCTGGGTGATGGAGAATATGTTAGCCTAATTGAATCCACCCCTCCCAGTCATATTAATACTCACATTCCTCGAGGCACAGGCCGAGGAGGTGGAGTTGCAGCTATCTTCGACTCTAGCCTACTAATCAGCTCTAAACCTAAACCAAACTATAACTCATTTGAAAGTCTTGTTCTTAGTCTTTCGCACCCAAGTTGGAAATCACTGCAACCAATTCTCTTCGTTATAGTGTACCGAGCACCTGGCCCGTATTTTGAATTCTTATCTGAATTTGCAGAGTTTTTGTCAACTTTAGTCCTTAAAACTGACAAAGTTATTATTGTAGGGGATTTTAATATTCATGTGGACGTTGAGAATGACAGCTTTAGTACTGCGTTTATCTCTCTGTTAGATTCCATTGGCTTCTCTCAGAGTGTTCATGAACCGACTCACTGTTTTAACCACACCCTCGACCTTGTTTTGGTGTATGGTATTGAAATTGAACATTTAGTGGTGTTCCCACAGAATCCCTCTTTGTCCGACCACTGTTTGATAACTTTTGAGTTTGTATTGCTGAACTACTCGCCATTGGGCAAAAATTTCTATACAAGATGTCTGTCTGATAGTGCTATAGCTAAATTTAAGGATGCGATTCCATCAGCTCTAAATACATTATCTAGTCACAAAGTAACGGAGGACTCCTATGCTAATTTCAGTCCCTCCCAAAGCGATCATCTTGTTGATAGTGCTGCAGGCTCGCTGCGAATGACACTCGACTCTGTAGCCCCTCTAAAAAAGAAAATACTAAAACAAAGACGGTTAGCTCCATGGTATAATACTGAAACTCGCAAATTAAAGCAAATATCGCGGAAACTTGAGAGGAATTGGCGTTCCACCAAAGTGGAAAATTCTCGTTTAATTTGGCAAGATAGTCTTAAAACTTATAGGAAGGCCCTCCGTAATGCTAGAGCAGCGTACTACTCGTCATTAATAGAGGAAAATAGGAACAACCCCAGGTTTCTTTTCAGCACTGTAGCCAGGCTGACAGAGAGTCACAGCTCTATTGAGCCAAGTATTCCCATAGCTCTCAGTAGTTACGACTTCATGAGCTTCTTTAATGAAAAAATTCTAACTATTAGAAACAAAATTCACCAAGACCTGCCCTCAACTGGCACCGACTTATCTCTTAACTCAGGAACCTTAGAAACAGCTGTAGAACCAGATACATGTTTAGACTGTTTTGCTTCCCTCAATCTTTACCAACTAACTTCAATAATTTCTTCATCTAAACCATCAACCTGCCTCTTAGACCCCATCCCGACTAGGTTGCTTAAAGAAGTTTTACACCTAGTCAGTGTTGAGAATATTTCTTAAGGGGCTTTGTGTTTTAAAATATGGGGAGAAGATGGATTTTAATCAGTGCGATTGTGATTTTTCATTTTATCAATGTCACCATGAATATACACTTAAACAGTACTAAACTACTACTTATCAGATTTCCAGCAGTATACTTTTGCTGAAAAATAGGATCTTAAGGTTTGACTCAAAAATGACATCTTAAGTGACTTTTAAAGTTACTGTTTTTAGGTTTTAAGCGTAATGCAAATTGAGAAAAGCCTCAAAATAGCAATCAGAGGAAAACTCACAGATGCACTTGCTAAATCAATCATACAAACATTACAATTATCTGAGTACATAAGAACCATTGCCAGAAGCAAACAGAGCCTCATTCTACAACGGACACATCTGCAACACCGCACTTGATTAACCGAAACAAACCATGTGTGCTCACCACTGAACGTCTTCCCAAAGAATTAACCTCACTGTGCGTTTTGTCTGTGTCGAGTGCAGCCTGCAGCTGCCCCCAGAACCTATTATTCCTCCTTCTCGGAGTCGCTGCATAGGTTAAACCACCAGCCATTTTGAATTCTCAAATCTACAAACCAACCACTATTTTATTATTTATTTAAATTTTTCCCTCTGGGTTTGATGGTTCCAAGCACCAGGTCACAGCGGATGACCTGTACAAATGATAGCACAGTCAGCACTTCTGTACTATATTTTACTCTATGATTAATCTATCTTTATCAACAGGCTATGTACCACAGTACTTTAAAGTAGCTGTCATTAAACCTCTTCTGAAAAAGCCTGTGCCGACGAGGCAGTTTTCGGCTGTGATTCCCAGAGCTCTATCACCAGAGAAGAGCTCATGAAAATCAGGGGAACAACTCCAGCGGATTTCCCACTTTTCTGGCATCATCAGTGGAATTATTGGACATTTTGGTGAACAGCACGCTCGCTGTTGTTCGGGCTAGGAAGCGCCGTAAGAGAGGGAAACGAGCCGGGTCGCTCTTGCGCCTCCGCTGGCGGGGACTCTGCACACCTTCACGGAGCCCTAGCTGTGTGGATCAATACCGGACTCCACGCTGCAGCTCGCTGGCTTCCAACTCTACAGAGCGGATCGTGACTCAGAACTCTCCGGCAAAACAAAAGGTGGAGGTGTCTGTTTTTATATTAACAAAATCACTGTTAAAAACACATCTCTTCTTTGGCATTTCCTTCGTGTTAAGTCTGTTATTATTCCTGGCAATTTTAATATCACTATATATTGTATACTGTATATTTAAATGTTTTATTGCTGTACTTTTACTGTGTGAGTAGTGTCTTGTTGTTGTATTTAACCTGTGAAGCACCTTGGTCTTAAGTGTGCTATATAAATAAAATTGATATTGAACAATGGTGTACCGACTTGACAGTGATTCAGCAGCACTGTTCTCCTAATCTGGAATTTCTTATCATTAACTGTAAACCGTTTTACTCCCCCCATGAGTTTGCTTCATTCATTCTGGTCGGTGTTTACGTTCTGCCGCACGCCAACGTGCACGACGCACAGCGCATGCTGGCCGAACAGATACTGTGTGTGGAGCAGACAAACCCAGACTCCCTTGTTATTGTTCTTAGTGACTTTAACAAAGGAAACCTCAGCCAAGAACTCCCCAAATACAGACAGTTTATAAAGTGTCCAACCAGAGAGGGGAACACACCCTGGGTTCACAAATAAACTCAGACAGCTGAGGTTGGAAAAGTGGCGACCAGGCCAGGTTTAAGGAGTCAAAGTACAGGTTTAGCAAGGCGGTGCGAATGCTAAACAGCTGTATGCAGAGAGACTACAACAACAGTTCTCAAGGAATGACTCTGCTTCTGTCTGGAGAGGATTCAGACAGATCACCAGCTACAAACCTAAATGACTCGCGCCTTGCCAATGAGCTGAACCAGTTTTACTGTCGCTTTGAAAGACAATGGGACAGACCTGACACCATCACCCGTCACACCGCTGATCGGCCACAGTCCACCATCTTATCCCCCTCTCTTACCATCCTGGAGAGGGACGTCAACAGACTGTTCAGGAGGCAGAAAACCCGCAAAGCAGCTGGGCCGGACTCTGTCTCCCCATCCATCCTGAAGCACTGTGCTGATCAGCTCTCTCCGATGTTGACAGACATTTTTAACACCTCACTGGAGATGCCATGTGCCAGCCTACTTCAAAGCCTCCACCATCATCCCTGTCCCCAAAAAAGCAAGGACCACAGGACTAAACGACTACAGACCCGTCGCCCTGACCTCTGTGGTTATGAAGTCTTTCGAGCGCCTCATTCATCTTTTCAGAACGAACGACAATCAGTGTAAACCTCTTGTAGGTCGTAGCTGAAGAAAGAAGCAAGCTAACTTTAGATGGCCAATGCTGAGCTAAACATGTTTTCTCACCACAGGTTACTGACCTATTTGTGTTCAGCGCTTCTTTGTTTGGGTCTTGTTTTATGAAGTTTTAAAGCCAAAGTTTATGATGAATGGCTCAGCAGCCGCCAGTGTTTGTTGTCCTCTCTCACGTACGGCCGCGCGCAGCAGATGTTTCGTGTTACCTAGGCAGGTTATAGGTAACAGAGGGAGGGGAATAACGGCAAGCGAGTTCACGAGTCCGGCACCTCGAGTCCGAGTCGAGTCTGAAGGCTTTTGAGGACGAGTCTGAAGACATGTCTGAAGTCACTGTGTGTGACTTAAGTCGCACTCGAGTCCGGGTCTCTAACTCGAGTCCCCATCTCTGAGTCACACACATTTATTTATAACGTTACAGCATTTATTTAAATGAAAGGACAACAAACTTTTCAAGACCTTTTTTTAAATGAAATTTAATACTTTAATGCTTTTAATGCCTTATTTTTAGAATATTAAATTGAAGACTTTTTAAATACTTTTATGACTCTGCGGTTACCCTGGTCTAAACAAAATGATTTTTCCTTGTAAAGCAAATATTTTTTCCCCTATAGTCTGACGATTTGATGACTGACCATGGTGTTGATCACTTGGTCATCCATGTTACTGTTTGGAAGCTACTGTAGATCCAGACATCTGCTTGATATCTACAGTATTGGATCAAATATTTTGACCCTGTAATCCACGTTATGCTAGGCTTGGACATTGCTGGAAATTGTTCTGAATTCCCCCTCCTTAAAGGGTGAATTATTACCATAATAATTTAATAAGGCATTAGATTTAATTAGCCCTTACCTACAGTACTGGTCCTGCCAAGCTGGACACGCAGTCTGAGTCTCATGTCTAATGACAGGGGTGAATATGGAGATGTTTGTTGTTTCCTTTATTGTGGAATCTCTGTATGAAAGCAGGTTGTGTTTCGGATTATGCTGACTCATGAGTTCAAGAACGCGTACGAGCACACACCTGGTTACAATCTTCAAACTACATTGCTAATGGCTGCTGAAAACTACTTATTGCCGCTTTAATTGATTTTCCTGCACAATTGTGGACATGCAATGAGAAGAGGAAATTTGCAGTGTGAATTTGCATACTGTAAAATAGAAAATGACAAACTGAATAGCTGACTCTTTTCTTTTTCCAAAATAAAAGAAAATAATACACAGACAAAAGAACAGAAAAGCAGAAGTAAAGTACGTACTTGTCAGTAACTGCCCCACGGACTTCAAGTCTGGAACAACGTACGCTTTCCCCTAAAAGAAGATAAATTAAATGATCATGGTCAGTTAACTGGTAATGTATACATTCCAAGTTCACAGAATAAACCATTTACTTCATAAGAAGTTGCAGAAAGTAATAATACTATTCTGGCAACAATGTTTCAGGAGAACAAGCTGTTAACAAATCATTGACATATCATCAAACAAAAAGTTGTTATGAGATCAGAGAGCTGCTCATTGCATTCAGCAGATACAGAGCAATATTATCATCCCATTGGAGTTGTAAATCCAAAACAATGACTGTGTTGTTATCCCATTAAAACATATTAAAAACTCAGCTCTGGATCTGTCTGGATCTGCGCCATCCTAGTCTACCAATACTTATGTTATTACCACTACATTACATCTCTGTAAAATTTGCATTGCACTGTATAAATGAAAAAGAACCCTTTTACCTGTAAATGTCGTTGTGCAGACATTAACAGAGATGCTCTCCTTGCTTCTTCCAGCTTTACCACAGTCACATCTGACCCTGACAACATATTCTGTCTCTGGCTGAAGCCCTGAAATGATCGCCTTTTCAGCTCTCGACATCATTTGCTTCCATTGGAGATCTTCCTCTTTCACCCCGTTGTCTGTTTTGGCGTACTCCACGATGTAGCTCAAAATCTGGACATCTTGTCCAAGCTCAGCAGGTTTCTCCCAGCTGACTGAGATCTCACTTGAGTTTGGTTCAACCTGAAGTTCTCCAGGAGGGCTGCAAGGTAAGGTTTTAATGGAACCACTGGCTTCATTGGCCGGCCCAACACCTGCTGAGGTCACTGCTCTGCATCTGAACATATACTCTGTGTTAGGACTCAGATGGCTCACTGTGACTTCTCCAGCTTTTGATGCTGTCTCTTGTTGCCATCCATCCTCTCCTCTGACACAGTACTCTACAGAGTAGGAGGTGATGTTCTCTGCTCCAAATCTGGGCGCAGAAATCTTCAGTGTCACACTGTTGTGCTTTATGTCACTTGCTGTTACTGTTTCAGGCTTTGAAGGCGGCTCAAAGTTCTCATTGACAGAAAAGCCGTCTTCATAAAGGTAGATGCTTGAACCTTTCTGTGTCTCATTTGTTAATCCCACTGTCAGGAACTTTATGTTCTTGTTCTCCTTGTTGGCCTCTGCAAAGTCACTGAAGAGCTTTGCTTTATTCCTCATTGCATCTGTTATTTCTTTTGAGGTGAACCATTGTTCCTTCTCTACATCTTGAGGGTCGTCTGCTTCGGGTGTTTGTTTTAAGTAGTTAGATAAAGCTGAGAGGTACGGTTCAGCACTTCCCAGGGAGGTGAAAACAAAACACACAGCATGCTCTGCACTGAGGGTTTCTTCACTAAGAACATTCTGAGAGGGGACGATCTTGGTGTTTTTCATCATGTTGGTTAAAGACATTAAGGTGTAGACTTCTCTCTCTTTACAGTCCAACCACTCGTTCAGGTCTTTGCTGTTGAAAGGAGAAGAATGTCTCTTCTTCAGGATCTCTGCGAGCACAGCCTCCTCTTCTCCTCCTCCTCGGATTGATGGAAGTTTCTTTGCCAGATTTTGTTGGAATCCCAGCTTGAACTCAGAGCACATCTCTTTAAAGCTTTTAATCTTTTTGCCAATCTGTGGGAACTGCTGTGCGGTGGTGGTTCTCATTGTGTCATTGCACCTCATTTCCAGCTCACTGAAGTCCTCCAGGACTCTCTGTGATTCCTGAACTAATCCTATACTTATCTGACGGACCAGTTTTGCAGCAGAAGAATCTAAACTTGTCAGTGGCAACAGCCAGACTTTCATTGGTACAGCCTTTTCTCCGTTGGCTCCCAGTAATCTTGGCAGGCTTTGGTAGACTTCTACTGCATCCTGAAAGGACACAGGACTTTTTTCAAGAGCAAAGTCTCCAAAGAATCTGCACGAGAATTTCTCAACATTTGCTCTGTCCTTGTCTTCCAGTTTCAGGGAACCTTCACCCTCTATTGCAAGGCTGGGAAACTTCTTGATCATCACCTTCAAGTTCCCCTCAATGTCTTGATGATCTTCTTTTTTAGACACCTCACGGTCAAAGACAAAGAAGGCTTGTGCCCCATAAAGAATGGCTGTGACTACATGTGTTGCTAATCCTTTACCAAAGACATATGAATGCTTCATATTCTCTCTTCCAAGGTGATCCATTGACAGTTCCTGGAACTTTGTGGTAGCCTTGTACTTCAGAGTTACTCTGGCCTGATTTTTGGAAATCTTACTGTCGTTCAGGTATTTGGCCGATCCATCAACCTCAACCAGTCCACTCAAGAAACTTGCCTTCAGGGAAGCTTCAACATTTAGAGCTGAAGATTTGTCCTCAATTGATTCAGATGCAACAATCTCAAAGTCAGTGTTCGGTTTTGGTCTTTCTCCTTTATCTTTTTCCAGGTCATTGCGGTCCCACAGCGTAATGCCTGCCAAAAAGAAGAGGAGAAGTCAAACTGCCTTTTATTGCATGATAGTAAGGCATAGCTTTTAGACACAAAATCAGAGAAACACTACTTTGGCTTTTCTATAAGAACTTCTTCTGTGTTATAAAGAGGATCAATTCACAAATTAAAATAGCTTCTTCCTGACATGCTTTAAAACAAAACATGTTGGTAATCTCTATCAGAACAAGAGACACATGATTTTCAGATAATTAAAATGAAGCAAAAGTGATCAAACGATCTGAGATGAAAATTTTGTTGAATGTGGCTTTAAATCCTGAAAGTTTTAAGTATCTTCACATGTGAATCCTTACCAGGGACGAGAGAGTCTTTGCGGCAGTCGTACAACATCCCGAGGCTGAAAGGCCGGCCGAGCGCCGCCACCTCCATCGTCCCGCCGGCTTCAGAGTCCATCGCTCAGTCTGAACTGGACAAAATGGACAACAGCTTGTTAGTTCATTTCTCTGACACTTCTCTGTGTGATGGCCACATCAGGAATTTAAAATATTTGGTAATATCACGTCCAGACACCCTCACATTTTCACTTTAATTTTGACCTTTTCTCTCATTTAATTTTAAGTTAAAGGAAACTTTCATATAAAACAACAAACATTGTTTTTGCATTTAAAGCAACTATAATGCATTTTTTATAATAATGTGAAAACAATGGAATAATGTGTCGGTGTCTCTGAATTATCAGCTGAATCTGCAACTTCTCTGCTTTATGGAACTTTATCGGGACTTTCAGCAGATAGAAACAAACAGCAGATAGACACAGTTAGAGAGCATCTGGTGAACACAGTGCAGCATTTAGCGGCGATAGAGCCAGATATTTCCCTCAGGAGCTGCTGGAGACCGAACACAGAGCTATCAGAGACAAACATGACTCCACATGAAGCATCATGTTACTCTGTAGCTGCTGGAGGTGGAAATAAGCTGCTGTTTGATCACAAGTTCTATATATCAACTTGAGGATGAAACTTATTTCATGTTCAAGTTGCTTTCCATGTGCCTCTCCTCTCATCCCACACCGCAGTCCGACCACTCTAAAGAAAGCTCAGCTTCTGCTCTGTTCTGCTCAAATCACTCAAGTAATTAGCCAACTAATAACAACAACAAATGCAGCAATATACATTTACAGTTACAACCGCTGACTTACTTTTGTTGTTTTCGCTGTTTTCAGTCCAAAAACCGCTGTTATTCTGTGTCAATAGAGCCCTACGCCGCGTGCCGCCATCTTGGTGAGGTCCGTGAGCTGCTAAATTTCGTTTCTGTCATCAAATTGAAGGAGAGCAGAAGAGTTACTTTGGGGGAGGCGGTCTTTATTGGCCTCTACTGGCCGACCCGTAGGAGCTACACAGACATGCAGTATACCAATCCACTTGTCTCTTCAATACAAAGAGAAAGAGCCCATTTACTTGCCCTGTTCTGTTTTCAACTTGTGCACCTGTAAAGCATGGGAGTTCTTTCGGTCATAGGAATGTTGATCAATATTCACTGTTTTTATCAGTATTGCAGTGTTTTAGAAGCTTTATGTTATTTGGAATGTGGTTGTATGGAGAGAAATAGTGTTTTGAAGAAAACTCCCAATAAAAGTGAACATATAAACAGTAATATGGCCAAAACATGAACATTCGCCTGGTATATTTTTAAAATACTGTGTAATTACTGTTGCATATTAGTTTCTTTTCATCAAATATTAGAAGATATTCAGTTGCATTATAATGAGTTGGATGATGATTTTGATGGTTTATTGCATAAAAAATATAGCTTTTTTACCAGGCGGGGATGAAAATAGATTTTCCTATATTGCATCTCCATTTACTCTTTAATAGAAAAATAAATAGGTTCAGTTGATTCATATTCCTCTGACCTTTCAAAGGAGACCAGAATTATGCACCATACCTAATGGTTGAGGAGTTATTACTGATTTACTTTGGGTATGTTATTTGCGTTTTTTGTGGAAATAGGTGGCAGGTACCATGTGGTTAAATATAATTGTCCTCTCACAGGATCAGTGGGTTAGCCAGCTAACTTTTGGGTAACTCGGTTAACTCTATTTTTCCAGTCTCACAAAGACAGATGAGTTCACACTTTGGCTCACAATGTCCGATGCCATGGCGCTGGTAATAATAGCTTGGGGAATAACTTTTGAGGGGGGAGGGGAGGCAGTGGTGAACTAGCTCTTACCCCGTTAGACATTGGATAGCTGCCTCTTGTAGCCTGCGACACTCAGCCCTAGGCCGGAGGGGGCGTCTTTGAGGAGAATCAAAGCAAAATGGAACACGTCTTGGCGATGAAGACCGTGGGCCCCCAGTTAGTTTTGTGAGTTTGGTGGGCGGGGCTTAGCAGACTGATGCGAGGAACGTTTTGCATTGTATGTTCAATTGTTATCGACTGCTGCTTTAAATCAGAACACCTACCTGTTTGGTTTCAGTACATTTCAGGGGGTTGGAAGTTGTTTCTGCAGCTGCAGACTGAAGTCCCAACAATGGAGCCTGAAGGCTGATTCACATCATCAGTTGAGTTCTAACAGCAGCACGGAAGGGATTCTACTGATCGCCAAAGAGACAAAGAGAAAAGGCTTTTAGAGGTAACTGACGTGTTTCACTGTTTGTGCAGGTAATGATTGCTATGGATGCTGGAGTGTAAGGCAAGGCAAGGCAAGACAAGTTTATTTGTATAACACATTTTAACAACAAGGTAATTCAAAGTGCTATACATAAAACATAGAAGCAACAGGGAAATATAAAAAAGTTTAAAAGCAACATAAAATATAATAAAAGTTACAGTGTTACAATCAGGGTTAAAAGAGTTAAATGGAAAAAAGCAATGATTAAAAGCTAAAAACAAAGAAATAGAAAACAGGACAGTAAAAGTTACAGTGCAGTGTAAGTGCAGTGAAAAAGAAAAGTCTTCAGCCTTAATTTAAAAGAACTGACTGTTTCAGCAGACCTGCAGTTATCTGGGAGTTTGTTCCAGATATACGGAGCATAATAACTGAACGCTGCTTCTCCTTGTTTAGATTTGATTCTGGGGACAGAAAGCAGACCTGGTCCCAGACGACCTGAGAGGTCTGGATGGTTCGTAACGAAGCAGAAGATCGGAAATGTATTTTGGCCCTAAACCATTTAGTGCTTTATAAACTAACAGCAGGATTTTGAAATAAATTCTTTGACATACAGGAAGCCAATGTAAAGACATCAGAACTGGAGTGATGTGATCCACCTTTTTGGTCTTAGTGAGGACTCAAGCAGCATCCTTCTGTATCAGCTGCAGCTGTCTAATGGATTTCTTAGGGAGCCCTGTAAGGACACTGTTACAGTAGTCGAGTCGACTGAAGATAAATGCATGGATAAGCTTTTCCAGGTCCTGCTGAGACATAAGTCCTTTAATCCTTGATATATTCTTCAGGTGATAGTAGGCTGACTTTGTAATTGTCTTAATGTGGCTCCTCAAATTCAGGTCTGAGTCCATAACCACACCAAGATTTCTGGCTTGATTTGTGGTTCTTAACATTACAGATTGAAGTCGAGCACTGACTTTCAATCGTTTCTCCCTGGCTCCAAAAACAATAACTTCAGTTTTATCCTTGTTTAACTGAAGCAAATTCTGGCACATCTAATCATTGACCTGCTCAATACAGTTACTCAGCGCCTGTATGGGATCATAGTCCCCTGGTGAAATGGTAAATGTAAATCTGTGTGTCATCTGCATAATTATGGTAACATATTTTGTTGTTTTTCATAATCTGAGCCAGTGGAAGCATGTAAATGTTAAACACAAGAGGTCCCAAAATGGAGCCTTGGGGAACTCCACATGTATTTTTGTCAGCTCAGATGTGTGATTACCTATAGACACAAAGTAGTCCCTGTCCTTTAAATAGGATTCAAACCAGTTTAGTACTGTGCCAGAAAGTCCAACACAGTTTTCAAGTCTGTCTAGTAATATGTTGTGGTCGACCGTGTTGAATGCAGCACTGAGATCCAATAATACTAAGACTGAAATTCTGCCACTGTCAGTGTTTAAATGGATGTCATTGAAGACCCTAACAAAAGCCGTCTCAGTGCTGTGGTGTGGTCGAAAACCTGACTGGAA
Source organism: Micropterus salmoides (assembly GCF_014851395.1). NCBI lineage: Eukaryota > Metazoa > Chordata > Actinopteri > Centrarchiformes > Centrarchidae > Micropterus > Micropterus salmoides. Next base: position 31,234,134 of record NW_024040485.1, on the reverse strand, counting down.
GACATCAAAACAGTTATTTAGTGCCAAGAAAGCACTAAGCTGTTGAAAAACAGGGGAGTTTGATATGGGCCTATAATTGCTCATTAGTGACCTGTCTAGATTGCTCTTTTTTTAAGAGTGGCGTAATGACTGCCGTTTTCAGGGCCTGTGGGAAAAAACCTGAGAGGAGAGACATGTTGACAATTTGTAGTAAATCTGAGACCATGCATTTAGAAACATTTTAGAAAAAACCTGTTGGCAGAATGTCAAGGCAGCGTGAGGAGGATTTCAGATGTTGTATTATGTCCTCCAGGTTTTTATGGTTAATAGAATCAAATTGTCTCATGCTATATGAATTGTTTTTCAGTGGACACAGGGACAAGACATATCCTGTTACTGACATGGAGGCACTGATTGCTTGTCTCATTGTTTTGAATTTTGTCTGTGAAGAAGGAAGCAAATTCATTGCAGGCCCTGGTGGATAGAAGGTCAGAGGCTACAGACACAGGAGGGTTGGTTAGCCTGTCCACAGCAGCAAACAGGGCACGTGCATTATTAATGTTTTTGGTGATGATGTCAGAGAAGAAGGACCGCCTTGCATTTCTCAGCTCTAAATTATAAATGTGAAGTCTCTCTTTATAGATGTCATAATGAACCTGGAGATTTGTTTTCCGCCACCTGCGTTCAGCTTTTCGACGCTCTCTTTTTTGAGTTTCTAACCAGCGTGGCATTTCTCCATGGAGATCTTCTCTTACCAGAGACCACCTTCACCTTGGCTGGTGCAATGGCATCAATAACATTTGTAATTTTAGAATTGAAATCATCTACAAGTGTTTTCAGTGATATGCCGTTTTGTGATCACCTCTGTTTGTACATTTGTGTGCACGCAGACAGCACTCTCAAAGAAAACACAGGAATGATCAGAGAGAGCAACATCAGTCACCACAACCTTGGAAATGTCCAGACCCTTGGAGATGACCAAGTCCAAAGTGTGCCCCTTATTGTGTGTGTGCCTCGTCACATGTAGTTCTTTAGTCCCTCTGTCCTGGGGGTTGTCAACATGGATGTTAAAATCCCCAACAATAACCACACAGTCAAAGTCAATACAGATTATAGACAGCAGTTCACCAAATTCATCAAAAAAAGTTTGCACAGTATTTAGGGGGCCTGTAGATATTTAGAAAAATTGCTCGAGAAGAGGAATTCAGCTTTAGAGCCACATATTCAAAAGAATCAAAATTCCCATAAGACATCTTTTTGCATTGGAGGGAGTCATTAAACTAAATGGCAACTCCACCTCCCCTCTTATGGACTCTAGCTTCACTATAAAACTGAAGTTGGGAGGGGTAGACTCGATAAGGACAGCTGCACTGTTATCTTGGTCCAACCAAGTTTAAGTTAAAAACATGAAATTAAGATTGTGAGTTATTATAAAATCATTGATTTAAAATGTTTTTCCTGCCAAAGACCTAACGTTTAACAAAGCTAATTTTAGTGTGTTAAAAACGTTATCTGGCCCACTTTTTGACAGGCTGCGGCTGACGAGGAATTAATACTAAATGTGCAGGATATGTTGAGTGCTTCCTGTTTCTTAACACATTCACCGTGCTTTTTCTGTTACCTGTCAAGACAGGGATGGAGAAGACTACCTGCACACTGGGCCCCGGCTTGTCCTGGGAAGAGTCATGAGTGCTATTTTCCTTGTAGCCTGGACCCAGCACATATCAGACAGAGCTTACTGGGCTTTTTCGCCATTGTGGAGCGGGAGGACGGGTTGGGCGCTGTACTTTTGACAGATGTGTCAAACCTGGAGGACTTAGAACCAGAGGTGGAGGTGGACGGTGAGGGGGGTTTAGGGTAGAGAAAATGGGAGTGGAGCGAGGGAAGGTGCGGGGAGTAAATTTGGTCCCAGCTCTAACCAGGTCTTCCATGTGATCAGTGAAGTCCAACAGGGGGGAGAGGGAGAAAGTCTGTCTGAAGGTGGGGATTGGGGGGTAGAGATGTTGAATCCTCACTGTCGGTTTTCAGTGAGGGAGGTGGAGACTCTTCCTCTTGGCTCAGATGTCTCCAGTGATCAGAGCTCTCTTCCGGCGGGGGCTGAGGTGGCTCTCCTTCAAGGTTTCTGGCGTGTTGTGTTGTGTCTTCTTCTTGTTTAGATTCCTCTTGTCTCTTGTCCTTGGCAGAGGGAACAGATGAGTGATGCAGAAAGTAAAACAGTTTGGAGCTGAACAATTTTACTCCTGACTTGTTAAGGCGAAGTCTATCTGCCTTAAAAAGATGCCTGCGGTCCCACAGAAAGTGAAAGTTTTCGATGAAATGCACTGAATGGACAGTACATGCTGTTGAGAGCCACGTGTTCAAGCCATCAATCTGCTGAATCTCTCAGCTCCTCTTCGGTTGGCGGTATAGGGCCACTGATAAACACCTCAGCATTCAGAGAGCTGACTGTGTTCAACAGATTATTAAAATCCTCTTTCAACACTTCAGACTGTTTCACAACATCATTGGTCCCGATGTGCAGTATGATGTTTTTCACAGCAGGATGTTCAGCCACGATATGCAGGATTCTTTCTGCCAAGTCAGACACCGTATCCTTCGGAAAGCAGAGTATTTGGTGTTCTTACTGCACATGCTTCTTACATCGTTTACGGCAGAGTCACCCACAATCAGAGTTTGAGGCCCAGTCGTTAGCTTTCCCTGCAGCCTTTTACTTTCTGATTTGCTCTCAGTCCTTACCCTTCTGTGTGAGGACAGGATGTTATCCAGGTCATCAGACAGAGATCCAGGTTCCTGCAGTAGTGGTGAAAATCTGTTCTGCTGTTGCACACTCGGTTGTTGGGGAGGTTTGTTGCTAACTCTCCCTTTCGCAGCTGTCCACAGCTGTGTCCTACCAAGAACAGGGGTTGAAGAGGCGTTCTGCCTGGATGATAATGCAGGCCAGCCAGTCGCATCACAAATCTCAGGGCGCTGGGTTCTGCCTGTTACTGGTTCTCTCGAGTTCCAGGGAGGACTCCCACTTTCAGATTTATTACCCCGTACACAGGCCTCCTGCTTCTTGGTAGCCTTGTTGGTGCTAATTAGCTGTGTGTTAGCATGCTCTTGTCCACTGTTTTAGGTCCACGGTAAAGTGGTGTCATTCCCTCATAGTCCATTCACTTCCACATTCACTTCCAACCTGTGGATCTTGGTTTCCAGCACTGCAATTTTCTGTAGAAGTTTGTAGAAGTCGTCCGTGGAGAAGGGGGGCATCTTGTTGCTAATTAGCATTAGCTATAACTCCAGTCACTGCAGTACAGGCTAGTGCTATTGATAGGCCGCACTCGCGTAGCACTAAGATCATAAAAGGTTTTAAAGTATGGCAAGAGCCAACTTTATCTGACAGTCCCAGTGATTTAAAAGTATCCAAGAGCTGCTGATTTCTAGCACGAAAAACAAAAAAGAGAGTTTAAGCAAAAGAATGCAAGGAGAGGCAAGAGCAAGCAGCGTCTGCACTGTAAGAAAGCAGGAAGGAGTCACTTCCCTAAACCCATTAAAGATCAGGACAGAGCCGCTAACATAGACTGTATAAAAGAAGTGGACGTAGCCACCATGATGTCACCCACTGGTCTGTGGACTGGCGTTTTGAAGGCGTACATTTTTTCAAGGGTTAGGGTTAGCCAATCACAGGCAGAGTAAGGGGGCAGGACTTAACACAAAGTTTGTGTCCATCAGGTGAGAGTTGTTCAAAATCTGGTGAAAAAAAACAACAACAACAAATTTCCAAACCTCGAGACGTACCGATTGGTTGTCACCAGTTGTTTTGGAACCAGAAGTGACCATATTTGGATGAGAGGGGGGAACTGGGGAGGGATACGCATTTCCACGCCTGACAGGTTGCCATGGTAGCAACTTGTCAATCACAACATTGTCCCGCCCTAAAGCCTCCCCTGCTTCCTGGTCTCTGTTCCTCTAAATGGGACCATAATTTACTAAATGAACATCATGCTGTGTTGAAGAAGACTTGAAACTAGCGACTGAGACCAGAAACTCATCAGGAAAGTGTTTACTGAGGAAACGAATAGGGCTGCAAGGATTAGTTGACGTAATCGACGATAAAAATTTGTTGACGTGAAATTTCATTGTTGACGAATCGAGTGAGGCTGTTTAAGGGAGAGATAACGAACTTCTTATTAAGAACATTTGCTCTTGGAAATCTATTGTGTAATAGATAAAACATGTCATGGAGCATTACAACATGAGACAAGATTGGCACGATTTTCAAAATAAAACATCCTGTGCAGACTTCTGATCGTGTATCAACAATAAACAGAGTTAAAACAGACAATTTATCTGTGTAGCCTACTTAACCATGGAGAAGCATTAAAGCTTTGTGAGCGGCAGAATAAGCATCATGGACCTATGACCTTTGTCCCTCTTTCAGCCTGCTCTGTCATTTGTGACTGTAGCCTGTGCACAAAGTGTTTCTTCCTTTAATCTCAGGTCATGCAGTGTAATCACCTTTAATAAGTAACTAGAACAGAAAACTGTTTGTGTGGAAAGAACATAGATAAGAGGGGTGTGTCCGCACATCTGATACACGTCTTGATACATCCTTGCTTTGTTCTGTTCAAGCTTTCCTTTGGAGACATAATTAGTGGACACAATACTGCTATTGTTTCATAAGTAAAGCCTTTATGTACAAGGCTTCGTCTCGAGGTCCTAAGATGACTTTGCTTTCAAGGTGCTTAAACTGTTAAATGAATTAACATTAACAATCCACAGCTACTGTATTTTCTTATAAACATAGATAAAAACACACTTTTCAAAACAGGCTGGTGATGGAGCAGTGGATAAGACACATGCCTCTGGTGTGACAGACTCGGCTTCAAATCCACTGTGAGACACCAATGTGTCCCTGAGCAAGACACTCAACCCCTCGTTGCTCCAGAGGCGTGCGACCTCTGACATGTATAGCAATTGTAATTCGCTTTAGATAAAAGCGTCCACTAAATTAATAAATGTAAATTTACTGAAAAGTGCTTAACAAATAAACATATTATTATTAGTATTGTTCATATGTGTGTTAGCTTGGTCTGATTGTTGAGGCTGGATATGTCAATTCAATAAAAGCTGGATTCGAATGTATCTGTACCAACAAGTTGTTCAGCCTAAACCTACAAACGACGATTTAGTTAGCTGGATCGTGGTCTAGCCCCATGTATGGTACATTCAACTCACAGAGCTAAGTGTCTGATTTTCTAAAAAAACAAATATGTTGTTAAACTTTGCTTTCCGCTGTTTTGAAGATATGAGATCTGAATTCTCAAAGACTCTCTAAACATCTGGGTGACAAAATATTCCATCTCTTGCATTATTAAAAAGATTTAAAACAATTTCCAAAGTTGGGCCTCTCTATCCTAATACAAGTAAGACGGCCAGTTAAAATACAAGTAAATCACATGACATAATGGAGATATGTGAAATGGGACACCCTGATGAGCTCTCCGAAGCTTGAGAAAAGGGGCCAGACAATAAGCAGATAGTATTTAATATATAAATTTACTAACACGTCTACATTTGTGCACATATTATACTGTAACAACCCACCTCAGACTAAGCAATGACCCTAAGACACTAAAAGCTAAAACAACTTAAACTGAAACCAACTAAAAAACTACAAAAATATATACAAGTTTACGTCTGCCCTTTCTAAGAGCTTTTTTCTGGTCTTGTATTTATTGCAGGGAAAGTAAATCAGAATACAGTCATTTACTTTGGACCATGATATGGCACGTATGACTTTCTTCTGTAAAATCTTCAGTTTCAAAACAGCATCAGGATGCTTACAGTAGAAACGTTTCTGATCCTCTGAGGCTGTTCTGTGGTTTCTGCTTTTGTGTCTGAGGAAAAAACAACATCTGATCTTTATTCATTGACAGAAGTAGAAGCAGAAGAGAGTCAGGCTGATTTCTCAGAAAAAGTGTGACCTGTAGACCGACGCAAGGACGACATTTTGGTGGGCAGGGGCTGCAGGCATAATTCTATACATTTCTTTAAATACTTTTACTTTTTGTTTCACAAGCAAGATTCCAAATGAGTAGCCAACAGCTTCACACAGCCAAGCAACAGAATACTGAATTGCCTGAATACATTAATGTATTGATCAAATACATTATGATTGTTGCTATTATATAACACTTATCCACTGTTCCATCACCACCCCTCATGACCAATAATACATTTTACTTTTGATACTTAAATGTTTTAAATGCAGCTACTTACTTTGACAGTTTCTGCATTTAGTCTTTCTAGGGCAGTAGTGTCAGAGAGAAACAGAGAAACTGTGCTTGACTGCAGCTCTGCAGTCTGACAGACAAACTTTCAAACACGTTTTCACTGAGGAATGTGTTCAGTGTTTCTGCACCTTTCAGTGTCCAGACACTTCACCAATGGTGGGCCTGTTGTTTGCAAATGGGTTTTCTTCTTATTTTAATTACTTGTTGCTCAGTTTATTTCAGACATAAACAACAGTTGTTTTTTTTATCTTAAACAGACAAACGCTCCTTTAAAGCATATTTTCAACTCATTAAAATCAGTCACTAAATACAAATCAAAGTAACAGGAAACAGGTCGAAGAAAGCGGATTAACCATCTTAAACTAAGGCTCACTGTGACTTCAGTCACTTTGGTTTGGTTTTTATCTGTTATATTGTTTCTATATTATCTATAAATGTTGTTTAATTAAAAATGACACATTTTTATCTGGTGTAATATTTTTAGATGTAACAAAGTCAGATTCTAGTTTTTATTGAATTTGTACTCACCGGTGTTTGTCAGAGATTCTGATGTTTTGTTGAGGAAAACCTGTTGATTCAGTTGAATTTTCAAACAGAGAGAAACAGAGAGACTCGACTCGACTGCAGCTCTGCAGTCTCTCAGACTAACTTTCACTTTCATTGAGGAATGTGATTTTTCCTCTTTCAGTGTTGCTCCACCTCTCAGTGTTCAGACACGTTACCAAAGGGGGGGAAATAAAAAAAAACACTGAGCCTTATTACTGATTGTTGTATCCACTCCACAACTGCAGGAAGGAGAGCTGCAACCGTCCCCCTGGGGCCTCAAACAGACACTGAATTTTGTGAGAGGCCACAAGTCAAAAAAGTTGGATTTGGTTTAATCTTTAAAAATATGTTTTTATATATCTTCTCAATCTGTAAAGTAAATTGTAACTAAAGCTAAAAACTACACACAAAGTAACATAAAATGGAAAAAAAGTAAAGTAAAAGGACCTCAAAACTGTACTTCAGTGCAGTAAATGTACTTAGTTACTTCCCAGCACTGCTGCATGATGGATAAAGTGGATGTCAGCAGTGTAACATCTGACCTGAAAGAGAAAACGAAGCTGCAGAAGGTAAAGAAGGCGACTCTGACACATCAGAGGACGACAGACAACACTTCGAATAATAACATTTATTTATTTATACACATACTCTGGTCCAGAGGAAAGGATAACTCAGGGATTTAATGCAGGAGATAACTGTGGAGTCTACGAGAAAGCTGTTCTCAGCCTTGATACCTTAATACTATGATAGTTCTCACAGGAACAGTAGGCAGAAGATAAAACTATCTCACAGATGTTCATTATAGCTGAAACACTGGTACACATAGTGGACAGTAAGATGAATATAAGTACACAAAGTAAATGATACATATCAGAATGCAGAAAGGTCAAATCAACCATCCCAGTAAAACTTTAAATCTGAGCAAGAAGCTGATATTCCTGTTTACAAAGCTGTACTGAACAATGTAAATCTATATATCTAAATGCTTTTTATGAGCAGTTATTTTTAGATTGAAAAAATAGATAAAATATGAATACTATTTAATTCTCAGTGTTCAGGTTTGCTGAGTTAATAAAGCTGCAGGTTTAAACTGTGACACTGGTGTTAATGGTGGCAGGAAGTTGTCCAGTTAATGCTTCCAGCACACTCAAACATTTATCAGCACACATGGAAAATCTGAGATTTTCTGCAGATAACTCCTGCTGGAATACGTTTGTACAAACGAGTTAGCAGCTTCTCTCTTTATGTCGAACACATTTCTACTTTTGTTGGTCAGAATAACTGAAGTGTCGGTGTCTCAGTATGGAGACTCTGTCTCAGTACATCACTCTCTGTCCTGTTTGGTTCTTTTTTATCTGTGTCACAAAAATCTTCCTGATCACTATGGAAGCTGGAGAAGTTCCACTCCTGTGTTAGCCATGTACTCAGCTTTTGGGGTCCGTGGGGTCCCTTAGCTTGGGAACTGGAGGGATGCTGTTTGAAGTCCAGTATGAAGTCAGTACGGAGTGTGGACTGGTAGCTGGAGAGGAGTGAAACATTTCCCCAGCAGGGCAGAAAGGTTCACTGTGTAAGTTTTAGTGGCATCTAGTGGTGAGGGTTGTGAATTGCAACCAACGGCTCAGTCACCGCTCACCCCTCCCTTTGTAAGCTCAAAGGAGGAGCTACAGTGGTGACAAGCTCTGTCGGCTCGTGTGCTAAATAATACATGCGGTGTTCCATTTGTCCAAATAATACTACTACTACCACTACTATTCAATTTTGTTACGTCCCAGCTCACTAGGGGAAAGGGGACGTATGCATAAACCAGATGCACTTGGTATGGTGGAAAAGTTTAAGGTTTTAACAAACTAAAGTTGGGCAAGTGGGTGCTGTGATAACATAAACTCAAGATAACAAAAAGAGATCCCTCCAAAACAGGGATTACTAACTCAAAAAGTACTTACTCTAAAACCTAGCCCAACTCTGCAGACACACGGTTAAACACAAACTAACTCAAGGGTGTCTCTTAACAAAAATAAACACAACAACATAAACACTTACTGACTCTCAGTAGTGAAATAAACTGCTGCAACAGAGTCTTTAGCTAAACAGCTAACACAAAGACTACTCTCAACAAAATAAATACTGACTCTCAGTAATAACAGTAACAAACACAAACAGGCCACAGAAGTGAAGCTGCTGCAACCAGCAAACAATATACATACTAACGGTTCCTCACCGAAACCAGCCAATCCTCAGCCGGGGATTGCACAACCTGCTTAGCATACTGGGAAAACACATGGACAGCAACCAAAACACACGGCTGCTACCAGCGGCTCTAACAATTTCAGTTCAATTTATTTACATAGCGCCAAATCACAACAACAGTTATCTCTGAGCGCTTTACTACTACTACTATTACTTCTTCTTCTTCCTTTCTTTGTATGTATTAAACAAAGTGACGAAACACGCTCCGTAGAGCCGTTTGTCTGTTCAGGCTACTGTAGAAACAAGACAGCGTCCATGTAAGAGGACCCGCTGTGTCTGTAGATAGAAATGTCTCATTCTAAGGTAATAAAAACATAACGGTTTATTATGTAAGGTCTTTATACACCACTGAAAACATAGTTATGGATATTATATTGCATTTCTGTCAATAAATCCTCCTAAATCCAAACATTATCATCTTCTTCTTCAACAAGAGGATTGCACCAACATCAAGTTCTTTATCATGTACTTTCTCTGATAAAAGAAACATGATGTCACCATCTTCACGGTACTGACATAATCATCTTCATCATTATCTTCTTCAACAAGAAGATTCCACTAACATCAAGTTCTTCATCTTGTGCATTCTCTAATAAAAAACATGATGTCACCATATTCAAGATGCTGACATCATCATCATTTTTATAAATATCTTCTTCATTATTAATATTTTCATCTTCTCATCATTAACATCATCTTCTTCATCATTATCTTCTTCATTATTAACATCATCTTCATCATCATTATCATCGTCGTCTTGTTCTTTCACTCCACTCACTACTTTCAGGATCTGAACTCGTTGCTTCCAGCCTGGCTTGGCCTCCGATTTCTCCCTCTCAATCAGCTTGTCGATGTACTCTGGAGTGCACGGAGGATCTGGTTTCAGTGCTATCTCTTTAAGTCTGTTTAAACACTTTGCAGTGCTGTCTATCAGATTCCGTACATCAGCAAGCACAAGTGCACATTCATACCCTACTTCTAAAAGAGATTCCCAAAAGCCCTTGTTTTTCTTCAGGCTTGCCTCTTGATTCTTCTCAGGTTTGTTTAAACCAAGTTTGAACTGCTTCAGCAAGTTTTCACTGAATTTTTGAGCTGCTGTCTTTCTCTGAGGACCTCCTTCGTCATCGTCAAGCTTTTGGTTTCTATTTGATTCAAAGCAGCAAAGAACCTCTTCATGCTTTTTGTCCCCATGTTCCAACACATCTGATCAAGCCTCCATCTTCACATCTCATCCCCACTCATGCTGCCTGCTGCAGATGATTTGTTGTCTGCAAACAAAGCTGAGTATTGAATTTGAAGTGAACTGGCAGCCCGTCTCTTGTTTTAGGACATGGGACACCTGAAGCATTGATTGCCTCTAGAACTGGTGGCTGGCCGTCTGCGAATGTCACCAGAACCCTGATGTTTTCTGCCACATCTTTGCCAAAGATTGAGAGTATGGAGTCAAACACTATTTCTGTGTTGGCGTGAGTCGAGCTAAAGAAGCCTGAGCTACAAACACACAGCGTCAATTTCACTGACACCAAGCTCAGCAGAGAAGAGATTACACAGCTGTTCTGTGAGGCTCTCATCTCTTATTAAGCCTCTGATCTCCAAACTCTGGAGTGTCAACAATGGTCAGAGGTATTCTGTTTTAAAACCCTCCTGGTGGTTGATTTTGTACACAGTGACTTCAGAGGTCTGACTTTCAGCCTGTGACGTCGACTGACCCTCATCAATTAACTTAAACCGATATGAATCCTCCCATTCGACACCTAGAATGTAGTTGATCAGTCCATTGATCAGAGTCGCCTTTCCAGATCCGGACACTCCAAAAACATTATTGTGCGATTTTTCCTCGTGCTTTTTTTCCAAAACTGTATCTTACATCCATCAATGTCCGTATCTTCTTCTTTCAGAGGCAGTTTGTAAACTGAAGGTGATTCAGAATTTATCCTTTCACTTCTACTTTTGAGGAGTTCTGTGAGACGTTTAAATGTCGTTGTGCAGACATTAACAGAGATGCTTCCTTGCTTTTTCCAGCTTCACCACAGTCACATCTGACCCTGACAACAATTCTGTCTCTGGC
>NW_024040485.1:31193133-31222519 GCF_014851395.1 Micropterus salmoides | reverse complement strand
AGTTATTAGTGCCAAGAAAGCACTAAGCTGTTGAAAAACAGGGGAGTTTGATATGGGCCTATAATTGCTCTTAGTGACCTGTCTAGATTGCTCTTTTTTTAAGAGTGGCGTAATGACTGCCGTTTTCAGGGCCTGTGGGAAAAAACCTGAGAGGAGAGACATGTTGACAATTTGTAGTAAATCTGAGACCATGCATTTGAAACATTTTAGAAAAAAACCTGTTGGCAGAATGTCAAGGCAGCGTGAGGAGGATTTCAGATGTTGTATTATGTCCTCCAGGTTTTTATGGTTAATAGAATCAAATTGTCTCATGCTATATGAATTGTTTTCAGTGGACACAGGGACAAGATATCCTGTTACTGACATGGAGGCACTGATTGCTTGTCTCATTGTTTTGAATTTTGTCTGTGAAGAAGGAAGCAATTCATTGCAGGCCCTGGTGGATAGAAGGTCAGAGGCTACAGACACAGGAGGGTTGGTTAGCCTGTCCACAGCAGCAAACAGGGCACGTGCATTATTAATGTTTTTGGTGATGATGTCAGAAGAAGGACCGCCTTGCATTTCTCAGCTCTAAATTATAAATGTGAAGTCTCTCTTATAGATGTCATAATGAACCTGGAGATTTGTTTTCCGCCACCTGCGTTCAGCTTTTCGACGCTCTTCTTTTTTGAGTTTCTAACCAGCGTGGCATTTCTCCATGGAGATCTTCTTACCAGAGACCACCTTCACCTTGGCTGGTGCAATGGCATCAATAACATTTGTAATTTTAGAATTGAAATCATCTACAAGTGTTTTCAGTGATATGCCGTTTTGTGATCACCTCTGTTTGTACATTTGTGTGCACGCAGACAGCATCTCAAAGAAACACAGGAATGATCAGAGAGAGCAACATCAGTCACCACAACCTTGGAAATGTCCAGACCCTTGGAGATGACCAAGTCCAAAGTGTGCCCCTTATTGTGTGTGTGCCTCGTCACATGTAGTTCTTTAGTCCCTCTGTCCTGGGGTTTGTCAACATGGATGTTAAAATCCCCAACAATAACCACACAGTCAAAGTCAATACAGATTATAGACAGCAGTTCACCAAATTCATCAAAAAGTTTGCACAGTATTTAGGGGGCCTGTAGATATTTAGAAAAATAGCTCGAGAAGAGGAATTCAGCTTTAGAGCCACATATTCAAAAGAATCAAAATTCCCATAAGACATCTTTTTGCATTGGAGGGAGTCATTAAACTAAATGGCAACTCCACCTCCCCTCTTATGGACTCTAGCTTCACTATAAAACTGAAGTTGGGAGGGGTAGACTCGATAAGGACAGCTGCACTGTTATCTTGGTCCAACCAAGTTTAAGTTAAAAACATGAAATTAAGATTGTGAGTTATTATAAAATCATTGATTTAAAATGTTTTTCCTGCCAAAGACCTAACGTTTAACAAAGCTAATTTTAGTGTGTTAAAAACGTTATCTGGCCCACTTTTTGACAGGCTGCGGCTGACGAGGAATTAATACTAAATGTGCAGGATATGTTGAGTGCTTCCTGTTTCTTAACACATTCACCGTGCTTTTTCTGTTACCTGTCAAGACAGGGATGGAGAAGACTACCTGCACACTGGGCCCCGGCTTGTCCTGGGAAGAGTCATGAGTGCTATTTTCCTTGTAGCCTGGACCCAGCACATATCAGACAGAGCTTACTGGGCTTTTTCGCCATTGTGGAGCGGGAGGACGGGTTGGGCGCTGTACTTTTGACAGATGTGTCAAACCTGGAGGACTTAGAACCAGAGGTGGAGGTGGACGGTGAGGGGGGTTTAGGGTAGAGAAAATGGGAGTGGAGCGAGGGAAGGTGCGGGGAGTAAATTTGGTCCCAGCTCTAACCAGGTCTTCCATGTGATCAGTGAAGTCCAACAGGGGGGAGAGGGGAGAAAGTCTGTCTGAAGGTGGGGATTGGGGGGGTAGAGATGTTGAATCCTCACTGTCGGTTTTCAGTGAGGGAGGTGGAGACTCTTCCTCTTGGCTCAGATGTCTCCAGTGATCAGAGCTCTCTTCCGGCGGGGGCTGAGGTGGCTCTCCTTCAAGGTTTCTGGCGTGTTGTGTTGTGTGTCTTCTTCTTGTTTAGATTCCTCTTGTCTCTTGTCCTTGGCAGAGGGAACAGATGAGTGATGCAGAAAGTAAAACAGTTTGGAGCTGAACAATTTTACTCCTGACTTGTTAAGGCGAAGTCTATCTGCCTTAAAAAGATGCCTGCGGTCCCACAGAAAGTGAAAGTTTTCGATGAAATGCACTGAATGGACAGTACATGCTGTTGAGAGCCACGTGTTCAATGCCATCAATCTGCTGAATCTCTCAGCTCCTCTTCGGGTTGGCGGTATAGGGCCACTGATAAACACCTCAGCATTCAGAGAGCTGACTGTGTTCAACAGATTATTAAAATCCTCTTTCAACACTTCAGACTGTTTCACAACATCATTGGTCCCGATGTGCAGTATGATGTTTTTCACAGCAGGATGTTCAGCCACGATATGCAGGATTCTTTCTGCCAAGTCAGACACCGTATCCTTCGGAAAGCAGAGTATTTTGGTGTTCTTACTGCACATGCTTCTTACATCGTTTACGGCAGAGTCACCCACAATCAGAGTTTGAGGCCCAGTCGTTAGCTTTCCCTGCAGCCTTTTACTTTCTGATTTGCTCTCAGTCCTTACCCTTCTGTGTGAGGACAGGATGTTATCCAGGTCATCAGACAGAGATCCAGGTTCCTGCAGTAGTGGTGAAAATCTGTTCTGCTGTTGCACACTCGGTTGTTGGGGAGGTTTGTTGCTAACTCTCCCTTTCGCAGCTGTCCACAGCTGTGTCCTACCAAGAACAGGGGTTGAAGAGGCGTTCTGCCTGGATGATAATGCAGGCCAGCCAGTCGCATCACAAATCTCAGGGCGCTGGGTTCTGCCTGTTACTGGTTCTCTCGAGTTCCAGGGAGGACTCCCACTTTCAGATTTATTACCCCGTACACAGGCCTCCTGCTTCTTGGCAGCCTTGTTGGTGCTAATTAGCCGTGTGTTAGCATGCTCTTGTCCACTGTTTTAGGTCCACGGTAAAGTGGTGTCATTCCCTCATAGTCCATTCACTTCCACATTCACTTCCAACCTGTGGATCTTGGTTTCCAGCACTGCAATTTTCTGTAGAAGTTTGTAGAAGTCGTCCGTGGAGAAGGGGGGCATCTTGTTGCTAATTAGCATTAGCTATAACTCCAGTCACTGCAGTACAGGCTAGTGCTATTGATAGGCCGCACTCGCGTAGCACTAAGATCATAAAAGGTTTTAAAGTATGGCAAGAGCCAACTTTATCTGACAGTCCCAGTGATTTAAAAGTATCCAAGAGCTGCTGATTTCTAGCACGAAAAACAAAAAAGAGAGTTTAAGCAAAAGAATGCAAGGAGAGGCAAGAGCAAGCAGCGTCTGCACTGTAAGAAAGCAGGAAGGAGTCACTTCCCTAAACCCATTAAAGATCAGGACAGAGCCGCTAACATAGACTGTATAAAGAAGTGGACGTAGCCACCATGATGTCACCCACTGGTCTGTGGACTGGCGTTTTGAAGGCGTACATTTTTTCAAGGGTTAGGGTTAGCCAATCACAGGCAGAGTAAGGGGGCAGGACTTAACACAAAGTTTGTGTCCATCAGGTGAGAGTTGTTCAAAATCTGGTGAAAAAAAACAACAACAACAAATTTCCAAACCTCGAGACGTACCGATTGGTTGTCACCAGTTGTTTTGGAACCAGAAGTGACCATATTTGGATGAGAGGGGGGAACTGGGGAGGGATACGCATTTCCACGCCTGACAGGTTGCCATGGTAGCAACTTGTCAATCACAACATTGTCCCGCCCTAAAGCCTCCCCTGCTTCCTGGTCTCTGTTCCTCTAAATGGGACCATAATTTACTAAATGAACATCATGCTGTGTTGAAGAAGACTTGAAACTAGCGACTGAGACCAGAAACTCATCAGGAAAGTGTTTACTGAGGAAACGAATAGGGCTGCAAGGATTAGTTGACGTAATCGACGATAAAAATTTGTTGACGTGAAATTTCATTGTTGACGAATCGAGTGAGGCTGTTTAAGGGAGAGATAACGATCTTCTTATTAAGAACATTTGCTCTTGGAAATCTATTGTGTAATAGATAAAACATGTCATGGAGCATTACAACATGAGACAAGATTGGCACGATTTTCAAAATAAAACATCCTGTGCAGACTTCTGATCGTGTATCAACAATAAACAGAGTTAAAACAGACAATTTATCTGTGTAGCCTACTTAACCATGGAGAAGCATTAAAGCTTTGTGAGCGGCAGAATAAGCATCATGGACCTATGACCTTTGTCCCTCTTTCAGCCTGCTCTGTCATTTGTGACTGTAGCCTGTGCACAAAGTGTTTCTTCCTTTAATCTCAGGTCATGCAGTGTAATCACCTTTAATAAGTAACTAGAACAGGAAAACTGTTTGTGTGGAAAGAACATAGATAAGAGGGGTGTGTCCGCACATCTGATACACGTCTTGATACATCCTTGCTTTGTTCTGTTCAAGCTTTCCTTTGGAGACATAATTAGTGGACACAATACTGCTATTGTTTCATAAGTAAAGCCTTTATGTACAAGGCTTCGTCTCAGAGGTCCTAAGATGACTTTGCTTTCAAGGTGCTTAAACTGTTAAATGAATTAACATTAACAATCCACAGCTACTGTATTTTCTTATAAACATAGATAAAAACACACTTTTCAAAACAGGCTGGTGATGGAGCAGTGGATAAGACACATGCCTCTGGTGTGACAGACTCGGCTTCAAATCCACTGTGAGACACCAATGTGTCCCTGAGCAAGACACTCAACCCCTCGTTGCTCCAGAGGCGTGCGACCTCTGACATGTATAGCAATTGTAATTCGCTTTAGATAAAAGCGTCCACTAAATTAATAAATGTAAATTTACTGAAAAGTGCTTAACAAATAAACATATTATTAGTATTGTTCATATGTGTGTTAGCTTGGTCTGATTGTTGAGGCTGGATATGTCAATTCAATAAAAGCTGGATTCGAATGTATCTGTACCAACAAGTTGTTCAGCCTAAACCTACAAACGACGATTTAGTTAGCTGGATCGTGGTCTAGCCCCATGTATGGTACATTCAACTCACAGAGCTAAGTGTCTGATTTTCTAAAAAAACAAATATGTTGTTAAACTTTGCTTTCCGCTGTTTTGAAGATATGAGATCTGAATTCTCAAAGACTCTCTAAACATCTGGGTGACAAAATATTCCATCTCTTGCATTATTAAAAAGATTTAAAACAATTTCCAAAGTTGGGCCTCTCTATCCTAATACAAGTAAGACGGCCAGTTAAAATACAAGTAAATCACATGACATAATGGAGATATGTGAAATGGGACACCCTGATGAGCTCTCCGAAGCTTGAGAAAAGGGGCCCAGACAATAAGCAGATAGTATTTAATATATAAATTTACTAACACGTCTACATTTGTGCACATATTATACTGTAACAACCCACCTCAGACTAAGCAATGACCCTAAGACACTAAAAGCTAAAACAACTTAAACTGAAACCAACTAAAAAACTACAAAAATATATACAAGTTTACGTCTGCCCTTTCTAAGAGCTTTTTTCTGGTCTTGTATTTATTGCAGGGAAAGTAAATCAGAATACAGTCATTTACTTTGGACCATGATATGGCACGTATGACTTTCTTCTGTAAAATCTTCAGTTTCAAAACAGCATCAGGATGCTTACAGTAGAAACGTTTCTGATCCTCTGAGGCTGTTCTGTGGTTTCTGCTTTTGTGTCTGAGGAAAAAACAACATCTGATCTTTATTCATTGACAGAAGTAGAAGCAGAAGAGAGTCAGGCTGATTTCTCAGAAAAAGTGTGACCTGTAGACCGACGCAAGGACGACATTTTGGTGGGCAGGGGCTGCAGGCATAATTCTATACATTTCTTTAAATACTTTTACTTTTTGTTTCACAAGCAAGATTCCAAATGAGTAGCCAACAGCTTCACACAGCCAAGCAACAGAATACTGAATTGCCTGAATACATTAATGTATTGATCAAATACATTATGATTGTTGCTATTATATAACACTTATCCACTGTTCCATCACCACCCCTCATGACCAATAATACATTTTACTTTTGATACTTAAATGTTTTAAATGCAGCTACTTACTTTGACAGTTTCTGCATTTAGTCTTTCTAGGGCAGTAGTGTCAGAGAGAAACAGAGAAACTGTGCTTGACTACAGCTCTGCAGTCTGACAGACAAACTTTCAAACACGTTTTCACTGAGGAATGTGTTCAGTGTTTCTGCACCTTTCAGTGTCCAGACACTTCACCAATGGTGGGCCTGTTGTTTGCAAATGGGTTTTCTTCTTATTTTAATTACTTGTTGCTCAGTTTATTTCAGACATAAACAACAGTTGTTTTTTTTATCTTAAACAGACAAACGCTCCTTTAAAGCATATTTTCAACTCATTAAAATCAGTCACTAAATACAAATCAAAGTAACAGGAAACAGGTCGAAGAAAGCGGATTAACCATCTTAAACTAAGGCTCACTGTGACTTCAGTCACTTTGGTTTGGTTTTTATCTGTTATATTGTTTCTATATTATCTATAAATGTTGTTTAATTAAAAATGACACATTTTTATCTGGTGTAATATTTTTAGATGTAACAAAGTCAGATTCTAGTTTTTATTGAATTTGTACTCACCGGTGTTTGTCAGAGATTCTGATGTTTTGTTGAGGAAAACCTGTTGATTCAGTTGAATTTTCAAACAGAGAGAAACAGAGAGACTCGACTCGACTGCAGCTCTGCAGTCTCTCAGACTAACTTTCACTTTCATTGAGGAATGTGATTTTTCCTCTTTCAGTGTTGCTCCACCTCTCAGTGTTCAGACACGTTACCAAAGGGGGGGAAATAAAAAAAAACACTGAGCCTTATTACTGATTGTTGTATCCACTCCACAACTGCAGGAAGGAGAGCTGCAACCGTCCCCCTGGGGCCTCAAACAGACACTGAATTTTGTGAGAGGCCACAAGTCAAAAAAGTTGGATTTGGTTTAATCTTTAAAAATATGTTTTTATATATCTTCTCAATCTGTAAAGTAAATTGTAACTAAAGCTAAAAACTACACACAAAGTAACATAAAATGGAAAAAAAGTAAAGTAAAAGGACCTCAAAACTGTACTTCAGTGCAGTAAATGTACTTAGTTACTTCCCAGCACTGCTGCATGATGGATAAAGTGGATGTCAGCAGTGTAACATCTGACCTGAAAGAGAAAACGAAGCTGCAGAAGGTAAAGAAGGCGACTCTGACACATCAGAGGACGACAGACAACACTTCGAATAATAACATTTATTTATTTATACACATACTCTGGTCCAGAGGAAAGGATAACTCAGGGATTTAATGCAGGAGATAACTGTGGAGTCTACGAGAAAGCTGTTCTCAGCCTTGATACCTTAATACTATGATAGTTCTCACAGGAACAGTAGGCAGAAGATAAAACTATCTCACAGATGTTCATTATAGCTGAAACACTGGTACACATAGTGGACAGTAAGATGAATATAAGTACACAAAGTAAATGATACATATCAGAATGCAGAAAGGTCAAATCAACCATCCCAGTAAAACTTTAAATCTGAGCAAGAAGCTGATATTCCTGTTTACAAAGCTGTACTGAACAATGTAAATCTATATATCTAAATGCTTTTTATGAGCAGTTATTTTTAGATTGAAAAAATAGATAAAATATGAATACTATTTAATTCTCAGTGTTCAGGTTTGCTGAGTTAATAAAGCTGCAGGTTTAAACTGTGACACTGGTGTTAATGGTGGCAGGAAGTTGTCCAGTTAATGCTTCCAGCACACTCAAACATTTATCAGCACACATGGAAAATCTGAGATTTTCTGCAGATAACTCCTGCTGGAATACGTTTGTACAAACGAGTTAGCAGCTTCTCTCTTTATGTCGAACACATTTCTACTTTTGTTGGTCAGAATAACTGAAGTGTCGGTGTCTCAGTATGGAGACTCTGTCTCAGTACATCACTCTCTGTCCTGTTTGGTTCTTTTTTATCTGTGTCACAAAAATCTTCCTGATCACTATGGAAGCTGGAGAAGTTCCACTCCTGTGTTAGCCATGTACTCAGCTTTTGGGGTCCGTGGGGTCCCTTAGCTTGGGAACTGGAGGGATGCTGTTTGAAGTCCAGTATGAAGTCAGTACGGAGTGTGGACTGGTAGCTGGAGAGGAGTGAAACATTTCCCCAGCAGGGCAGAAAGGTTCACTGTGTAAGTTTTAGTGGCATCTAGTGGTGAGGGTTGTGAATTGCAACCAACGGCTTAGTCACCGCTCACCCCTCCCTTTGTAAGCTCAAAGGAGGAGCTACAGTGGTGACAAGCTCTGTCGGCTCGTGTGCTAAATAATACATGCGGTGTTCCATTTGTCCAAATAATACTACTACTACCACTACTATTCAATTTTGTTACGTCCCAGCTCACTAGGGGAAAGGGGACGTATGCATAAACCAGATGCACTTGGTATGGTGGAAAAGTTTAAGGTTTTAACAAACTAAAGTTGGGCAAGTGGGTGCTGTGATAACATAAACTCAAGATAACAAAAAGAGATCCCTCCAAAACAGGGATTACTAACTCAAAAAGTACTTACTCTAAAACCTAGCCCAACTCTGCAGACACACGGTTAAACACAAACTAACTCAAGGGTGTCTCTTAACAAAAATAAACACAACAACATAAACACTTACTGACTCTCAGTAGTGAAATAAACTGCTGCAACAGAGTCTTTAGCTAAACAGCTAACACAAAGACTACTCTCAACAAAATAAATACTGACTCTCAGTAATAACAGTAACAAACACAAACAGGCCACAGAAGTGAAGCTGCTGCAACCAGCAAACAATATACATACTAACGGTTCCTCACCGAAACCAGCCAATCCTCAGCCGGGGATTGCACAACCTGCTTAGCATACTGGGAAAACACATGGACAGCAACCAAAACACACGGCTGCTACCAGCGGCTCTAACAATTTCAGTTCAATTTTATTTACATAGCGCCAAATCACAACAACAGTTATCTCTGAGCGCTTTACTACTACTACTATTACTTCTTCTTCTTCCTTCTTCTTTGTATGTATTAAACAAAGTGACGAAACACGCTCCGTAGAGCCGTTTGTCTGTTCAGGCTACTGTAGAAACAAGACAGCGTCCATGTAAGAGGACCCGCTGTGTCTGTAGATAGAAATGTCTCATTCTAAGGTAATAAAAACATAACGGTTTATTATGTAAGGTCTTTATACACCACTGAAAACATAGTTATGGATATTATATTGCATTTCTGTCAATAAATCCTCCTAAATCCAAACATTATCATCTTCTTCTTCAACAAGAGGATTGCACCAACATCAAGTTCTTTATCATGTACTTTCTCTGATAAAAAGAAACATGATGTCACCATCTTCACGGTACTGACATAATCATCTTCTTCATCATTATCTTCTTCAACAAGAAGATTCCACTAACATCAAGTTCTTCATCTTGTGCATTCTCTAATAAAAATAAACATGATGTCACCATATTCAAGATGCTGACATCATCATCATTTTTATAAATATCTTCTTCATTATTAATATTTTCATCTTCTTCATCATTAACATCATCTTCTTCATCATTATCTTCTTCATTATTAACATCATCTTCATCATCATTATCATCGTCGTCTTGTTCTTTCACTCCACTCACTACTTTCAGGATCTGAACTCGTTGCTTCCAGCCTGGCTTGGCCTCCGATTTCTCCCTCTCAATCAGCTTGTCGATGTACTCTGGAGTGCACGGAGGATCTGGTTTCAGTGCTATCTCTTTAAGTCTGTTTAAACACTTTGCAGTGCTGTCTATCAGATTCCGTACATCAGCAAGCACAAGTGCACATTCATACCCTACTTCTAAAAGAGATTCCCAAAAGCCCTTGTTTTTCTTCAGGCTTGCCTCTTGATTCTTCTCAGGTTTGTTTAAACCAAGTTTGAACTGCTTCAGCAAGTTTTCAACTGAATTTTTGAGCTGCTGTCTTTCTCTGAGGACCTCCTTCGTCATCGTCAAGCTTTTGGTTTCTATTTGATTCAAAGCAGCAAAGAACCTCTTCATGCTTTTTGTCCCCATGTTCCAACACATCTGATCAAAGCCTCCATCTTCATCCTCATCATCCCCACTCATGCTGCCTGCTGCAGATGATTTGTTGTCTGCAAACAAAGCTGAGTTATTGAATTTGAAGTGAACTGGCAGCCCGTCTCTTGTTTTAGGACATGGGACACCTGAAGCATTGATTGCCTCTAGAACTGGTGGACGCTGGCCGTCTGCGAATGTCACCAGAACCCTGATGTTTTCTGCCACATCTTTGCCAAAGATTGAGAGTATGGAGTCAAACACATATTTCTGTGTTGGCGTGAGTCGAGCTAAAGAAGCCTGAGCTACAAAACACACAGCGTCAATTTCACTGACACCAAGCTCAGCAGAGAAGAGATTACACAGCTGTTCTGTGAGGCTCTCATCTCTTATTAAGCCTCTTGTATCTCCAAACTCTGGAGTGTCAACAATGGTCAGAGAGTATTCTGTTTTAAAACCCTCCTGGTGGTTGATTTTGTACACAGTGACTTCAGAGGTCTGACTTTCAGCCTGTGACGTCGACTGACCCTCATCAATTAACTTAAACCGATATGAATCCTCCCATTCGACACCTAGAATGTAGTTGATCAGTCCATTGATCAGAGTCGCCTTTCCAGATCCGGACACTCCAAAAAACATTATTGTGCGATTTTTCCTCGTGCTTTCTTTTCCAAAACTGTATCTTCTACATCCATCAATGTCCGTATCTTCTTCTTTCAGAGGCAGTTTGTAAACTGAAGGTGATTCAGAATTTATCCTTTCACTTCTACTTTTGAGGAGTTCTGTGAGACGTTTAAATGTCGTTGTGCAGACATTAACAGAGATGCTCTCCTTGCTTTTTCCAGCTTCACCACAGTCACATCTGACCCTGACAACATATTCTGTCTCTGGCTGAAGCCCTGAAATGATCGCCTTTTCAGCTCTCGACATCATTTGCTTCCATTGGAGATCTTCCTCTTTCACCCCGTTGTCTGTTTTGGCGTACTCCACGATGTAGCTCAAAATCTGGACAGCTTGTCCAAGCTCAGCAGGTTTCTCCCAGCTGACTGAGATCTCACTTGAGTTTGGTTCAACTTGAGGTTTTCCAGGAGGGCTGCAAGGTAAGGTTTTAATGGAACCACTGACTTCATTGGCCGGCCCAACACCTGCTGAGGTCACTGCTCTGCATCTGAACATATACTCTGTGTTAGGACTCAGATGGCTCACTGTGACTTCTCCAGCTTTTGATGCTGTCTCTTGTTGCCATCCATCCTCTCCTCTGACACAGTACTCTACAGAGTAGGAGGTGATGTTCTCTGCTCCAAATCTGGGTGCAGAAATCTTCAGTGTCACACTGTTGTGCTTTATGTCACTTGCTGTTACTGTTTCAGGCTTTGAAGGCGGCTCGAAGTTCTCATTGACAGAAAAGCCGTCTTCATAAAGGTAGATGCTTGAACCTTTCTGTGTCTCATTTGTTAATCCCACTGTCAGGAACTTTATGTTCTTGTTCTCCTTGTTGGCCTCTGCAAAGTCACTGAAGAGCTTTGCTTTATTCCTCATTGCATCTGTTATTTCTTTTGAGGTGAACCATTGTTCCTTCTCTACATCTTGAGGGTTGTCTGGTTCGGCTGTTTGTTTTAAGTAGTTAGATAAAGCTGAGAGGTACGGTTCAGCACTTCCCAGGGAGGTGAAAACAAAACACACAGCATGCTCTGCACTGAGGGTTTCCCTGTACAGGTGTGTTTGAGACGGGATGATTGTGGTGTTTTTCATCTTGTTGGTTAAAGACATTAAGGTGTAGACTTCTCTCTCTTTACAGTCCAACCACTCGTTCAGGTCTTTGCTGTTGAAAGGAGAAGAATGTCTCTTCTTCAGGATCTCTGCGAGCACAGCCTCCTCTTCTCCTCCTCCTCGGATTGATGGAAGTTTCTTTGCCAAGTTTTGTTGGAATCCCAGCTTGAACTCAGAGCACATCTCTTTAAAGGTTTTAATCTTTTTGCCAATCTGTGGGAACTGCTGTGCGGTGGTGGTTCTCATTGTGTCATTGCACCTCATTTCCAGCTCACTGAAGTCCTCCAGGACTCTCTGTGATTCCTGAACTAATCCTATACTTATCTGACGGACCAGTTTTGCAGCAGAAGAATCTAAACTTGTCAGTGGCAACAGCCAGACTTTCATCGGTACAGCCTTTTCTCCGTTGGCTCCCAGTAATCTTGGCAGGCTTTGGTAGACTTCTACTGCATCCTGAAAGGACACAGGACTTTTTTCAAGAGAAAAGTCTCCAAAGAATCTGCAGGAGAATTTCTCAACATTTGCTCTGTCCTTGTCTTCCAGTTTCAGGGAACCTTCACCTCCTATAGAAATGCAGGGAATCTTGTTTATCATCACCTTCAAGTTCCCCTCAATGTCTTGATGATCTTCCTCTTCAGAAACCTCACGGTCAAAGACAAAGAAGGCTTGTGCCCCATAAAGAATGGCTGTAACTACATGTGTTGCTAATCCTTTATCAAAGACATATGGATGCTTCACATTTGCTGTTCCAAGATGATTCATCGACAGTTCCTGGACCTTTGTGGTAGCCTTGTACTTCAGAGTTACTCTGGCCTGATTTTTGGAAATCTTTTTGTCATTCAGGTATTTAGCCGATCCTCCAACTTCAACCAGTCCACTCAAGAAACTTGCCTTCAAGGAAGCTTCAATGTTTAGTGCTGAAGATTTGTCCTCAATTGATTCAGATGCAACGATCTCAAAATCATTATAGTTCTGCGGTCTTTCTCGTATATATCTTATCAGGTCATCGTGGTCCCACAGTGTAATTCCTGCAAAAGAAGAAGCAAAAATCAAGTTCAGCTTCCAGAACAGGTCAGACAGGAGAAGAAGAAAGTGATTAGGATAAAGATTAAGGAGAATGCCCCTGCACCACCCTCACCATACTTGACAATGTCCTGTTTCATGTATTTTGTGAACCCGGCAGCGCGGCGCTGTTCTGATCATGTGGCATGGTAGAGCGCCAAATGCATGTTTAGTAATTCTGTGGCCAGGCTTAAGGCTAAGGGTTATCTATGTTTATATCTTGAACTTTGTTGTCATGCTCACTGTACAGTGGTCCCTCCTCGTTTAATTCCAATAAAAGTAAAATACGTTAAGATGCAACAGGAAACAGCTACAATAATAATTAAAGCTGCAAGCAGCGTTGGGCGGGCCCTCGCACTTGTAAGCGCGTCCGCGTGTGAGCCGGCCGAGTTGCACATTCTGGAGCTCTGCCGGTGCGGCTGTGAATTTCCTACGCGGTTATGTCGCCGCATGAAGGTGCTATATGTCACTTCCTGTGTCCCCTATGTGGAGCTACATAGCACTTGCCGCTATGAATATAAATCGGTATTGACGTGTAGATGTCTGGGGGTCAGAGAGTTATCAAGCACGCAAAGTTTGGTTCAGATGTGAGCATGTACACTGAACAATAATGTACCCAAACAATAAAATAAATTCCTTTTATATTTCCCTGCCTTGTTGTTTATGTGTACATACAGAGGAAGAATGTGATAACAGCACACATTTCATCGTTACTGTGTGCTGTACCGCAGTTCTGTGTCCATGCATGCAGCAAACTGAAAGCACTGTCTGTCGGAGCGTCTACGTGAAAAGAGAAGGAAGACATGGCTGGTAGTGTCTTCAGAGTTGTTAAACACCTCAGCGCACTGAAGGAAGCCATCTGACTGTGTGAGGGGCAAGATCGTTGATGTCTGCAGGCAGAGTAGGCCTAGAGCTCTCCTGTCTGACTGGTCCACCAATAGCAGAGAAGATGACCCCTTGAGACACAGCCCCTCCTCATTTGCATAATGAGTCAGAAATGCATACAGAAATTTAAAAAGGACAGGCAGAAATAAATACCATGGGTGAAAATAAATAAGGTAGAAAAATACAAAGGAAGAATAAAACAGACAAAAATATTAAAACACACACATAAATAAATATATTAAAAAAATTAGTAATAAATAAAGTTGAAGATTATAAGGGAGAATAAATAAATAAGGTGATTATAACAAAGGTGAATAAGTAAAGGCACTAATTAAAATATATACATTTATGTCTCCTTGCATAATTTAATTAATACCAACATTTATTTATTTACTTTATTTTTTGTGTATTTAATTGGAAGCTTATTTATTTATTGAGCATTTATTTATTTCTGTATTTATTTCTGACTGTGTCAGGATCGGTCCTCCATAGCGGGGTGGGAGAGTTATCAAGCACGTAAAGTTTGGTTCAGATGTTAGCATGTACACTGAAGTTACAACAACTTCCTGTGTCATGGCGAAGACTTGATCTTTGACGCCACGCACGGACACACCCATTGACGAAAACTCGCAAATAGCACAACTTTTCATCTTCAATGCCTTTAGAAGGCACAGCACAAATTTGAAGTCGGTCGGACTAAATCCCTAGGAGGAGTTCGTTAAAGTACGAAGTGTGTAAATCATCCAAAATTTGACGTAAAATTCAAAATGGCCGACTTCCTGTTGATTTTAGGGCATCGCTCCGAGAGGCTTTTTTGTGCGTCTGGACAAGATACACGTACCACAGAAAATTCGTGCACGTAGGTGAAACGTGCGGCGGGGGCTGCTTCGTTAAAAGTCACTTCCTTTGCCAGCAGGTGGCGCTATGACTGTGGGTGAATGTCAGCATGTACATGTGTTCAGGGCGGGACTCTCATCCTACATGTACAGTTTGGTGCAGATGTGAGCATGTACACTGAAGTTACGACAACTTCCGTGTCATGGTGAAGAGCTGATCTTTGACGCCACGCCACGGACACGCCCATTGACGAAAACTTGCAAATAGCACAACTTTTCATCTTCAATGCCTTTAGAAGGCACAGCAGAAATTTGAGGTCGGTCGGACTAAATCCCTAGGAGGAGTTCGTTAAAGTACGAAGTGTGTAAATCATCCAAAATTTGACGTAAAATTCAAAATGGCCGACTTCCTGTTGGGTTTAGGCTATGGCTCCAAGAGACTTTTTTGTGCGTCTGGACAAGATACACGTACCACAGAAAATTCGTGCACGTAGGTGAAACGTGCGGCGGGGGCTGCTTCGTTAAAGGTCACTTTCTATTGCCAGCAGGTGGCGCTATGACTGTGGGTGAATGTCGGCATGTACATGTGTTCAGGGCGGGACTCTCATCCTAGATGTACAGTTTGGTCCAGATGTGAGCATGTACACTGAAGTTACAACAACTTCCTGTTTCATAGCGAATCATCGACGCCACGGACACGCCCATTGACGAAAACGCGCAAATAGCACAACTTTTCATCGTCAATGCCTTTAGAAGGCACAGCAGAAATTTGACGTCGATCCGACTAAATCCCTAGGAGGAGTTCGTTAAAGTACGAAGTGTGTAAATCATCCAAAAATGGCCGTAAAATTCAAAATGGCCGACTTCCTGTTGACTTTAGGCTATGGGTTCTTGAGGCTTTTTTGTGCGTCTTGATATGATACATGTCCCCAGAAAATTTCGTACATGTAGGTTGAACGTGAACGAGGGGCTAATTTTTTCCAATTTTCTAGGTGGCGCTAGCGAGTCATTTTGCAACGCCCATGTGCGAAACTTGTAGAATACGAAATTTTTCACCGGTTCTGACATGTTTGCAAATTTTGGTGAGTTTTCGAGAATGTTTAGGCCATGTCAGTTGGCCTACTTTGCAGAAAAAAAAAAAAAAAAAAAAAAAAAATAATTAAAGCTGCAAGCAGCGTTGGGCGGGCCCTCGCACTTGTAGCGCGTCCGCGCGTGAGCCGGCCGAGTTGCACATTCTGGAGCTCTGCCGGTGCGGCTGTGAATTTCCTACGCGGTTCCGACGCCGCATGAAGGTGCTATATGTCACTTCCTGTGTCCCCTATGTGGAGCTACATAGCACTTGCCGCTATGAATATAAATCGGTATTGGTGTGTAGATGTCTGCGGGGTGGGAGAGTTATCAAGCACGTAAAGTTTGTTTCAGATGTGAGCATGTACACTGAACAATAATGTACCCAAACAATAAAATAAATTCCTTTTATATTTCCCTGCCTTGTTGTTTATGTGTACATACAGAGGAAGAATGTGAGAACAGCACACATTTCATCGTTACTGTGTGTTAGAGCATGGGAGAACAGTGGATACTTTTAATACAGCCCACACCCCTAATACTGTGTAACTATAACAAGTAGAGAACAGAAGAAAAAGATGTTCTTTCTTTACAACTGTCTGCATAGCTTATTCATATTGTGTAATGAATGAAAATAAATAGGCCTACTAGGCTCCTCTCTACTTTGACATTTAAGATTAGCTTGTTTGATCCACCTTCATACACATGTGACATTACTGTACAACTTGAGAAAGGTGAGTTGTTTTCTGCTCCAGCCTGCCTAAAAGAAAAGCGTTTTTGGGATTAAATGGACTTTATTAGCTGCTGCAGTGCAGGATGAACTCAGAATAGACCCATTTCTCACCTTATTATTCTAAATCATGCAACGAAGAAGAAGAAATGCATAAAAATCCTGGGACAAAATCTGTCCACAAATACTGTACAGCATGTAGTCTGATGATCAAGACTTGTGTTATAGCTGACTTGGGCAGTGAAATGTTTTTTTAATTCATGTGGTCATAGTTGTCCACAACTCAAATCAGAATATAAGAAGAAATGTTTTATACCACCTCAAGAAGGCTTCCTATCAGAAAGGTAGGAAGGTATTTCAAATGTACAACTGCAGTACTTAAATCTAAGTAAAGTAATTTCCCTGACATTTTTGTGTTACTTTACTTTTAATAGACCATGTAAGAGGTTTTATACTTCCTGTGAGTATAATCCAATCAATCTTATTTTCATACTGTATATCCGTTGTGTAATTTGATAAATTGTGTTGTATGTCGTGCTCGCATCTCAGAGAAGACTCTGACTGCAACATGCGTCTTTGTAAAGAGAGAAACAGACAGAAAAAGTCTCTAACTCTGCCTGTCAGCTCGCTCTGCTCCGTTAAAACTGAATTTACCATACAGAATTGAATACGAGTGCACTCCAGATTTAGCTGCAGCCAGCTGACCGTGTGCTTCTCCCTATACCGCAGTTCTGTGTCCATGCATGCAGCAAACTGAAAGCACTGTCTGTCGGTGCTTCTACGTGAAAAGAGAAGGAAGACATTGCTGGTAGTATTGTCTTCAGAGTTGTTAAACACCTCAGCGCACTGAAGGAAGCCATCTGACTGTGTGAGGGGCAAGATCGTTGATGTCTGCAGGCAGAGTAGGAGCTCTCCTGTCTGACTGGTCCACCAATAGCAGAGAAGATGACCCCTTGAGACACAGCCCCTCCTCATTTGCATAATGAGGCAGAAATGCATACAAAAATTTAAGACAGGCAGAAATAAATACCATGGGTGAAAATAAATAAGGTAAATAAATACAAAGGAAGAATAAAACAGACAAAAATATTAAAACACACATAAATAAATACATTAAAAAAATTAGTAATAAATAAAGTTGAATAAACAAATAAGGTAATTATAACAAAGGTGAATAAGTAAAGGCACTAATTAAAATATACATTTATGTCTCCTTGTATAATTTAATTACTACCTACATTTATTTATTTACTTATTTTTTTGTGTATTTAATTGGATGCTTATTTATTTATTGAGCATTTATTTATTTCTGTATTTATTTCTGACTGTGTCAGGATCGGTCCTCCATAGCGGGGTGGGAGAGTTATCAAGCACGTAAAGTTTGGTTCAGATGTGAGCATGTACACTGAAGTTACAACAACTTCCTGTGTCATGGCGAAGACTTGATCTCTGACGCCACGCCACGGACACACCCATTGACGAAAACTCGCAAATAGCACAACTTTTCATCTTCAATGCCTTTAGAAGGCACAGCACAAATTTGAAGTCGGTCGGACTAAATCCCTAGGAGGAGTTCGTTAAAGTACGAAGTGTGTAAATCATCCAAAATTTGACGTAAAATTCAAAATGGCCGACTTCCTGTTGATTTTAGGGCATCGCTCCAAGAGGCTTTTTTGTGCGTCTGGACAAGATACACGTACCACAGAAAATTCGTGCACGTAGGTAAAACGTGCGGCGGGGGCTGCTTCGTTAAAAGTCACTTCCTGTTGCCAGCAGGTGGCGCTATGACTGTCTGTGAATGTCAGCATGTACATGTGTTCAGGGCGGGACTCTCATCCTACATGTACAGTTTGGTCCAGATGTGAGCATGTACACTGAAGTTACGACAACTTCCGTGTCATGGCGAAGAGCTGATCTTTGACGCCACGCCACGGACACGCCCATTGACGAAAACTTGCAAATAGCACAACTTTTCATCTTCAATGCCTTTAGAAGGCACAGCACAAATTTGAGGTCGGTCGGACTAAATCCCTAGGAGGAGTTCGTTAAAGTACGAAGTGTGTAAATCATCCAAAATTTGACGTAAAATTCAAAATGGCCGACTTCCTGTTGATTTTAGGCTATGGCTCCAAGAGGCTTTTTTGTGCGTCTGGACAAGATACACGTACCACAGAAAATTCGTGCACGTAGGTGAAACGTGCGGCGGGGGCTGCTTCGTTAAAAGTCACTTCCTGTTGCCAGCAGGTGGCGCTATGACTGTGTGAATGTCAGCATGTACATGTGTTCAGGGCGGGACTCTCATCCTACATGTACAGTTTGGTCCAGATGTGAGCATGTACACTGAAGTTACGACAACTTCCGTGTCATGGCGAAGAGCTGATCTTTGACGCCACGCCACGGACACGCCCATTGACGAAAACTTGCAAATAGCACAACTTTTCATCTTCAATGCCTTTAGAAGGCACAGCACAAATTTGAGGTCGGTCGGACTAAATCCCTAGGAGGAGTTCGTTAAAGTACGAAGTGTGTAAATCATCCAAAATTTGACGTAAAATTCAAAATGGCCGACTTCCTGTTGATTTTAGGCTATGGCTCCAAGAGGCTTTTTTGTGCGTCTGGACAAGATACACGTACCACAGAAAATTCGTGCACGTAGGTGAAACGTGCGGCGGGGGCTGCTTCGTTAAAGTCACTTCTGTTGCCAGCAGGTGGCGCTATGACTGTGGGTGAATGTCGGCATGTACATGTGTTCAGGGCGGGACTCTCATCCTACATGTACAGTTTGGTCCAGATGTGAGCATGTACACTGAAGTTACGACAACTTCCGTGTCATGGCGAAGAGCTGATCTTTGACGCCACGCCACGGACACGCCCATTGACGAAAACTTGCAAATAGCACAACTTTTCATCTTCAATGCCTTTAGAAGGCACAGCACAAATTTGAGGTCGGTCGGACTAAATCCCTAGGAGGAGTTCGTTAAAGTACGAAGTGTGTAAATCATCCAAAATTTGACGTAAAATTCAAAATGGCCGACTTCCTGTTGATTTAGGCTATGGCTCCAAGAGCTTTTTTGTGCGTCTGGACAAGATACACGTACCACAGAAAATTCGTGCACGTAGGTGAAACGTGCGGCGGGGGCTGCTTCGTTAAAGGTCACTTTCTGTTGCCAGCAGGTGGCGCTATGACTGTGGGTGAATGTCGGCATGTACATGTGTTCAGGGCGGGACTCTCATCCTACATGTACAGTTTGGTCCAGATGTGAGCATGTACACTGAAGTTACAACAACTTCCTGTTTCATTGCGAATCATCGACGCCACGGACACGCCCATTGACGAAAACGCGCAAATAGCACAACTTTTCATCGTCAATGCCTTTAGAAGGCACAGCAGAAATTTGACGTCGATCCGACTAAATCCCTAGGAGGAGTTCGTTAAAGTACGAAGTGTGTAAATCATCCAAAAATGGCCATAAAATTCAAAATGGCCGACTTCCTGTTGACTTTAGGCTATGGGTTCTTGAGGCTTTTTTGTGCGTCTTGATACGATACATGTCCCCAGAAAATTTCGTACATGTAGGTTGAACGTGAACGAGGGGCTAATCATTTCCAATTTTCAGGTGGCGCTAGCGAGTCATTTTGCCACGCCCATGTGCGAAACTTGTAGAATACGAAATTTTTCACCGGTTCTGACATGTTTGCAAATTTTGGTGAGTTTTCGAGTATGTTTAGGCCATGTCATTTGGGCCTACTTTGCAGAAAAAAAAAAAAAAAAAAAATCCGAGCAATTCAATAGGGACCTCATAATCCGAAAATAACACAAAAAAATATAATCCGAGCAAATTCAATAGGGACCTCACACGGTCGTGCTCGGGCCCTAAAAATTGATAGGCTTTTATGACTTGAATAGAAGCTGGATCAACAAGTCAAAAGAAGCAAAAAGATCTAAGATGAAAATGTTGTTGACTGTCACTTTTAACCCTGAAAGGTTGGTTGTGACGCATTAAGTATCTTAACATGTGAATACTTACCAGGGATGAGTGAGTCTTTGCGGCAGTCGTACAACATCCCGAGGCTGAAAGGCCGGCCGAGTGCCGCCACCTCCATCGTCTTGCCGGCTTCAGAGTCCATCGCTCAGTCTGAACTGGACAAAATGGACAAAAACTTGTTAGTTCAAGTTAAGCTAGCTAAGTTAGTTAGTTATTTTTTATGGTCACTGTCAGGTTCATCATTTTACTTGGGAATTGTACTAGAATAGGTCAACAGAAGAGCATCATAATTTTGGCACACTGCACTGCTGCAGCAGTCTTGTCTTTTCACCCAGAAGCAGAGTAGGGCTGGTCCTGACAAGCAAGGTAGTGTGATCAAAAACGAAACTCCTTCCCAGTAACCATGACTTTGATTCAACCATGGTTCATGGTTCATGGCTGAACCAAAGTCTTAACCCCAAACACAGGCAAAATTACCCGGACCACGTATCTGTGATGATTAGCATCTTTATTTGTTCCTGAGTGGAGGAGCTTCCAATATTTCAAGTGCTGAGTTGATGACAACACTGAATATTGGAGTGTTGTGATGATGAGAACTACTTGAGCTCAATACAGTTCTATCCATCCATCGTCAACCGCTTATCCTGCGTACAGGGTCGCGGGGGGGCTGGAGCCAATCCCAGCTGACATTGGGCGCAAGACGGGATACACCCTGGACAGGTTACCAGTCCATCGCAGGGCCAAACATAGACGAACAACCACTCACGCTCACACCTAAGGGCAATGTAGGGTAACCAATCAACCTAGCCTGCATGTGGGAGGAAGCCGGAGCACCCGCAGAGAACCCACGCTGACATGGGGAGAACATGCAAACTCCACACAGAAAGGCCGGGGCAACCGGGGTTTGAACCCACGACCTTCTTGGTGTGAGGCGACAGTGCTAACCACCGAAATTACGTATCATCATCTTCCGTCCGTTACCCTGAAGAATACATCATCCTGTTTACTCTCTGCTTTCCTTCTCGAGCTAGCCAAGAGATGATCCTGATGGTGAACCTAAACGGCAAACGGACTTGCCACACTAAATGGGATATAGTCAACGAGATCAGAGGGGCCTACTATCCCCTACCATGAATGGGTGTTTCACTGCCACTATCATTCTAGTGGCTTCCATGGGAATGCTTCTCACCATGAGATTCCTCAGCTAGCCGTAGACTGCATCCAGTGGACAGATTTGGATGGGATTGTCCTGCCAACACCAACACCCTCATTCCAGCAGTCCCCTCCTCTCCCCCGGGGAGGGGGGAGAGGAGGGGACTGTTGTTCGGGTCGGGGCTGAGCTGAGTTGCCTCGGGGGTGTGTGGGCCTGGGGCCAGGGGCTTTGGTATCTCTGGGTCTGGACCCGTCCTGAGACTGGGCGGGTTTGTCGCTGGCTCTGGGGTGCTGCCGGTGCTCGAGGGGCTCTTGCTACAAGCCCTGGGCTAGAGGGACCTGGCGTCCTCTTGCTTAGGGGGGTGGGGGACGGGGTAGAACGATGGGGCCAGTCAGGAATCTGGACCCAGTGGGGAGGACCATTCTAGCCTCTCTATGACCTCCTTTACCTTCCCCCCCCTTTGGTCATGTCTCACTACATACACCTTCAGGACTCTGGGGAGCAGGCAGGCTGCAGGGCATTTGGTGGGTGGGGCTGCTTCATTGCAGCCTCGCCCTTCTTCCTCCCCCACTGACCGCCCCTCAATTTTAATTACACATTAGAGGGCTTTGGGGGTGGGAGGGGCATGTCTTGAGGCTCCACTACGTGACAGTTCTGGGGTGCCTGTGTTGTGGCTCCCCTGGCATGGGGGCCCGCTCTGGATCTGGGGGTCAGGGGACTCAGGCCTCTGGCTTTGTTGTCTCCTCCCATCTTCGGCAGGGGTGGGGCTCCAGCTGCTTCCCCCTGCCGGCTCTAACATAGTGGGGGCATTCGGGAGTCCCTGGGGCACATGGCCGGTGTTGTCCATGTTATCCATCCTGCTGAATTTACTATTGGGCCCAGCATCAAACTAAAATTGTGAAATTTGCTATCATCCATTGAATGAAATGTCACCTAGAAAACATTATTCAACCTGAAACACAAGTCAATTTTAACTTTAACCTCAGTCTCCTGAGTTAAAGTCCTTGATTTACTTTAGCCACTCTTCCACCCCAACCACCTCGTTACACGGACTTTCTTGCTCTTTTTCTACATCACATGACTTCCTCCTGTGCTCCCATCATACGTCCACTAGAGGTCGCTGCCTAACAAAAATGTAAATATGGTTTTTAATAAGCTGCTGCACAATCAACCTATACGGCTGTTTTTCTAGTTTTTAACGTGGGTTTGCAACAAAACAAAACAAGCAAAAGAAAACCACCTAGTCAGTGACTCAGCAAACCCAAACAAAAAAGAATTAACAGTTAACTCTGTGCAATTGTTGTATTCATATTACACTGAACAATTGTTATAGAAAGCATAATAGAAAACATGTTCAAACCCCACCAGCTACGCAGCCAATCCCTACTTGGGTCTCCCTGACTAAGTTACTCCTAACGTTACATGAGCACACTCCTAAAAAGCTCAGACATCAAAAAGATTCTTTCCCAGGTGGATTAGAGAGGACAGATGCAAAATACAGGGTTGTCCAGCACTGTTGTATTTCTATATCTGTAGCTGTTTTATATGAGTATGTACAGTGAATATTTTTATTACATTACTGAATTTAATTTAGTTTCATTTTGTAGACTTGCAATTACATATTTTTTTAAAGCCCTGAATTTCTGTGACAGTTTACTGTGAGGCAGCACAACACATGCAGTAAAGCAGAGACCTTTTGTTGTGATGGAATTTTGGTTTATGATGAATCAATAAAAGATACTTTCACAAAGAAAACAGTGAAACAGATCACATTACTACATGTTGGATGTGAGATGAGCTGCTGAGTCGGTAAAGAGAACTGTGAGAACAGTTTGTAGAGGAATGTGAAAAAGCTGGAACCTCAGCAGGAACTCTTCATCTGTCTGCTCTGTGCTGCTGCTGTCAGGGATCAAACCTGTACCATGCTGCCCTCTGGCGGCTGCTACAGCACACTGCTTCAAACACCACCTTCTACTGATGGTCAGTATGAAAAATCATTAACTGTTGATACCTGCATGTGGACGTGTGACTATTGTTTCAGGACAGACTTAAAGTTTTCCTCTACACATTTTTTAAATGCAGATGTTAATAACAACAGCAGTCACGTATAAGCAACATTATGAGGTACTTCCTGCTGTTCAAAGACCAAAAGCATAAAAAACTGTGGAACAACTGCAGATATTTATACATGACTAAGATGCTTTCAAGTGGATTTGCTGCAGTCCCCCAAATCTGTCTTCCACCTCTTCTCTTATGTCTGCGCTGACTCTGGTCTTGAATCTTTACTCACCAGCAGTGATGGGCAAGTTCAAAAATGTAAGACATTATAGATTACTAGTTGCTGTCATTTGAAAGTAATTAGTTATTATACAATATTAGGCTACTGTCTCTGAATTTTAATGCTTTACACTACTTTTGCGTTACTTTCACTGCTATTTATGTAATGGCCGCATTATTCTGACAGTAAGATGTGCTGCATAGGTGGGTTCTAGTGATGTGTAGATCGCAGTTATATCTGCAGATCAGGTGGGTCAGGATAAAGCCCGTTCTCTACTCAGGGCGTCCTATACCGACGATCTGAGAAAGAGTGACAAAGCGTAGTCTGTGTGAGACGCACCGGCGTCAGGTATGACGCACTGAGATGAGAATGTGTTGGATAAATCCCTTTAAGAAAGACGCTGCGCACATTTCCGCACGAGGTAGGCCTACAGCAGCATAACGTCACTGATTATGTGAATGTCCAGACACTCAGACAGGATGGGTCAAGATGAACTGACAGCAGCCTCTCTGATCATGAAAGTAATTTGTAAAAGACAACACAGAGCCTCTAGAAATCTATTTACACATGATCCATCAGGGCAGCTACCGTCTTGATAAGAGGAGCCGAGCTCCCCCTAGTTTGCACCCTGCCTACAGTCTCAACCATCGGATTCCCGCAACTGGTAATATCGTTACTCTTTTACTCATGGATTTGTTTTCCTGCTGCTGAAATGTTTCTTGGTGTTGGTGATTATTAAAAAAACAAAACGCCTCTTAAATTCAGGTTAAAATGCGTTGTAAGGCGTGTTACTGAGATTGTACCGGGTATAATATTACAGATTTTAGTAACGCGTTATATTACTGCTATTACAGCAAAAAGCAACTCATTACTGTAATGGCGTTACTTTTGGAACGCGTTACTCCCAACATGGCTCACTAGTGTTTGACAGAGAACCTGATTAGAGCTAAATTTGACCAAATATTCGCTGTGACTGCATGTAGTCTGTGCAGGGCAGTGTACTCACCAGTGTGTGTCAGAGATTCTGATGTTTTGCTGAGAAAAACCTGAAGATTCAGTTGAATTTTCCTTCAGAGATAAACAGAGGTTGGTCAGGCCTGCTGCTCTGCTGTCTGAGACTAACTTTCACTTTCACTGAGGAAGCTCTCAGTGAACAGGGACGTCACCAAGTGGGGGGATTTGGGGGGCCTGTTTGCAAATGCACTTTCTTCTTATTTTGAATAGGTCATATTTTGCTTTTTGGCTTTCCCCTTTCCTTTATTGTGTTATATATCTTTGTTTGTGCATGAAATAGGTTTGCAAAGTCCACATAAAACTCTGCACCTAAACTGAAATCAACAGGATTGTTGTCCAGCCTTTACTTCAGTAACCTGTCTGTGTCACTATATAACATGCGGCATGGTGCTCGCTTAACAGCTAGTGTGGCAGGTTCCACAAGTACACCTAAATATGAAATTAAAATAACGTTAGAGACCCTCCAGGCAGTTAATGGATATAAAGTTGTTACTGTGATGTCGAGACAGTGCACAGTTTTAAGATTACATAAGAGAGAAAAACATGTTTAGTTCATCTGAATCTGCCAAACACTCCCTTTTAAGCGTACTTTAAACTCTCTTATTAGGGCTGTGCACTGCGTGGTAGTAGATTGTAAATGGGGGAACCAGCTGTATCATTTGGGTTTTGGTATTTTGCGGAGCAGAGACTGCTGTAGCTCTTTTCTTACATTAATGGTTACTTCCTAATCCCTATCAGGGCGCAACACAGGTTTGAATACAGCAGTGTAAGTTACAGTGAAACAAAATAAGGAAAACTGAGTCACAAGACGACAAGTGAATATATCCTACTGTCCTGCCGTGTGGGGATTAGACTGCGTTATCGCCCTGCTGATGTGGTTGGTTCCTCTTCAGACTACAAGAATACGAGACAGCGCTGTCTATAGCTGCCTCGGAGTTAGGTGCTAGGAGCTCTTTCACCAGAGAAGAGCTCATGAACATCAGGGGAACAACTCCAGCGGATTTATTTCCTACTTCCTCGCGTCATCAGTGGAATTATTAGACATTTTGGTGAACGGCACAATCGTTGGGAAGCGCCGTAAGAGGGGTAAAGGAGGGGGACTCCGCACACCACTACCGGCAGTATTTCTCTCCCTCTCTCACTGTGCAAAAAAACTGGACAAACTTCAGCTTCTGGTGGGAAAAGACAGAGACTTTTATTCATCTTCTGTGCATAACATGGTTGTGTGAACTGATAACAGAGTCCACGCTGCAGCTGGCTAAACAAAAGCTGGAGGTGTCTGTTTTAATATCAACAATGGCTGGTGAACCGACGTGACAGTGATTCAGCAGACCTGTCTGATCTGGAATTTTTTTATCATTAGCTGTAAACAGTTTTACTCCCCCCACGAGTTTCCTTTATTCATTGTCTTCAGTGTTTACATTTCACTGCAGGCCAATGGACCGGATACTCTGTGAGGAGCAGACAAAATCAGACTCCCTTGTTAGTGTTTTGGTGACTTTAACACTGTCACACGCGCTCCACTGGGACACTCTAATCACGTGACGGTCCATCTGATTCCTGCATAATGGCAGAAAATTAAACTCTGTAAACCTGTGAGGACATCAAAGAAATGGACCAGTGAAGCTGTAGAGGATCTTCAGGCGTGTTTGGACTGCACTGACTGGGATGTTTTCAGGACTGCAGTCCTACATGATCTGTTGGGCCCCAACCAGACATTGCTGTTTGTGAGAGGTCTCAAGAAAAAACAGTTGGAAAGCACTATGTCTATGAAGATTCTCAGTCCTACATAATTTTCTATGAGGACAGCTGACAAACTCTGGTCCACAGCTAAACTCAGACAGCTGAGGTTGGAAAAGGAGGAGGCGTTTAGGAGTGAGGAAAGGGCCGGGTGCAGGGGGTTAAAGTACAGATTTAGCAAGGAGGTGCGGGAAGCTAAACATCTGTACTCAGAGACACAAAAAGATAATTTCTCTGCAAACGGCACCACTTCTGTCTGGAGGGGGTTCAGACAGATCACTAACTATAAACCCAAAGCCTCCCACTCCATCAACGACTCTCGCCTTGCAAATGAGCAGAACCAGTCAAGAGTCAATTGGACACCATCCCCTGTGACTCCTCCGCTCAGATTCAGCCCTTGGACCCCCTGCAGTTCGCCTACAGAGCCAACAGGTCTGTAGATGATGCAGTAAACACGGCCCTTCTCTACATCCTCCAGCACTGGACTCCCCAGAAACCTAGGCCAGGATCCTGTTTGTGGACTTCAGCTCTGCTTTTAACACCATCATCCCGGCCCTGCTGCAGGACAAGCTTTCCCAGCTGAGCGTGCCTGACTCCACCTGCAGGTGGATCGCAGACTTCCTGACAGACAGGAAGCAGCACGTGAAGCTGGGAAAACATGTCTCTGATTCCAGGACCATCAGCAAGGCTGCGTTCTTTCCCCCCTTCTCTTCTCCCTGTACACCAACAGCTGCACCTCCAGTCACCAGTCTGTCAAGCTGCTGAAGTTTGCGGATGACACCACCCTCATTGGGCTCATCTCAGGTGGGGATGAGTCCGCCTACAGGTGGGAGATCGACCATCTGGTGACCTGCTGCAGCCAGAACAGTCTGGAGACAGTGGAGATGGTCGTGGACTTCAGGAAGAGCCCAGCCCCACCCTCCCCCATCATCCAGTGTGACTCCCCCGTCACCACCATGGACTCCTTCCACTTCCTGGGCACCATCATCTCCCAGGACCTCAAGTGGGAGCTGAACATCACCTCCCTCATCAAGGAGGCCCAGCAGAGGATGTACTTCCTGCGGCAGCTGAAGAAGTTCAGCCTGCCAAAGACAATGATGGTGCACTTCTACCCCGCCATCATTGAGTCCATCCTCACCTCCTCCATCACCATCTGGTACGCTGCTGCCACTGCCAGGGACAAGGGCAGGCTGCAGCGCATCATTCGCTCTGCAGAGAAGGTGATTGGCTGCAATCTTCTATCACTTCAGGACCTGTACGCCTCCAGGACTCTGAGGCGAGCAGGAAAGATTGCAGCTGACTCCTCCCACCCTGGATCAGACTCTCCCCTCTTGCAGGAGGCTGCGGTCCATCAGGACCAAAACCTCTCACCACAGAAACATCTTCTTCCTGTTTGCAGCACTGACACTCCCCCCTTTCAAATAACACGTCTCTGCACGTGTAAATATTATTTTATTTCATATCATGCACAAACCCGGCATATTGCACATATTTGTTAATTGTTAATCATTGTTTAAAAAATAATGAAAAATGAATGAAAATAAAATAATGTAGAGAGTAATGCACATGTAAATATCTGCCACATTGTTATCTATTCTGTTATCATTCTTATATAAATTTCATTTGTTTATTCCATATTTATATATTCCTACATTTATTTATGTCAACTGTATGTTTGTCTTCGTGTTTTATTTCCTTGTATGTGTAAAACACTACTTGGCAATGAAGCTCCTTCTGATTCTGATTCTTCTGACTGACAGGCACAGAACCGTTTGGGACTCTCTGTTAGGACAAGACGAGGTAGAAACTGAAAGTAATTGAAAACACTTGTTATCAGGCAAAACCCTCTACACAAATCCACAGAGATGTTAACTTCAGCACCTCTAAAAAAGTGCAGCTCACAGTCCCAAACAGAGCAGGTTTGGCTTCAGTTTTCAGATTTTTATATTGCAAAACTGTACCAGCCACATTGCCACTCAGTCACAAACTAAGTTGCCGTTGCTGCACAGTCACACCTGACACCTCAGTGCTGTCATTACAATCCTCCCTCCTTTAAACAGTCTGTCTCTGTAATAAGCCTGAATAGAAATCTCTTCTAGAAAATCCAGTGCTAAGACTGGGGGCCAGACTGCTGGGTCATTTGGTGGAGCAGCAACTGTTCCATTACAGTCTGAGCTGCTTGTATCTGATTCTCGCTGTACATCTCTGGCTGAGGCAGCCTGTACTTCACCTGGGTCTGTGTGACTTGTTAAAGAGGTCTGGACTGGGTCTGGGCTGATACATGACTGCTGTTCCTGCAGTTCACTCTCAATGAGTTCTTTCTGTTCTTGTGCCCAGAAAGATTGTCCCTCTTCATCCTCTCATAGTTTAAAGTTTGGAGAGTGTTCCTCTCCCACAGACCATGCCCTCCAACTTTGCGTCTATTTTTCTATGGGAGTTAATATTCTACCTTATGTTGCTTTGAGCTGTGCATAGGTTAAGAATGAATATTTACTTAATCCACATGTCAGAGAGAGAGATTCTGAATATGCAGAAAGTTTTGAACATGAGTATAAAACCTGCAGAAACACTGGAGCTATTAGTGCAGGAGTTTCTTACTAAATTAAAATGAAACAACACGTCACATGTTA
>NW_024040485.1:31074051-31192633 GCF_014851395.1 Micropterus salmoides | reverse complement strand
CTTCTCCTGGCAAATTGCAACTTCTTTTGTGAGGCCTTATGCCCCTTTTCTGCCAATATTGTAGCAATTTAATTGAGTCTTTGTGACATGTGTCTTCATCTTGTGAACAGATCATAATATCGTCGACATATTGAATCACAGTACTCTGCAATATCTAATCTATCCCTCCAAATCGTCTTTCAATACTTTGTTAAAATATGAGGACTGTGTTTAAATCCTTCAATCTCTCATACTCATAGAACTGTCCTTTATATGTGAATCCAAATAAACCCTGACTCTCTACACTAAGAGGAACACTAAAATGCACACACAAATCTAACACCGTGAAATGTGTTGCTCAGAGGATTTGGGCTAACAAAGTATGTGGATCCGGAACTTCTGCTGGAAAATCAGTTACCACTTCATTTACTGCTCTCAATCATGAACCATACGATAAGTCTCATCAGGTTTTCACAGGCAACAAAGGCGTGTTACTCTGAGGATTTGTTGTCATCTTCAAAACACTGCTTTCAAAAGTCCTCAATTTGTGGTTCGATTCCTTGAATTGCTTCATCCTTCAATGGATACTGATACTTCCAAGGAGGTCTAGCTCCTGGTCGAAGTTCTACTTTCACTGTTGGGCTGATTTCACAAGTCCAATATCGGTACTGTGTTGGGACCACAAACATTCTGGAACTTCTCGCAACATCTCCTCTTTCATAGAATCTGAGTCCATCTTGGCACTACAAATAGATTCATGTGTCATCCGTACAGCTTGTGGCTGTCCTTGTCCTTTAGCTGAAATCATGATTTGACAAATCGCTGATCTGTACTCCTCCAAATTGCCAAATTCTCTTTCATCGGTACAAAAACAGCTTCCTCTGCTTCTGTCATCATTTCCCCTATGTGTTTCTGCTCATAGTCTTCAGAAACCAACAAAGTCACATGTGGCACACTCTTCTCAATTTTGAATTCTTTCTCCAGATAATCATCCGTGTTTACCTTCATAGCCGCTCCTTGTGGTCCCAAAATTGCAGCAACATGAACTTAGTTGAATTTCCTTTGGTTGATGAGCCAACCATTCCTCTGGGTTTGCTTGGGCAGCATTCTTGAAATACTTGAGCGTACAATGGAATGGATATTCTGGAAGTTTCGCATCTGGCATGTTCGCCACAATGAATTTCTCCCATATCTTAGCCGGCTCCAAGAAATCTGCACTGAGATTTCCAATCCAAAATACTGCAGAGGACTCCATCTCTGTTGTCATCAATAGTTGGTGGACCATTTCTTTTGGTACTTCTATCAGACAGCCATCTGGTGTACATTTTATTGTGCAGTTCAATCTACACAAAGCATCTCTTCCCAATAGAGCAATAGGTGTATGTTCTGATACCAATATGGGTATTGTAGTTTTCTGATTTTTATAGCAGAGCTCAATTGGTTCCGTGAGAGGAATCAGCTGCTTCACTCCCTCAAACCCCCTTGTCCGAATCAGTTGATTGGACATAGGAAGATGTGTAGCATCTTCAGGCCGAACACAGGTGAAAGCCGCTCCGCTATCCGCCATTACTTCCAATGGTCGGTTATTTACTTTCACCTCATTGTTGGATCTTTTCCGGCCCTGATGCTACCAGCTGACACCCCCCTTTCGGATTTTCTGGGCACCTCTAGAATCCTGGCTCTGGGCCCCTGTGAGGATTCACCAGTCCTCCAAGCGACCTTGACTGGCCCCTGAATCCTCCTCTGAAATTTCCTCCTCTGAAATTTCCTCCTGAGCTATTGCACTCACGGGCAAAGTGACCAACCTGTCCACAATTGTAACACACTTCTGGAGATTGCTGAAAGTATGGATTAAATCCTCCTCTTCTTGAGCTTCCTCGTTCTCTTCCTCTCCAATTCGGCATCTGTCCATAAACTGGCTGTGGATATGAGACAACTGGAACCACTAGTGGTGGTTGGGGCAATTGCGGTTGTTCCTGGCTTGACTGAAGCCGTGGTGGTGATTGTTGCTTTGGTAAACACTGATCCTGCATAACCAAAGCCTGTTTCTTCTCCTTCTTCTTATTTTCCACCAGCTGTATTTGATTGAGTTTCCTGAGAGTCACTTGGTCCTGTTCTTTCTGGTCATGTTCCTTTTTCCTATATAGATCCACTTGATGGGTTATATGATCTGTATAGACTCCTATTGCCATGCTTCCAAGTCCAACCACCTCTGCCAGTTTGCTCCTTACTGGTGGGGGCAATCCCATCTGTAGTTTAGCTCGCAAAATTGAGCGCTCCATTTGACTCGCCTCTGGATCATTTCCTGTGATATTTCTCCACGCCTGATGAGCTCTCGACACATAGGCTCTCGGATTCTCTTCTTTTCCCAATGAATCAATCAAGATATTGTCAGGATGCACATTTGTTGGAAACGTGTCTTTCAGTGCTCTCCACAGTCGATTCCTACTTGCAGCGAACAACTCCGGATCATTTACAGCAGTCCCCACATATCGATTAAGTCCAGCTCTCTGAAAAATTTCTTCCATACCAGGAATCCCCAGGAGATTAGCAAAAAGTCTCTTAATATCTCCTATGGCAGTTTGTGTTCCTACCGTAATTTCTTCCAACTTCGAGATCCAAGGATGTGCTCCGTCTTGAAGAATAGGCAACTTCTCAAGTATATCTGACATATCGGTATTCTGCAAAGGCTTATACTCCAGATTCTGTCCTCGGATTATCACTGGCAGCATCTTCTTACTTGTGCTCCCTTTCCTTGGGCGTAATGCATACTTCTTCTCCAATTTTTGGGACCCTTTTTTCCTCAATTTCTCCCTCTGTATTGTCAGCTTCTCGAGATGTTCTTCCAATTTCTTATTTCTTCTGGATAAGTCGACTTCTCCAAGCATGATATGCATGATCCATGTCTTTTTCTATTTCTTCAGTAGTCATTGGAGGATAAAATCCTCTTGAACATGAAGCACCTTTAATCTCCCACTCTTCATCGCTGTCTCCATCTTCACTTTCATCGGAGATCTGATCTCCTGTATCCTTCTTCTTCCAACTTTCATCACCCCTTCTTTCCGCTCTGGCCAGCCTCCGTCTGATCACAGGATCATATCCACCCATGATCTCTTCTACATCACTCTGTTCATCATCATCTTCCATTCTCCTAAACCTCGCTCTACCCTTAGTTTCCAAACGTGTCATTTTCTTCTTACTTTTGGAGCTTGGATTCATCTTTATAGTTGTTTCTGCTTGTCCTCTCTCTATGATTCGTTCATCTTCATCTCTGATGCAATAATCACCCTCCTGAATGATCACTGGAAGCTGAGGATAGACATCCTTAAACTCCGCTTCCTCCTCGTAAGGTGGAGGTCTTTTTGCTGAATCCGTATGTGAGAAGGGTTTGTTGACTTCTGCCATTAATTTTTCTGTTATCTTTGCCTCTTTTGCCATTTTCTCCACACCTCTGTCCCTTTTCTCTTGCGTATCTTTCATCAGTTTTTGACCTTCATGTTCGAACAACTTAAGAACACCCAGCTCTCTTCGTCTCTTCTCTTTACTTCGTTCCCCTTTTTTCCCCTTATTTTGATCCGACTTATATGTGGACAAAAGTACTTGCATTATTTTAAGTACACCTGGGTTAAGAGTCCCTTCCACAGGCCATGGTTGTTCAATATTAGGCCAACGCTTATGCCATTTTTCAGATAACTTTACAATACCATCAACTAGAGGATTATTTTTTCACTACATCAACCGGAGTAGTTACTTTCAACGTTTTAATGTCCTTTTTCCGCATAGTGACAACTCTTTTATATTTCTTTATTGTAAATTATTTTCTTATTACTTATTTGTTTATTTTTCTTTTAATTCTACTTAATTGTTGATAGGTGGCAATCTTACCACATCCGCCAATGAAAAAATCAAGGGAATTTGTCAACTC
Organism: Micropterus salmoides; assembly: GCF_014851395.1. Lineage (NCBI taxonomy): Eukaryota > Metazoa > Chordata > Actinopteri > Centrarchiformes > Centrarchidae > Micropterus > Micropterus salmoides. The sequence continues at coordinate 31,188,729 of NW_024040485.1, read as the reverse complement.
CAGAGTAATCACAAAAATCTTGTTATCCAGCAATCACATGGCCAACTCCTACCTAATAAGCACCCACTCACCTTAGTTTTATCCCAAAAGCTCAATACCACTCAATTCCCAACACAACTTGACTTCAAACGACCCCTGCACAAAAACTCCAATGTGTAATATTCAAATACAGTAACTGATCAGTCCGTTGCCAAGTCTCCCCTTAGATAGTCATAACATGAAATATGGCAGGCATACACGAATAGACTCTCTTTGTTACAAATGTGTCTATAATATCCTGAAAGGAAACAAACTAAATGTGTATCAGCCGTAATAATTATAAATGAGTATAGACACATATGCACAGGTGTTTGTAAAGAGTTTGTGGATTGCACAGTACTGGCCAGACTGGATCCAGGGCTGCTTTGCTGTGGCGCGCTGGATGACACCCCCTCTCTCTCCTTCTCTCTCTCTCTCCTTCTTGTCTCTCAGACCACAGGAGAACAAAAACCAATAAAAAGGCAAACAACACTTTAGTCCTTTTATGTACTCACAAGGTTATTTCCCCCCCAAAATAAGAGTTTTAACTCTCTGAATAATCATAATCTATTTTCCCTAACATTTTAACATATCTACGATAACATGCAAGCTAAGGAATTTTGGTGTCATTTACACTGGGGATGCTGTAGACACTACTCTTCACTCCTATTTAAAGCTTACTCTATTAACAAACATCCTTCAATACCAATGAAAATGCCTTTTAAAAATGTATTTACACACATAAAAAACCCCAAATGAAATGCAAGTAAAATGTAGAAAAACAAATGCGCACTTCCCAAAAAAGTAACTTAGGCTAAGAAAAACCCCCACTGCTGCTTCTGAAATGACCCAAACCATACAGCAGCATTAATCAATAACTTTAACAAATTTCAAAACACAGTTTTCCCCTTGATCAAGTTCCCTTCTCTATTTCTTTATTCCTATATATGTTTTCTTGAATCCTAGCCTTATTGTCCTCTGCATAGTCTCTCTCACACACACTAGGCTTCTCCTATTTCTCACACACACAACCGAGACACAGCAGGGCAGCTCTCCACACACACACACAATAGCTATCCAGTCAACAAGAATGCATTCCTTCACACTGTTTATAAAGCATGCTTCCGCCGCACCCTTTTCCTTTATTATTTTCCTTCCTAAATTTGTGCTACCTCGAGTTTGCAGATATTTAATGAGAGGCCACTTCGGACATAGTTCGTCAACACATGTATCGAGAGGTAACTTACAATTAAATTTTCTTCTACAAGCTCCCAGTTCCTTTGAACGGACCCGAAAATTCACCTAGTTCCTTTCCAGGATTTGCGGCCCATCTAAGATCACCTTTCAAGGGCTTTTTGTCCAGATCTGCGGCGTCCTAATCCTTATATTTTCTTCCTTATCCTTATTAATTTGTATTCAAGCCGAATGACCCTGGCCAGGGTTGCACTCTCTCTCTTTTTCCCTTACTCCAATTTACCTATTCCTTAAAGCCTAGTTTCACGCGACAGTAATTTCCATCCCACACGACTTACGGTTATAAGAATCTGAGGGCCCATATTCTTAATCTTTGCAAAGTTATGAAACCTCACTTCCCGTTACTCCTAGGCTGTTCCTTTTTCTTCCTTTTATATCTATCTATCTGTCTTCATTACATTCACACACACAACCTTTTTGCGTTATCCACAACGCACACACAATTTAGAACGGAGTCTTCTCACACATCCACCCGCAAGCATTCACACGGGATCGAACCGGTGTACCCTTTAACGCACACACAGACACACGAACTGACCAGCGCCCACAGTTTATGAGAAAACTCACCCTATACGCTAGCTTCTGGAGTGCAAGTCAGCGCGACGGTGCCTGTGATGGAACGATGAATTCAGGCACAACACGGTCCCTTCGTGGTCGCCAATTTCTGTGGTGTCCGAACGATAATGCTGCGATGATGTGTTGAGAAGAAATCCGCTTGACACTGTTCTTGATTATAAAGTTTATTACATCAAAGAATTCAGCATCAATTACAAGCTCTGCAGCAGCTTGGAGAGTGACCCAGCCCGATGGCCACTCTGTCTCTCTGTACATCGAACACAGCTTATATAGGACATGTTTAGGTCTCTGCTAAATACCATATAAGGGCACAGTGCTGTAGAATAAGTGTAAACATCTGTTAGACACCACAGAAGGGTACAGTCCCTTCATACACACTAATCTCTACTCCCCCTAACACTGGGTCAGAGTCAAATTCCATAGGAGGGTTCACTCTTTGCACACCCATCAATCATTACTTCCCCATAAGGGTTCACTGTCCCTCTCCCCAGCTGCAGAATATTATGTTAAACTGTAATGGTCAAATGCACATATGTTATACACCACAACCTTTTCTCTAATTTAATTTTAAGTTAAAGGAAACTTTCATATAAAACAACAAACATTGTTTTTGCATTTAAAGCAACTATAATGCATTTTTTATAATAATGTGAAAACAATGGAATAATGTGTCGGTGTCTCTGAATTATCAGCTGAATCTGCAACTTCTCTGCTTTATGGAACTTTATCGGGACTTTCAGCAGATAGAAACAAACAGCAGATAGACACAGTTAGAGAGCATCTGGTGAACACAGTGCAGCATTTAGCAGCGACAGAGCCAGATATTTCCCTCAGGAGCTGCTGGAGACCGAACACAGAGCTATCAGAGACAAACATGACTCCACATGAAGCATCATGTTACTCTGTAGCTGCTGGAGGTGGAAATAAGCTGCTGTTTGATCACAAGTTCTATATATCAACTTAAGGATGAAACTTATTTCACAACATACATCACTCTGCAATCACTGGACATGGCTGCACAAGTTGCTTTCCATGTGCCTCTCCTCTCATCCCACACCGCCGTCCGACCACTCTAAAGAAAGCTCAGCTTCTGCTCAAATCACTCAAATAATTAGCCAACTAATAACAACAACAAATGCAGCAATATACATTTACAGTTACAACCGCTGACTTACTTTTGTTGTTTTCGCTGTTTTCAGTCCAAAAACTGCTGATATTCTGTGTTAATAGAGCCCTACGCCGCGTGCCGCCATCTTGGTGAGGTCCGTGAGCTGCTAAATTTCGTTTCTCTCGTCAAATTGAAGGAGAGCAGAAGAGTTGCTTTGGGGGAGGCGGTCTTTATTGGCCTCTACTGGCCGACCCGTAGGAGCTACACAGACATGCAGTATACCAATCCACTTGTCTCTTCAATACAAAGAGAAAGAGCCCATTTACTTGCCCTGTTCTGTTTTCAACTTGTGCACCTGTAAAGCATGGGAGTTCTTTCGGTCATAGGAATGTTGATCAATATTCACTGTTTTTATCAGTATTGCAGTGTTTTAGAAGCTTTATGTTATTTGGAACGTGGTTGTCTGGAGAGAAATAGTGTTTTGAAGAAAATTCCAATAAAAGTGAACATATAAACAGTAATATGGCCAAAACATATTATTATAACTGGTATATTTTAAAAAAATTGTGTAATTACTGTTGCATATTAGTTTCTTTTCATCAAATATTAGAAGATATTCAGTTGCATTATAATGAGTTGGATGATGATTTTGATGGTTTATTGCATAAAAAATATATCTTTTTTACCAGGCGGGGATGAAAATAGATTTTCCTATATTGCATCTCCATTTATTCTTTAATAGAAAAATAAATAGGTTCAGTTGATTCATATTCCTCTGACCTTTCAAAGGAGACCAGAATTATGCACCATACCTAATGGTTGAGGAGTTATTACTGATTTACTTTGGGTATGTTATTTGCGTTTTTTGTGGAAATAGGTGGCAGGTACCATGTGGTTAAATATAATTGTCCTCTCACAGGATCAGTGGGTTAGCCAGCTAACTTTTGGGTAACTCGGTTAACTCTGTTTTTCCAGTCTCACAAAGACAGATGAGTTCACACTTTGAGTTCAGTTGAGCTGTCACTTTATCCTGACAGTAGTAGCAGTACTTACATCAGGCTCCTCTAATGCCGTTTGCAAGAATCCACCGCTTCCTAAACAAAACAGCCAATTCAGGAGGAGTCTGTAGCACACTGTCAATCACTGCTTGTGACCCCCTCCAAACATGCATCTTTAGCAAACACAATGTCTGAGAAACAACAAGCAGCAATGAAAGGCCTGCCCGTCCCTCCTTTGCAAATAACAACGCAGTACAAAACACTGTTTGATCACTTCCTGGCTCCACACAGAGCTTCGGGCTCACAATGTCTGATGCCATGGCGCTGGTAATAATAGCTTGGGGAATAACTTTTGAGGGGGGGCAGTGGTAAACTAGCTCTTATCCCGTTAGACATTGGATAGCTGCCTCTAGTAGCCTGCGACACTCTGCCCTGGGCCGGAGGGGGCATCTTTGAGGAGAATCAAAGCAAAATGGAACATGGTCCCCAGTTAGTTTTGTGAGTTTGGTGGGCGGGGCTTAGCAGACTGATGCGAGGAACGTTTTGCATTGTATGTTCAATTGTTATCGACTGCTGCTTTAAATCAGAACACCTACCTGTTTGGTTTCAGTACATTTCAGGCAGTTGGAAGTTGTTTCTGCAGCTGCAGACTGAAGTCCCAACAACGGAGCCTGAAGGCTGATTCACATCATCAGTTGAGTTCTAACAGCAGCACGGAAGGGATTCTACTGATCGCCAAAGAGACAAAGAGACAAAGAGAAAAGGCTTTTAGAGGTAACTGACGTGTTTCACTGTTTGTGCAGATAATGATTGCTATAGATGCTGGAGTGTAAGGCAAGGCAGGCAAGTTTATTTGTATAACACATTTTAACAACAAGGTAATTCAAAGTGCTTTACATAAAACATAAAGAAACAGGGAAATATAAAAAAGTTTAAAAGCAACATAAAATATAATAAAAGTTACAGTGTTACAATCAGGGTTAAAAGAGTTAAATGGAAAAAAGCAATGATTAAAAGCTAAAAACAAAGAAAAAGAAAACAGGACAGTAAAAGTTACAGTGCAGTGTAAAAGAAAAGTCTTCAGTCTTAATTTACTGTTTCAGCAGACCTGCAGTTATCTGGGAGTTTGTTCCAGATATACGGAGCATAATAACTGAACGCTGCTTCTCCTTGTTTAGTTTTGACTCTGGGGACAGAAAGCAGACCTGATCCCAGACGACCTGAGAGGTCTGGATGGTTCATAACGAAGCAGAAGATCAGAAATGTATTTTGGCCCTAAACCATTTAGTGCTTTATAAACTAACAGCAGGATTTTGAAATAAATTCTTTGACATACAGGAAGCCAATGTAAAGATCCTGTAGATATTTAGAAAAATAGCTCGAAAAGAGGAATTCAGCTGAAGAGCCACATATTCAAAGAAGCAAAATTCCCATATGACATCTTTTTGCATTGGAGGGAGTCATTAAACTAAATGGCAGCTCCACCTCCTCTCTTATGCACTCTAGCTTCACTCATGAAACTGAAGTTGGGAGGGGTAGACTCGATAAGGACAGCTGCACTGTTATCTTGGTCCAACCAAGTTTCAGTTAAAAACATGAAATTAAGATTGTGAGTTATTATAAAATCATTGATTTAAAATGTTTTTCCTGCCAAAGACCTAACGTTTAACAAAGCTAATTTTATTGTGTTAAAAACGTTATCTGGCCCACTTTTTTCGACAGGCTGCGGCTGACGAGGAATTAATACTAAATGTGCAGGATATGTTGAGTGCTTCCTGTTTCTTAACACATTCACCATGCTTTTTCTGTTACCTGTCAAGACAGGGATGGAGACGACTACCTGCACATTGGGCCCCGGCTTGTCCTGGGAAGAGTCATGAGTGCTATTTTCCTTGTAGCCTGGACCCAGCACATATCAGACAGAGCTTACTGGGCTTTTTCGCCATTGTGGAGCGGGAGGACGGGTTGGGCGCTGTACTTTTGACAGATGTGTCAAACCTGGAGGACTTAGAACCAGAGGTGGAGGTGGACGGTGAGGGGGGTTTAGGGTAGAGAAAATGGGAGTGGAGTGAGGGAAGGAGCGGGGAGTAAATTTGGTCCCAGCTCTAACCAGGTCTTCCATGTGATCAGTGAAGTCCAACAGGGGGGAGAGGAGAGAAAGTGTGTCTGAAGGTGGGGATTGGGGGGGTAGAGATGTTGAATCCTCACTGTCGGTTTTCAGTGAGGGAGGTGGAGACTCTTCCCCTTGGCTCAGATGTCTCCCGTGATCAGAGCTCTCTTCCGGCGGGGGCTGAGGTGGCTCTCCTTCAAGGTTTCTGGCGTGTTGTGTTATGTCTTCTTCTTGTTTAGATTCCTCTTGTCTCTTGTCCTTGGCAGAGGGAACAGATGAGTGATGCAGAAAGTAAAACAGGTTGGAGCTGAACAATTTTACTCCTGACTTGTTAAGGCAAAGTCCATCTGCCTTAAAAAGATGCCTGCGGTCCCACAGAAAGTGAAAGTTTTCGATGAAATGCACTGAATGGACAGTACATGCTGTTGAGAGCCACGTGTTCAAAGCCATCAATCTGCTGAATCTCTCAGCTCCTCTTCGGATTGGCGGTATAGGGCCACTGATAAACACCTCAGCATTCAGAGAGCTGACCGTGTTCAACAGATTATTAAAGTCCTCTTTCAACACTTCAGACTGTTTCACAACATCACTGGTCCCGATGTGCAGTATGATGTTTTTCACAACAGGATGTTCAGCCACGATATGCAGGATTCTTTCTGCCAAGTCAGACACCGTATCCTTCGGAAAGCAGAGTACTTTGGTGTTCTTACTGCACATGCTTCTTACATCGTTTACAGCAGCGTCACCCACAATCAGAGTTTGAGGCCCAGTCGTTAGCTTTCCCTGCAGCCTTTTACTTTCTGATTTGCTCTCAGTCCTTACCCTTCTGTGTGAGGACGGGATGTTATCCAGGTCATCAGACAGAGATCCAGGTTCCTGCAGTAGTGGTGAAAATCTGTTCTGCTGTTGCACACTCGGTTGTTGGGGAGGTTTGATGCTAACTCTCCCTTTCGCAGCTGTCCACAGCTGTGTCCTACCAAGAACAGGGGTTGAAGAGGCGTTCTGCCTGGATGATAATGCCGGCCAGCCAGTCGCATCACAAATCTCAGGGCGCTGGGTTCTGCCTGTTACTGGTTCTCTCGAGTTCCAGGGAGGACTCCCACTTTTAGATTTATTACCCAGTACACAGGCCTCCTGCTTCTTGGTAGCCTTGTTGGTGCTAATTAGCCGTGTGTTAGCATGCTCTTGTCCACTGTTTTAGGTCCACGGTAAAGTGGTGTCATTCCCACATAATCCATTCACTTCCACATTCACTTCCAACCTGTGATCTTGGTTTCCAGCACTGCAATTTTCTGTAGAAGTTTGTAGAAGTCGTCCGTGGAGAAGGGGGGCATCTTGTTGCTAATTAGCATTAGCTATAACTCCAGTCACTGCAGTACAGGCTAGTGCTATTGATAGGCCGCACTCGCGTAGCACTAAGATCATAAAAGGTTTTAAAGTATGGCAAGAGCCAACTTTATCTGACAGTCCCAGTGATTTAAAAGTATCCAAGAGCTGCTGATTTCTAGCACGAAAAACAAAAAAGAGAGTTTAAGCAAAAGAATGCAAGGAGAGGCAAGAGCAAGCAGCGTCTGCACTGTAAGAAAGCAGGAAGGAGTCACTTCCCTAAACCCATTAAAGATCAGGACAGAGCCGCTAACATAGACTGTATAAAAGAAGTGGACGTAGCCACCATGATGTCACCCACTGGTCTGTGGACTGGCGTTTTGAAGGCGTACATTTTTTCAAGGGTTAGGGTTAGCCAATCACAGGCAGAGTAAGGGGGCAGGACTTAACACAAAGTTTGTGTCCATCAGGTGAGAGTTGTTCAAAATCTGGTGAAAAAAAACAACAACAACAAATTTCCAAACCTCGAGACGTACCGATTGGTTGTCACCAGTTGTTTTGGAACCAGAAGTGACCATATTTGGATGAGAGGGGGGAACTGGGGAGGGATACGCATTTCCACGCCTGACAGGTTGCCATGGTAGCAACTTGTCAATCACAACATTGTCCCGCCCTAAAGCCTCCCCTGCTTCCTGGTCTCTGTTCCTCTAAATGGGACCATAATTTACTAAATGAACATCATGCTGTGTTGAAGAAGACTTGAAACTAGCGACTGAGACCATAAACTCATCAGGAAAGTGTTTACTGAGGGAACGAATAGGGCTGCAAGGATTAGTTGACGTAATCAACGATAAAAATTTGATGACGTGAAATTTCATTGTTGACGAATCGAGTGAGGCTGTTTAAGGGAGAGATAACGAACTTCTTATTAAGAACATTTGCTCTTGGAAATCTATTGTGTAATAGATAAAACATGTCATGGAGCATTACAACATGAGACAAGATTGGCACGATTTTCAAAATAAAACATCCTGTGCAGACTCCTGATCGTGTATCAACAATAAACAGAGTTAAAACAGACAATTTATCTGCGTAGCCTACTTAACCATGGAGAATCATTAAAGCTTTGTGAGCGGCAGAATAAGCATCATGGACCTATGACCTTTGCCCCTCTTTCAGCCTGCTCTGTCATTTGTGACTGTAGCCTGTGCACAAAGTGTTTCTTCCTTTAATCTCAGGTCATGCAGTGTAATCACCTTTAATAAGTAACTAGAACAGAAAAACTGTTTGTGTGGAAAGAACATAGATAATCCTTGCTTTGTTCTGTTCAAGCTTTCCTTTGGAGACATAATTAGTGGACACAATACTGCTATTGTTTCATAAGTAAAGCCTTTATGTACAAGGCTTCGTCTCGGAGGTCCTAAGATGACTTTGCTTTCAAGGTGCTTAAACTGTTAAATGAATTAACATTAACAATCCACAGCTACTGTATTTTCTTATAAACATAGATAAAAACACACTTTTCAAAACAGGCTGGTGATGGAGCAGTGGATAAGACACATGCCTCTGGTGTGACAGACTCGGCTTCAAATCCACTGTGAGACACCAATGTGTCCCTGAGCAAGACACTCAACCCCTCGTTGCTCCAGAGGCGTGCGACCTCTGACATGTATAGCAATTGTAATTCGCTTTAGATAAAAGCGTCCGCTAAATTAATAAATGTAAATTTACTGAAAAGTGCTTAACAAATAAACATATTATTATTAATATTGTTCATATGTGTGTTAGCTTGGTCTGATTGTTGAGGCTGGATATGTCAATTCAATAAAAGCTGGATTCGAATGTATCTGTACCAACAAGTTGTTCAGCCTAAACCTACAAACGACGATTTAGTTAGCTGGATCGTGGTCTAGCCCCATGTATGGTACATTCAACTCACAGAGCTAAGTGTCTGATTTTCTAAAAAAACAAATATGTTGTTAAACTTTGCTTTCCGCTGTTTTGAAGATATGAGATCTGAATTCTCAAAGACTCTCTAAACATCTGGGTGACAAAATATTCCATCTCTTGCATTATTAAAAAGATTTAAAACAATTTCCAAAGTTGGGCCTCTCTATCCTAATACAAGTAAGACGGCCAGTTAAAATACAAGTAAATCATATGACATAATGGAGATATGTGAAATGGGACACCCTGATGAGCTCTCCGAAGCTTGAGAAAAGGGGGCCAGACAATAAGCAGATAGTATTTAATATATAAATTTACTAACACGTCTACATTTGTGCACATATTATACTGTAACAACCCACCTCAGACTAAGCAATGACCCTAAGACACTAAAAGCTAAAACAACTTAAACTGAAACCAACAACATATATATATATATATATAAATATATACAAGTTTACGTCTGCCCTTTCTAAGAGCTTTTTTCTGGTCTTGTATTTATTGCAGGGAAAGTAAATCAGAATACAGTCATTTACTTTGGACCATGATATGGCACGTATGACTTTCTTCTGTAAAATCTTCAGTTTCAAAACAGCATCAGGATGCTTACAGTAGAAACGTTTCTGATCCTCTGAGGCTGTTCTGTGGTTTCTGCTTTTGTGTCTGAGGAAAAAACAACATCTGATCTTTATTCATTGACAGAAGTAGAAGCAGAAGAGAGTCAGGCTGATTTCTCAGAAAAAGTGTGACCTGTAGACCGAAGCAAGGACGACATTTTGGTGGGCAGGGGCTGCAGGCATAATTCTATACATTTCTTTAAATACTTTTACTTTTTGTTTCACAAGCAAGATTCCAAATGAGTAGCCAACAGCTTCACACAACCAAGCAACAGAATACTGAATTGCCTGAATACATTAATGTATTGATCAAATATATTATGATTGTTGCTATTATATAACACTTATCCACTGTTCCATCACCACCCCTCATGACCAATAATACATTTTACTTTTGATACTTAAATGTTTTAAATGCAGCTACTTACTTTGACAGTTTCTGCATTTAGTCTTTCTAGGGCAGTAGTGTCAGAGAGAAACAGAGAAACTGTGCTTGACTGCAGCTCTGCAGTCTGACAGACAAACTTTCAAACACGTTTTCACTGAGGAATGTGTTCAGTGTTTCTGCACCTTTCAGTGTCCAGACACTTCACCAATGGTGGGCCTGTTGTTTGCAAATGGGTTTTCTTCTTATTTTAATTACTTGTTGCTCAGTTTATTTCAGACATAAACAACAGTTGTTTTTTTTATCTTAAACAGACAAACGCTCCTTTAAAGCATATTTTCAACTCATTAAAATCAGTCACTAAATACAAATCAAAGTAACAGGAAACAGGTCGAAGAAAGCGGATTAACCATCTTAAACTAAGGCTCACTGTGACTTCAGTCACTTTGGTTTGGTTTTTATCTGTTATATTGTTTCTATATTATCTATAAATGTTGTTTAATTAAAAATGACACATTTTTATCTGGTGTAATATTTTTAGATGTAACAAAGTCAGATTCTAGTTTTTATTGAATTTGTACTCACCGGTGTTTGTCAGAGATTCTGATGTTTTGTTGAGGAAAACCTGTTGATTCAGTTGAATTTTCAAACAGAGAGAAACAGAGAGACTCGACTCGACTGCAGCTCTGCAGTCTCTCAGACTAACTTTCACTTTCATTGAGGAATGTGATTTTTCCTCTTTCAGTGTTGCTCCACCTCTCAGTGTTCAGACACGTTACCAAAGGGGGGGAAATAAAAAAAACACTGAGCCTTATTACTGATTGTTGTATCCACTCCACAACTGCAGGAAGGAGAGCTGCAACCGTCCCCCTGGGGCCTCAAACAGACACTGAATTTTGTGAGAGGCCACAAGTCAAAAAAGTTGGATTTGGTTTAATCTTTAAAAATATGTTTTTATATATCTTCTCAATCTGTAAAGTAAATTGTAACTAAAGCTAAAAACTACACACAAAGTAACATAAAATGGAAAAAAAGTAAAGTAAAAGGACCTCAAAACTGTACTTCAGTGCAGTAAATGTACTTAGTTACTTCCCAGCACTGCTGCATGATGGATAAAGTGGATGTCAGCAGTGTAACATCTGACCTGAAAGAGAAAACGAAGCTGCAGAAGGTAAAGAAGGCGACTCTGACACATCAGAGGACGACAGACAACACTTCGAATAATAACATTTATTTATTTATACACATACTCTGGTCCAGAGGAAAGGATAACTCAGGGATTTAATGCAGGAGATAACTGTGGAGTCTACGAGAAAGCTGTTCTCAGCCTTGATACCTTAATACTATGATAGTTCTCACAGGAACAGTAGGCAGAAGATAAAACTATCTCACAGATGTTCATTATAGCTGAAACACTGGTACACATAGTGGACAGTAAGATGAATATAAGTACACAAAGTAAATGATACATATCAGAATGCAGAAAGGTCAAATGGTGGCAGGAAGTTGTCCAGTTAATGCTTCCAGCACACTCAAACATTTATCAGCACACACGGTAAATCTGTGATTTCCTGCAGATAACTCCTGCTGGAATACGTTTGTACAAACAAGTTAGCAGTTTCTCTCTTTATGTCGAACACATTTCTACTTTTGTTGGTCAGAATAACTGAAGTGTCGGTGTCTCAGTATGGAGACTCTGTCTCAGTACATCACTCTCTGTCCTGTTTGGTTCTTTTTTATCTGTGTCACAAAAATCTTCCTGATCACTATGGAAGCTGGAGAAGTTCCACTCCTGTGTTAGCCATGTACTCAGCTTTTGGGGTCCGTAGGGTCCCTTAGCTTGGGAACTGGAGGGATGCTGTTTGAAGTCCAGTATGAAGTCAGTACGGAGTGTGGACTGGTAGCTGGAGAGGAGTGAAACATTTCCCCAGCAGGGCAGAAAGGTTCACTGTGTAAGTTTTAGTGGCATCTAGTGGTGAGGGTTGTGAATTGCAACCAACGGCTTAGTCACCGCTCACCCCTCCCTTTGTAAGCTCAAAGGAGGAGCTACAGTGGTGACAAGCTCTGTCGGCTCGTGTGCTAAATAATACATGCGGTGTTCCATTTGTCCAAATAATACTACTACTACCACTACTATTCAATTTTGTTACGTCCCAGCTCACCAGGGGAAAGGGGACGTATGCATAAACCAGATGCACTTGGTATGGTGGAAAAGTTTAAGGTTTTAACAAACTAAAGTTGGGCAAGTGGGTGCTGTGATAACATAAACTCAAGATAACAAAAAGAGATCCCTCCAAAACAGGGATTACTAACTCAAAAAGTACTTACTCTAAAACCTAGCCCAACTCTGCAGACACACGGTTAAACACAAACTAACTCAAGGGTGTCTCTTAACAAAAATAAACACAACAACATAAACACTTACTGACTCTCAGTAGTGAAATAAACTGCTGCAACAGAGTCTTTAGCTAAACAGCTAACACAAAGACTACTCTCAACAAAATAAATACTGACTCTCAGTAATAACAGTAACAAACACAAACAGGCCACAGAAGTGAAGCTGCTGCAACCAGCAAACAATATACATACTAACGGTTCCTCACCGAAACCAGCCAATCCTCAGCCGGGGATTGCACAACCTGCTTAGCATACTGGGAAAACACATGGACAGCAACCAAAACACACGGCTGCTACCAGCGGCTCTAACAATTTCAGTTCAATTTTATTTACATAGCGCCAAATCACAACAACAGTTATCTCTGAGCGCTTTACTACTACTACAACTATTACTTCTTCTTCTTCCTTCTTCTTTGTATGTATTAAACAAAGTGACGAAACACGCTCCGTAGAGCCGTTTGTCTGTTCAGGCTACTGTAGAAACAAGACAGCGTCCATGTAAGAGGACCCGCTGTGTCTGTAGATAGAAATGTCTCATTCTAAGGTAATAAAAACATAACGGTTCTTTATGTAAGGTCTTTATACACCACTGAAAACATAGTTATGGATATTATATTGCATTTCTGTCAATAAATCCTCCTAAATCCAAACATTATCATCTTCTTCTTCAACAAGAGGATTGCACCAACATCAAGTTCTTTATCATGTACTTTCTCTGATAAAAAGAAACATGATGTCACCATCTTCACGGTACTGACATAATCATCTTCTTCATCATTATCTTCTTCAACAAGAAGATTCCACTAACATCAAGTTCTTCATCTTGTGCATTCTCTAATAGAAATAAACATGATGTCACCATATTCAAGATGCTGACATCATCATCATTTTTATAAATATCTTCTTCATTATTAATATTTTCATCTTCTTCATCATTATCTTCTTCATTATTAACATCATCTTCATCATCATTATCATCGTCGTCTTGTTCTTTCACTCCACTCACTACTTTCAGGATCTGAACTCGTTGCTTCCAGCCTGGCTTGGCCTCCGATTTCTCCCTCTCAATCAGCTTGTCGATGTACTCTGGAGTGCACGGAGGATCTGGTTTCAGTGCTATCTCTTTAAGTCTGTTTAAACACTTTGCAGTGCTGTCTATCAGATTCCGTACATCAGCAAGCACAAGTGCACATTCATACCCTACTTCTAAAAGAGATTCCCAAAAGCCCTTGTTTTTCTTCAGGCTTGCCTCTTGATTCTTCTCAGGTTTGTTTAAACCAAGTTTGAACTGCTTCAGCAAGTTTTCAACTGAATTTTTGAGCTGCTGTCTTTCTCTGAGGACCTCCTTCGTCATCGTCAAGCTTTTGGTTTCTATTTGATTCAAAGCAGCAAAGAACCTCTTCATGCTTTTTGTCCCCATGTTCCAACACATCTGATCAAAGCCTCCATCTTCATCCTCATCATCCCCACTCATGCTGCCTGCTGCAGATGATTTGTTGTCTGCAAACAAAGCTGAGTTATTGAATTTGAAGTGAACTGGCAGCCCGTCTCTTGTTTTAGGACATGGGACACCTGAAGCATTGATTGCCTCTAGAACTGGTGGACGCTGGCCGTCTGCGAATGTCACCAGAACCCTGATGTTTTCTGCCACATCTTTGCCAAAGATTGAGAGTATGGAGTCAAACACATATTTCTGTGTTGGCGTGAGTTGAGCTAAAGAAGCCTGAGCTACAAAACACACAGCGTCAATTTCACTGACACCAAGCTCAGCAGAGAAGAGATTACACAGCTGTTCTGTGAGGCTCTCATCTCTTATTAAGCCTCTTGTATCTCCAAACTCTGGAGTGTCAACAATGGTCAGAGAGTATTCTGTTTTAAAACCCTCCTGGTGGTTGATTTTGTACACAGTGACTTCAGAGGTCTGACTTTCAGCCTGTGACGTCGACTGACCCTCATCAATTAACTTAAACCGATATGAATCCTCCCATTCGACACCTAGAATGTAGTTGATCAGTCCATTGATCAGAGTCGCCTTTCCAGATCCGGTCGCTCCAAAAAACATTATTGTGCGATTTTTCCTCGTGCTTTCTTTTCCAAAACTGTATCTTCTACATCCATCAATGTCCGTATCTTCTTCTTTCAGAGGCAGTTTGTAAACTGAAGGTGATTCAGAATTTATCCTTTCACTTCTACTTTTGAGGAGTTCTGTGAGACGTTTAAATGTCGTTGTGCAGACATTAACAGAGATGCTCTCCTTGCTTCTTCCAGCTGCACCACAGTCACATCTGACCCTGACAACATATTCTGTCTCTGGCTGAAGCCCTGAAATGATCGCCTTTTCAGCTCTCGACATCATTTGCTTCCATTGGAGATCTTCCTCTTTCACCCTGTTGTCTGTTTTGGCGTACTCCACGATGTAGCTCAAAATCTGGACATCTTGTCCAAGCTCAGCAGGTTTCTCCCAGCTGACTGAGATCTCACTTGAGTTTGGTTCAACTTGAGGTTTTCCAGGAGGGCTGCAAGGTAAGGTTTTAATGGAACCACTGGCTTCATTGGCCGGCCCAACACCTGCTGAGGTCACTGCTCTGCATCTGAACATATACTCTGTGTTAGGACTCAGATGGCTCACTGTGACTTCTCCAGCTTTTGATGCTGTCTCTTGTTGCCATCCATCCTCTCCTCTGACACAGTACTCTACAGAGTAGGAGGTGATGTTCTCTGCTCCAAATCTGGGTGCAGAAATCTTCAGTGTCACACTGTTGTGCTTTATGTCACTTGCTGTTACTGTTTCAGGCTTTGAAGGCGGCTCGAAGTTCTCATTGACAGAAAAGCCGTCTTCATAAAGGTAGATGCTTGAACCTTTCTGTGTCTCATTTGTTAATCCCACTGTCAGGAACTTTATGTTCTTGTTCTCCTTGTTGGCCTCTGCAAAGTCACTGAAGAGCTTTGCTTTATTCCTCATTGCATCTGTTATTTCTTTTGAGGTGAACCATTGTTCCTTCTCTACATCTTGAGGGTTGTCTGGTTCGGCTGTTTGTTTTAAGTAGTTAGATAAAGCTGAGAGGTACGGTTCAGCACTTCCCAGGGAGGTGAAAACAAAACACACAGCATGCTCTGCACTGAGGGTTTCCCTGTACAGGTGTGTTTGAGACGGGATGATCTTGGTGTTTTTCATCATGTTGGTTAAAGACATTAAGGTGTAGACTTCTCTCTCTTTACAGTCCAACCACTCGTTCAGGTCTTTGCTGTTGAAAGGAGAAGAATGTCTCTTCTTCAGGATCTCTGCGAGCACAGCCTCCTCTTCTCCTCCTCCTCGGATTGATGGAAGTTTCTTTGCCAAGTTTTGTTGGAATCCCAGTTTGAACTCAGAGCACATCTCTTTAAAGGTTTTAATCTTTTTGCCAATCTGTGGGAACTGCTGTGCGGTGGTGGTTCTCATTGTGTCATTGCACCTCATTTCCAGCTCACTGAAGTCCTCCAGGACTCTCTGTGATTCCTGAACTAATCCTATACTTATCTGACGGACCAGTTTTGCAGCAGAAGAATCTAAACTTGTCAGTGGCAACAGCCAGACTTTCATCGGTACAGCCTTTTCTCCGTTGGCTCCCAGTAATCTTGGCAGGCTTTGGTAGACTTCTACTGCATCCTGAAAGGACACAGGACTTTTTTCAAGAGCAAAGTCTCCAAAGAATCTGCAGGAGAATTTCTCAACATTTGCTCTGTCCTTGTCTTCCAGTTTCAGGGAACCTTCACCTCCTATAGAAATGCAGGGAATCTTGTTGATCATCACCTTCAAGTTCCCCTCAATGTCTTGATGATCTTCCTCTTCAGAAACCTCACGGTCAAAGACAAAGAAGGCTTGTGCCCCATAAAGAATGGCTGTAACTACATGTGTTGCTAATCCTTTATCAAAGACATATGGATGCTTCACATTTGCTGTTCCAAGATGATTCATCGACAGTTCCTGGACCTTTGTGGTAGCCTTGTACTTCAGAGTTACTCTGGCCTGATTTTTGGAAATCTTTTTGTCATTCAGGTATTTAGCCGATCCTCCAACTTCAACCAGTCCACTCAAGAAACTTGCCTTCAAGGAAGCTTCAATGTTTAGTGCTGAAGATTTGTCCTCAATTGATTCAGATGCAACGATCTCAAAATCATTATAGTTCTGCGGTCTTTCTCGTATATATCTTATCAGGTCATCGTGGTCCCACAGTGTAATTCCTGCAAAAGAAGAAGCAAAAATCAAGTTCAGCTTCCAGAACAGGTCAGACAGGAGAAGAAGAAAGTGATTAGGATAAAGATTAAGGAGAATGCCCCTGCACCACCCTCACCATACTTGACAATGTCCTGTTTCATGTATTTTGTGAACCCGGCAGCGCGGCGCTGTTCTGATCATGTGGCATGGTAGAGCGCCAAATGCATGTTTAGTAATTCTGTGGCCAGGCTTAAGGCTAAGGGTTATCTATGTTTATATCTTGAACTTTGTTGTCATGCTCACTGTACAGTGGTCCCTCCTCGTTTAATTCCAATAAAAGTAAAATACGTTAAGATGCAACAGGAAACAGCTACAATAATAAAAATTGATAGGCTTTTATGACTTGAATAGAAGCTGGATCAACAAGTCAAAAGAAGCAAAAAGATCTAAGATGAAAATGTTGTTGACTGTCACTTTTAACCCTGAAAGGTTGGTTGTGACGCATTAAGTATCTTAACATGTGAATACTTACCAGGGATGAGTGAGTCTTTGCGGCAGTCGTACAACATCCCGAGGCTGAAAGGCCGGCCGAGTGCCGCCACCTCCATCGTCTTGCCGGCTTCAGAGTCCATCGCTCAGTCTGAACTGGACAAAATGGACAAAAACTTGTTAGTTCAAGTTAAGCTAGCTAAGTTAGTTAGTTATTTTTTATGGTCACTGTCAGGTTCATCATTTTACTTGGGAATTGTACTAGAATAGGTCAACAGAAGAGCATCATAATTTTGGCACACTGCACTGCTGCAGCAGTCTTGTCTTTTCACCCAGAAGCAGAGTAGGGCTGGTCCTGACAAGCAAGGTAGTGTGATCAAAAACGAAACTCCTTCCCAGTAACCATGACTTTGATTCAACCATGGTTCATGGTTCATGGCTGAACCAAAGTCTTAACCCCAAACACAGGCAAAATTACCCGGACCACGTATCTGTGATGATTAGCATCTTTATTTGTTCCTGAGTGGAGGAGCTTCCAATATTTCAAGTGCTTAGTTGATGACAACACTGAATATTGGAGTGTTGTGATGATGAGAACTACTTGAGCTCAATACAGTTCTATCCATCCATCGTCAACCGCTTATCCTGCGTACAGGGTCGCGGGGGGGCTGGAGCCAATCCCAGCTGACATTGGGCGCAAGACGGGATACACCCTGGACAGGTTACCAGTCCATCGCAGGGCCAAACATAGACAAACAACCACTCACGCTCACACCTAAGGGCAATGTAGGGTAACCAATCAACCTAGCCTGCATGTGGGAGGAAGCCGGAGCACCCGCAGAGAACCCACGCTGACATGGGGAGAACATGCAAACTCCACACAGAAAGGCCGGGGCAACCGGGGTTTGAACCCACGACCTTCTTGGTGTGAGGCGACAGTGCTAACCACCGAAATTACGTATCATCATCTTCCGTCCGTTACCCTGAAGAATACATCATCCTGTTTACTCTCTGCTTTCCTTCTCGAGCTAGCCAAGAGATGATCCTGATGGTGAACCTAAACGGCAATCGGACTTGCCACACTAAATGGGATATAGTCAACGAGATCAGAGGGGCCTACTATCCCCTACCATGAATGGGTGTTTCACTGCCACTATCATTCTAGTGGCTTCCATGGGAATGCTTCTCACCATGAGATTCCTCAGCTAGCCGTAGACTGCATCCAGTGGACAGATTTGGATGGGATTGTCCTGCCAACACCAACACCCTCATTCCAGCTCGGGTTCAGGTCGGGGCTGAGCTGAGTTGCCTCGGGGGTGTGTGGGCCTGGGGCCAGGGGCTTTGGTATCTCTGGGTCTGGACCCGTCCTGAGACTGGGCGGGTTTGTCGCTGGCTCTGGGGTGCTGCCGGTGCTCGAGGGGCTCTTGCTACAAGCCCTGGGCTAGAGGGACCTGGCGTCCTCTTGCTTAGGGGGGTGGTGGGACGGGGTGGAACGATGGGGCCAGTCAGGAATCTGGACCCAGTGGGGAGGACCATTCTAGCCTCTCTATGACCTCCTTTACCTTCCCCCCCTTTGGTCATGTCTCACTACATACACCTTCAGGACTCTGGGGAGCAGGCAGGCTGCAGGGCATTTGGTGGGTGGGGCTGCTTCATTGCAGCCTCGCCCTTCTTCCTCCCCCACTGACCGCCCCTCAATTTTAATTACACATTAGAGGGCTTTGGGGGTGGGAGGGGCATGTCTTGAGGCTCCACAACGTGACAGTTCTGGGGTGCCTGTGTTGTGGCTCCCCTGGCATGGGGGCCCGCTCTGGATCTGGGGGTCAGGGGACTCAGGCCTCTGGCTTTGTTGTCTCCTCCCCTCTTTGGCAGGGGTGGGGCTCCAGCTGCTTCCCCCTGCCGGCTCTAACATAGTGGGGGCATTCGGGAGTCCCTGGGGCACATGGCCGGTGTTGTCCATGTTATCCATCCTGCTGAATTTACTATTGGGCCCAGCATCAAACTAAAATTGTGAAATTTGCTATCATCCATTGAATGAAATGTCACCTAGAAAACATTATTCAACCTGAAACACAAGTCAATTTTAACTTTAACCTCAGTCTCCTGAGTTAAAGTCCTTGATTTACTTTAGCCACTCTTCCACCCCAACCACCTCGTTACACGGACTTTCTTGCTCTTTTTCTACATCACATGACTTCCTCCTGTGCTCCCATCATACGTCCACTAGAGGTCGCTGCCTAACAAAAATGTAAATATGGTTTTTAATAAGCTGCTGCACAATCAACCTATACGGCTGTTTTTCTAGTTTTTAACGTGGGTTTGCAACAAAACAAAACAAGCAAAAGAAAACCACCTAGTCAGTGACTCAGCAAACCCAAACAAAAAAGAATTAACAGTTAACTCTGTGCAATTGTTGTATTCATATTACACTGAACAATTGTTATAGAAAGCATAATAGAAAACATGTTCAAACCCCACCAGCTACGCAGCCAATCCCTACTTGGGTCTCCCTGACTAAGTTACTCCTAACGTTACATGAGCACACTCCTAAAAAGCTCAGACATCAAAAAGATTCTTTCCCAGGTGGATTAGAGAGGACAGATGCAAAATACAGGGTTGTCCAGCACTGTTGTATTTCTATATCTGTAGCTGTTTTATATGAGTATGTACAGTGAATATTTTTATTACATTACTGAATTTAATTTAGTTTCATTTTGTAGACTTGCAATTACATATTTTTTTAAAGCCCTGAATTTCTGTGACAGTTTACTGTGAGGCAGCACAACACATGCAGTAAAGCAGAGACCTTTTGTTGTGATGGAATTTTGGTTTATGATGAATCAATAAAAGATTACAAAGACAACAGTGAAACAGATCACATTACTACATGTTGGATGTGAGATGAGCTGCTGAGTCGGTAAAGAGAATTGTGAGAACAGTTTGTAGAGGAATGTGAAAAAGCTGGAACCTCAGCAGGAACTCTTCATCTGTCTGCTCTGTGCTGCTGCTGTCAGGGATCAAACCTGTACCATGCTGCCCTCTGACGGCTGCTACAGCACACTGCTTCAAACACCACCTTCTACTGATGGTCAGTATGAAAAATCATTAACTGTTGATACCTGCATGTGGACGTGTGACTATTGTTTCAGGACAGACTTAAAGTTTTCCTCTACACATTTTTTAAATGCAGATGTTAATAACAACAGCAGTCACGTATAAGCAACATTATGAGGTACTTCCTGCTGTTCAAAGACCAAAAGCATAAAAAACTGTGGAACAACTGCAGATATTTATACATGACTAAGATGCTTTCAAGTGGCTTTGCTGCAGTCCCCCAAATCTGTCTTCCACCTCTTCTCTTATGTCTGCGCTGACTCTGGTCTTGAATCTTTACTCACCAGCAGTGATGGGCAAGTTCAAAAATGTAAGACATTATAGATTACTAGTTGCTGTCATTTGAAAGTAATTAGTTATTATACAATATTAGGCTACTGTCTCTGAATTTTAATGCTTTACACTACTTTTGCGTTACTTTCACTGCTATTTATGTAATGGCCGCATTATTCTGACAGTAAGATGTGCTGCATAGGTGGGTTCTAGTGATGTGTAGATCGCAGTTATATCTGCAGATCAGGTGGGTCAGGATAAAGCCCGTTCTCTACTCAGGGCGTCCTATACCGACGATCTGAGAAAGAGTGACAAAGCGTAGTCTGTGTGAGACGCACCGGCGTCAGGTATGACGCACTGAGATGAGAATGTGTTGGATAAATCCCTTTAAGAAAGACGCTGCGCACATTTCCGCACGAGGTAGGCCTACAGCAGCATAACGTCACTGATTATGTGAATGTCCAGACACTCAGACAGGATGGGTCAAGATGAACTGACAGCAGCCTCTCTGATCATGAAAGTCATTTGTAAAAGAAAACACAGAGCCTCTAGAAATCTATTTACACATGATCCATCAGGGCAGCTACCGTCTTGATAAGAGGAGCCGAGCTCCCCCTAGTTTGCACCCTGCCTACAGTCTCAACCATCGGATTCCCGCAACTGGTAATATCGTTACTCTTTTACTCATGGATTTGTTTTCCTGCTGCTGAAATGTTTCTTGGTGTTGGTGATTATTAAAAAAACAAAACGCCTCTTAAATTCAGGTTAAAATGCGTTGTAAGGCGTGTTACTGAGATTGTACCGGGTATAATATTACCGATTTTAGTAACGCGTTATATTACTGCTATTACAGCAAAAAGCAACTCATTACTGTAATGGCGTTACTTTTGGAACGCGTTACTCCCAACATGGCTCACTAGTGTTTGACAGAGAACCTGATTAGAGCTAAATTTGACCAAATATTCGCTGTGACTGCATGTAGTCTGTGCAGGGCAGTGTACTCACCAGTGTGTGTCAGAGATTCTGATGTTTTGCTGAGAAAAACCTGAAGATTCAGTTGAATTTTCCTTCAGAGATAAACAGAGGTTGGTCAGGTCTGCTGCTCTGCTGTCTGAGACTAACTTTCACTTTCACTTTCACTGAGGAAGCTCTCAGTGAACAGGGACGTCACCAAGTGGGGGGATTTGGGGGGCCTGTTGTTTGCAAATGCACTTTCTTCTTATTTTGAATAGGTCATATTTTGCTTTTTGGCTTTCCCCTTCCCTTTATTGTGTTATATATCTTTGTTTGTGCATGGAATAGGTTTGCAAAGTCCACATAAAACTCTGCACCTAAACTGAAATCAACAGGATTGTTGTCCAGCCTTTACTTCAGTAACCTGTCTGTGTCACTATATAACATGCGGCATGGTGCTCGCTTAACAGCTAGTGTGGCAGGTTCCACAAGTACACCTAAATATGAAATTAAAATAACGTTAGAGACCCTCCAGGCAGTTAATGGATATAAAGTTGTTACTGTGATGTCGAGACAGTGCACAGTTTTAAGATTACATAAGAGAGAAAAACATGTTTAGTTCATGAACATCAGGGGAACAACTCCAGCGGATTTATTTCCTACTTTTCTCACGTCATCAGTGGAATTATTAGACATTTTGGTGAACGGCACAATCGTTGGGAAGCGTCGTAAGAGGGGTAAAGGAGGGGGACTCCGCAAACCACTACCGGCAGTATTTCTCTCCCTCTCTCACTGTGCAAAAAACTGGACAAACTTCAGCTTCTGGTGGGAAAAGACAGAGACTTTTATTCATCTTCTGTGCATAACGGAGACATGGTTGTGTGAACTGATAACGGACTCCGCGCTGCAGCTGGCTGGCTTCCAACTGTACAGAGCGGCACAGAAGTCTCCGGCAAAACAAAAGCTGGAGGTGTCTGTTTTAATATCAACAATGGCTGGTGAACCGACGTGACAGTGATTCAGCAGACCTGTCTGATCTGGAATTGTTTATCATTAGCTGTAAACAGTTTTACTCCCCCCACGAGTTTCCTTTATTCATTGTCTTCAGTGTTTACATTTCACTGCAGGCCAATGGACCGGATACTCTGTGAGGAGCAGACAAAATCAGACTCCCTTGTTAGTGTTTTGGTGACGTAACAAAGGAAACCTCAGCCATGAACTCCGCAAGTTTATTAAGTGTCCAACCAGAGAAGGGAACCCTTTGGATCACTGTTACACCAGAGTTAGTGCCTATCATGCTGTCACACGCGCTCCACTGGGACACTGATCACGTGACGGTCCATCTGATTCCTGCATAATGGCAGAAAATTAAGCTCTGTAAACCTGTGAGGACATCTAAGCAGTGGACCAGTGAAGCTGTAGAGGACCTTCAGGCTTGTTTGGACTGCACTGACTGGGATGTATTCAGGACTGCTACCAACAGTCTGGATGAGTTTCCTGATGCTGTGAGTCCTACATCAGCTTCTGTGAGGACAGCTGTGTACCAACACGCATCAGGGTGAGTTAGAACAATGACAAACCCTGGTTCACAGCCAAACTCAGACAGCTGAGGTTGGAAGAGGAGGAGGCGTTTAGGAGTGAGGAAAGGGCCGGGTGCAGGGGGTTAAAGTACAGATTTAGCAAGGAGGTGCGGGAAGCTAAACATCTGTACTCAGAGACACAAAAAGATAATTTCTCTGCAAACGGCACCACTTCTGTCTGGAGGGGGTTCAGACAGATCACTAACTATAAACCCAAAGCCTCCCACTCCATCAACGACTCTCGCCTTGCAAATGAGCAGAACCAGTCAAGAGTCAATTGGACACCATCCCCTGTGACTCCTCCGCTCAGATTCAGCCCTTGGACCCCCTGCAGTTCGCCTACAGAGCCAACAGGTCTGTAGATGATGCAGTAAACACGGCCCTTCTCTACATCATCCAGCACCTGGACTCCCCAGAAACCTAGGCCAGGATCCTGTTTGTGGACTTCAGCTCTGCTTTTAACACCATCATCCCGGCCCTGCTGCAGGACAAGCTTTCCCAGCTGAGCGTGCCTGACTCCACCTGCAGGTGGATCGCAGACTTCCTGACAGACAGGAAGCAGCACGTGAAGCTGGGAAAACATGTCTCTGATTCCAGGACCATCATCACCGGATCCCCTCAAGGCTGCGTTCTTTCCCCCCTTCTCTTCTCCCTTGTACACCAACAGCTGCACCTCCAGTCACCAGTCTGTCAAGCTGCTGAAGTTTGCGGATGACACCACCCTCATTGGGCTCATCTCGGGTGGGGATGAGTCCGCCTACAGGTGGGAGATCGACCATGTGGTGACCTGGTGCAGCCAGAACAGTCTGGAGACAGTGGAGATGGTCGTGGACTTCAGGAAGAGCCCAGTCCCACCCTCCCCCATCATCCTGAGTGACTCCCCCGTCACCACTGTGGACTCCTTCCGCTTCCTGGACACCATCATCTCCCAGGACCTCAAGTGGGAGCTGAACATCACCTCCCTCACCAAGAAGGCCCAGCAGAGGATGTACTTCCTGCGGCAGCTGAAGAAGTTCAGCCTGCCAAAGACAATGATGGTGCACTTCTACCCCGCCATCATGGAGTCCATCCTCACCTCCTCCATCACCATCTGGTTCGCTGCTGCCACTGCCAGGGACAAAGGCAGGCTGCAGCGCATCATTCGCTCTGCAGAGAAGGTGATTGGCTGCAATCTTCTATCACTTCAGGACCTGTACGCCTCCAGGACTCTGAGGTGAGCAGGAAAGATTGCAGCTGACTCCTCCCACCCTGGATCAGACTCTCCCCTCTTGCAGGAGGCTGCGGTCCATCAGGAACAAAACCTCTCACCACAGAAACATCTTCTTCCTGTCTGCAGCACTGACACTCCCCCCTTTCAAATAACACGTCTCTGCACGTGTAAATATTATTTTATTTCATATCATGCACAAACCCGGCATATTGCACATATTTGTTGTTAATTGTTAATCATTGTTTAAAAAATAATGAAAAATGAATGAAAATAAAATTATGTAGACAATATCCTCTTGTTGCAATACGTTCGCACAACACAAACGGGAGTAATGCACATGTAAATATCTGCCACATTGTTATCTATTCTGTTATCATTCTTATATAAATTTCATTTGTTTATTCCATATTTATATATTCCTACATTTATTTATGTCAACTGTATGTTTGTCTTCGTGTAGCACCTTATCACCAAAGTAATTTCCTTGTATGTGTAAAACACTACTTGGCAATGAAGCTCCTTCTGATTCTGATTCTTCTGACTGACAGGCACAGAACCGTTTGGGACTCTCTGTTAGGAAAAGACGAGGTAGAAACTGAAAGTAATTGAAAACACTTGTTATCAGGCAAAACCCTCAACACAAATCCACAGAGATGTTAACTTCAGCACCTCTGATAAAGTGCAGCTCACAGTCCCAAACAGAGCAGGGTTGGCTTCAGTTTTCAGATTTTTATATTGCAAAACTGTACCAGCCACGTTGCCACTCAGTCACAAACTAAGTTGCCGTTGCTGCACAGTCACACCGGACACCTCAGTGCTGTCATTACAATCCTCCCTCCTTTAAACAGTCTGTCTCTGTAATAAGCCTGAATAGAAATCTCTTCTAGAAAATCCAGTGCTAAGACTGGGGGCCAGACTGCTGGGTCATTTGGTGGAGCAGCAACTGTTCCATTACAGTCTGAGCTGCTTGTATCTGATGCTGGCTGTACATCTCTGGCTGAGGCAGCCTGTACTTCACCTGGGTCTGTGTGACTTGTTAAAGAGGTCTGGACTGGGTCTGGGCTGATACATGACTGCTGTTCCTGCAGTTCACTCTCAATGAGTTCTTTCTGTTCTTGTGCCCAGAAAGATTGTCCCTCTTCATCCTCTCATAGTTTAAAGTTTGGAGAGTGTTCCTCTCCCACAGACCATGCCCTCCAACTTTGCATCTATTTCTCTATGGGAGTTAATATTCTACCTTATGTTGCTTTGAGCTGTGCATAGGTTAAGAATGAATATTTACTTAATCCACATGTCAGAGAGAGAGAGATTCTGAATATGCAGAAAGTTTTGAACATGAGTATAAAACCTGCAGAAACACTGGAGCTATTAGTGCAGGAGTTTCTTACTAAATTAAAATGAAACAACACGTCACATGTTAATTAAAGAACATTTTTACTTCGTCAACTAATCTTACTTGCTACTGTGAATAAATCATTTTAAATATTTCACAGTGCACAACTCACCGTTTCAGCAATGCTGATGGCATCCCTCCTCAGATTCAGCCTGCTGATACCATTTCCTCTGCCGTTGCATCGGTGAAACGGTTGTCAGTAAAATGTGTGTAGACTGCATTTAAAAAGTTGCAGGTGAAAATGTGACGCGTTTTCTGTCCTCAAAGTACAAACATCACAAACACAGATGCCAAATATGCAAACAGCACACTTATCCAAGAAGAGGAGATTAAAAACTAAAATACAGACCCTCTGTTAGCTAACTTACTGCAATAGGTTAGGCTAGCTAACTAAACTAGAAAGACAAACCGACAATCATACAGACACACATACACAGAGAGATTTACCTACATACTAAGTGAAATGAATGATGAATTGATTAGCTGACTTAATGAGGTGTGACTTCTTTTTTTTTTAACAGGCATGACAGTGCGCCTGCGCAAGTTTGGGTCATACATCACCACCCCATTTTAGCAGTTAAGCAACTTTTGCTACTTTGAGTACAAAATTAAGGTATTTGTCAAAAAACATTTGCTGAACGGTGTGGCTAATCAACCTGGGTCAGTACTGTGGACAGACTGTTCTGGAACTGTTTATAGAAGTCTATGGTGTATCAATCTCCCCCTTTGGATTTACCATTGGCAAGCTTTTTAATTGCAGCGAGAATTTTTGTTTCCCAAACAGGGACCTCCAGTTCCTCTCTGTCCTGCACACTGAAAGTCAGGCTAAATACTTCTACGTTCAGTACTGCTTCAAGTACTGCACTCTCTGTTAGACTTATTGTTTTTGGGTAGAAATTGCACTTTTTAAAAATGTTTTGCTCTTTTCTTCATCTTACCTGTGACCTTTTAAACTTCTATAAGTGAAGCACCTTGAGTTTCCTCTCTGCATGATCTGTTGGGCCCCAACCAGACATTGCTGTTTGTGAGAGGTCTCAAGAAAAAACAGTTGGAAAGCACTATGTCTATGAAGATTCTCAGTCATCCAGGTCATAGTTATCTAACGAAGGTTAAAATCAAGGGCAACTGGACTTGGTTGAAGATACTGGAAGACGTTTCGTCCCTCATCCAAAGGACTTCTTCAGTTCTGACTGACTGGCAGGGAAACTCAGCTATTTAACCTCAGGGGGGTCGTTGGCCCGGGTCATCGATACCGCTAGTTTTGTTGTGGTGGAGGCCCGGCTGACGGTGAGTGTCCTGTCTTTTTCTCCTTTTCTTCAGTTATTCTACTTTTTCCTTGGTTTTCTGTTCCCTGCCTGCCTCCCTGTGTTTCCTCCCCTGTGTGTGCTCTCTCTCCCTCTGCTCCTGAGCCCAGCCAACGACCCGCACCTGCACCTCATCAGCCACCTCGTCAGCCTGCCTCACCTGCCAGTAGTCAACCTCATCCCTGCCTGTATTTCAACCCCGGTTCTCCACACCATTCTTGCTTGATTGTTGTTGCTCCCAACCTGGTGCCAACCTCTCAAGCTCAGGTTTAAATAACCTTTGTTTTCTAGCCCTCGGTTATGTCTTTCTCTCTGCTTTTCTCCCAGGTTCACTCACCCTCGTCCTCCGTCCAGTCGGCTGGGCTCTTCCTCCGGTCCCCTCCTCCTCGGACTTCCCTCACGGCGTCCTCACAGTCCTTCCTTGCCTCCGCACTTCCTCGGACCCGGTGTTCCCCGGCTCCCTGGTCCCAGTCCCGTTGGTTTCCCTGTGCCAGTGTATCGTCGGCATCCACCTCTCCCTCCAGTCCCTCAACCCCGTTTTCCCTCAATAAACCTCCTTCGCTCTGCATTTGGGTCCTCTCTGTCCCCACACCACTCGTAACAGGTTTAATCTTTAAAGAGGTGGTATGATGCTCATTTTCCGGTTCAAAATCCTATTTAGGGATTGTACCAGAAAAGGTTTACATGGCTTCATTTTCTAAAAACACCATATTTTGTCATACTGCACATGGCTGCAGCTCCTCTTTTCATCCTGTGTTGAAGGCTTCGTTTTAACTATGGAGTGATTCAACTTCTCTAAATGATCTTTGTTGGGAGTTGCACATGCTCAGTTCCTAGTTAACGACTACTAGCCGAGAATCAGAAGCAGAGAAGGGCGGGTCAGCGAGAAGCCGGTAAACCGCTTCGGTTCAGCTGTACATGTTGCCGACCAGCTTGGCAACATGCTGTGTGGTGAGTTATTATTCTGTAACAAAAGTATCTTTCATCCATAAAGTTTTAACTGAGCTCTGTCTCTACATCACAGTAACAACTTTATGTCCACTGACTTCCTGGAGGGTAGCTAGTGTTTGGAAGGGAGAGGAGAGCTGTGCTGCAGCTCGCTGTTTTTCCACCGCTGTTTTTCCACCGCTGTTTTTGAGGGCATGTCGGAGTAGCCGCTTGGCGAGCGTTGAAAGGGAAGTGGTTGGACTACAAACGAGTTTTCTGTGGGAGATGGGAACTCCCTTTGGGCTGGACTTTTTCACATTGCAAACCTGTTACATGCACAAAAAAGATATAACTCAATAAAGGAGAGGGGAAAAGCCAAAAAGCAGAATACCACCTCTTTAACAATAAGCATTTTATAAACTAATCTCATGTTTTTATATATGATCTTAATCTGTAAAGTAACTTGTAACTAAGGCGTCAGACAAACGTAGTGGAACAACCGGAACAATATTTTCCTCTGGGATATAAAGACATACAATTATAAAGAAGTGTAAAGTGAGAATAGTAAAGTAAAAGTATCTCAACTGTACAGTAAATTTACTTAGTTACTTCACAGCACTGCTGCAGGATGGATGAAGTTGTCAGGGATTCAGATGAGTGTAAACAGGAGAGCCCAAACGCAAGACACTAGAGAGCCAACATCAAAGTTCAGGGATTTTAATCCAAACTGAAACAAGCAATAACGCTTACAGGTTGCAGAGACAGGTAAATCCAAAACAATTGAACAGGTAGTTCGAAGATCAGGCAGAAAACACATCACACTACACATGACAATGACCGGACAGAGACTGAACAGAAACAGCAAACATTTAACACCAGGGACTAACGAGTTGAGCGGGAGCAACACAGGTGACAAGGATCAAAGCTAACGAGGCCGGCAGAGAGACAGCAGGGGAAAAAAGAGAGACTGGTAGGCAGGCAGATTACTGGGGGAACAGACAGAACACATGTTACAAAATACCAGACAAAAACAGAAACCCATGTAAACAGACAAACACTGACCAACTATAACACAGGGATCATAACAGACAAAACCTAAATGAGAACACAGAACTAGAACACAGAGGCAGATAGAAAAAAACATAACGGGGCAAGGCAGCACTGAAACTAGAATTAGGCAGAACACCAGACAATTACAGAATAAAACATGGAACTAAGGCAAGCACAGATCAAAACCAAAAGACAGGCAACAGTAAATAAACAAACGCTGGGCAGACTGAACACAAGACAGGACTGAAAATAACAAAACTGGCAGAGAACTAAACTAAACAGAGCAAACAGACACATACTGTGACAGAAGTGGATGTCAGCAGTGCAATGTCTGACCTGAAAGGTCCTGGAAGAGAAAACGAAGCTGCGGAAGGTAAAGAAGGCGACTCTGACACATCAGAGGACAACAGACAACACTTAGATTAATATTTCTTTATTGTTTATTATTTAATGATTCCTCCATCTTTCAGTGGGAGCCTTCGTATTACCCCACAGGACAAGGAAAGTAAGTCACTACACTATATCAGTATCAGGAGAAAACAAATGATTCAGATTTTCTTCATGTTTTCAAATCTTCAGGAAAAAACCTTAATAGCAGATAAGAATGTTAAAATTAGCAGGAAGCTGATAGCATTGTAAAAAAGTGAAAATATATTTAAGCCCGTATGTAAAACAATTCTTATCTGAAACTGGTGGTAAGTTTACTGTATGTCTTTGTGGAGAATCGATCAAATAAAGAAGTTGCAACAAACAGTTGTCTTTGTGATTTTTACTAAAGTAAGAAAAAAGACAGAGGACTCAGACTCCACAGGGTGATTTGGAGCATCTGGATAACTAAGGGATTTAATGCAGGAGATAACTGTGGAGTCTACGAGAAAGCTGTTCTCAGCCTTGATACCTTAATACTATGATAGTTCTCACAGGAACAGTAGGCAGAAGATAAAACTATCTCACAGATGTTCATTATAGCTGAAACACTGGTACACATAGTGGACAGTAAGATGAATATAAGTACACAAAGTAAATGATACATATCAGAATGCAGAAAGGTCAAATCAACCATTCAAGTAAAACTTTAAATCTGAGCAAGAAGCTGATATTCCTGTTTACAAAGCTGTACTGAACAATGTAAATCTATATATCTAAATGCTTTTTATGAGCAGTTATTTTTAGATTGAAAAAATAGATAAAATAAAGTATTTCATTCTCAGTGTTCAGGTTTGCTGAGTTAATAAAGCTGCAGGTTTAAACTGTGACACTGGTGTTAATGGTGGCAGGAAGTTGTCCAGTAAATGCTTCCAGCACACTCGAACATTTATCAGCACACACGGTAAATCTGTGATTTTCTGCAGATAACTCCTGCTGGAATACGTTTGTACAAACGAGTTAGCAGTTTCTCTCTTTATGTCGAACACATTTCTACTTGAGCTTTTGTTGGTCAGGATGAGAATAAGTCTCAGTACATCACTCTCTGTCCTGTTTGGTTCTTTGGTGTCGGTGTCAATTCAATTCAATTTTATTCATATAGCGCCAAATCACAGTTATCTCACAGCGCTTTTCATAAAAGAGCAGGTCTAGACCATACTCTGATGTTATTTACAGAAGCCCAACAATCAGAATGGATCTCCTCTTTGTCTCGGTATCTGATCAGGTCACAAAAATTCCTGATCAATATGGACAGAACAGATTCTCTCATGTGTATATAGTAGCTATGATCTCAGCTTGTTCTCTCCAAGTTAACAGGGACTGAACTCGTTTCTTCCAGCCTGGCTTGGCCTCAGATTTCTCTCCCTCAATCAGCATGTCAATGTACTCTGGAGCTGAGAGAGGATTTGCCTTCAGTTCTATCTCTTTAAGTCTGTTTAAACACTCAAAAGACCACTTCATCAGGTTCACCACGCTAGTCTGCACATGATCATATTCAGCCTTCAGTTTATCAATCAATACCTGAACAGGTGCCTTAGCCTCTGAGGCTTTCAGGTACTTTTCTCTCAGCTCTTTCACTGTTCGTTTTTCTTGTACTTCCTGATACTCCCATCTGTACTTCTGAATAAAATGTACACTCCAGAAACATTTGCCTGGACACTGATTACAGTATCCATCTGATCCCATTTCCAAGCAGCGTATTTTATCTGCATCGTTGGGTGTTGCAGAGGCATAGTGACAGGTGACATCACACTGCTGACAGTTCATGAAGTAATCTCCAGTACCAAGAATATCCAGTTGAACAGGTTTAGTGAAAATGATTTTAAACTTAAAGTGCTCATTTCTGCTGATCTCTGCCTCATTCTCTTTCAGTTTTTCAGTTGTGTCTTTGATCTCCTGAAGCGTGGCTAACTGAACTTTAACCTGCTCCTGCAAGTTTTCAACTGAATTCTCGAGCTGCTTTCTTTCTCTGAGAACCTTCTTCATCATAGTCAAGCTTTTAGTTTCTGTGAGATTCAAAGCAGCAAAGAACCTCTTCATGCTTTTTGTCCCCATGTTCCAGCACATCTGATCAAAGCCTCCATCTTCATCCTCATCATCCCCACTCATGCTGCCTGCTGCAGATGACTTGTTGTCTGCAAACAAAGCTGAGTTATTGAATTTGAAGTGAACTGGCAGCCCGTCTTTTGTTTTAGGACATGGGACACCTGAAGCATTGATTGCCTCTAGAACTGGTGGACGCTGGCCGTCTGCAAATGTCACCAGAACCCTGATGTTTTCTGCCACATCTTTGCCAAAGATTGAGAGTATGGAGTCAAACACATATTTCTGTGTTGGCGTGAGTCGAGCTAAAGAAGCCTGAGCTACAAAACACACAGCGTCAATTTCACTGACACCAAGCTCAGCAGAGAAGAGATTACACAATTGTTCTGTGATCTGTCTGTCTCTTATTAAGCCTCTTGTATCTCCAAACTCTGGAGTGTCAACAATGGTCAGAGAGTATTCTGTTTTAAAACCCTCCTGGTGGTTGATTTTGTACACAGTGACTTCAGAAGTCTGGCTTTCAGCCTGTGATCTCGACTGACCCTCATCAATTAACTTAAACCGATATGAATCCTCCCATTCGACACCTAGAATGTAATTGATCATCCCATTGATGAGAGTTGACTTCCCAGCTCCAGTTGCTCCCAGAAGCATGATGGTGCGATTAGGTTTAGTGGACTTTTTCCCAAAACTGAAACTCCTGCAGCCAGGGGCACTGATTCGTTCATCTTTCAGGGGGATTTTATAAACAGGGACAGGACCGGTCTGGGGTTCTAACAATGTGCTTTTTTCTTTAACAGAATCAGAAAGACTTGAGCAGGTTTTAGTAGTAGGTAAGGTTTTAATGGAACCACTGGCTTCATTGGCCGGCCCAAAACCTGCTGAGGTCACTGCTCTGCATCTGAACATATACTCTGTGTTAGGACTCAGATGGCTCACTGTCACTTCTCCAGCTTTTGATGCTGTCTCTTGTTGCCATCCATCCTCTCCTCTGACACAGTACTCTATAGAGTAGGAGGTGATGTTCTCTGCTCCAAATCTGGGCGCAGAAATCTTCAGTGTCACACTGTTGTGCTTTATGTCACTTGCTGTTACTGTTTCAGGCTTTGAAGGCGGCTCAAAGTTCTTATTGACAGAAAAGCCGCCTTCATGAAGGTAGATGCTTGAACCTTTCTGTGTCTCATTTGTTAATCCCACTGTCAGGAACTTTATGTTCTTGTTCTCCTTGTTGGCCTCTGCAAAGTCACTGAAGAGCTTTGCTTTATTCCTCATTGCATCTGTTATTTCTTTTGAGGTGAACCATTGTTCCTTCTCTACATCTTGAGGGTCGTCTGCTTCGGGTGTTTGTTTTATGTAGTTAGATAAAGCTGAGAGGTACGGTTCAGCACTTCCCAGGGAGGTGAAAACAAAACACACAGCATGCTCTGCACTGAGGGTTTCCCTGTACAGGTGTGTTTGAGACGTGATGATTGTGGTGTTTTTCATCATGTTGGTTAAAGACATTAAGGTGTAGACTTCTCTCTCTTTACAGTCCATCCACTCATTCAGGTCTTTGGTGTTGAAAGGAGAAGAATGTCTCTTCTTCAGGATCTCTGCGAGCACAGCCTCCTCTTCTCCTCCTCCTCCTCGGATTGCTGGAAGTTTCTTTGCCAAGTTTTGTTGGAATCCCAGTTTGAACTCAGAGCACATCTCTTTAAAGCTTTTAATCTTTTTGCCAATCTGTGGGAACTGCTGTGCGGTGGTGGTTCTCATTGTGTCATTGCACCTCATTTCCAGCTCACTGAAGTCCTCCAGGACTCTCTGTGATTCCTGAACTAATCCTAAACTTATCTGACGGACCAGTTTTGCAGCAGAAGAATCTAAACTTGTCAGTGGCAACAGCCAGACTTTCATCGGTACAGCCTTTTCTCCGTTGGCTCCCAGTAATCTTGGCAGGCTTTGGTAGACTTCTACTGCATCCTGAAAGGACACAGGACTTTTTTCAAGAGCAAAGTCTCCAAAGAATCTGCAGGAGAATTTCTCAACATTTGCTCTGTCCTTGTCTTTCAGTTTTAGGGAACCTTCACCCTCTATAGCAAGGCTGGGAATCTTCTTGATCATAACTTTCAAGTTCCCCTCAATGTCTTGATGATCTTCTTTTTTAGACACCTCATGGTCAAAGACAAAGAAGGCTTGTGCCCCATAAAGAATGGCTGTGACTACATGTGTTGCTAATCCTTTATCAAAGACATATGAATGCTTCATATTGTCTCTTCCAAGGTGATCCATCGACAGTTCCTGGAACTTTGTGGTAGCCTTGTACTTCAGAGTTACTCTGGCCTGATTTTTGGAAATCTTACTGTCGTTCAGGTATTTGGCCGATCCATCAACCTCAACCAGTCCACTCAAGAAACTTGTCTTCAGGGAAGCTTCAATGTTTAGAGCTGAAGATTTGTCCTCAATTGATTCAGATGCAACGATCTCAAAGTCAGTGTTCGGTTTTGGTCTTTCTCCTTTATCTTTTTCCAGGTCATTGCGGTCCCACAGCGTAATGCCTGCCAAAAAGAAGAGGAGAAGTCAAACTGCCTTTTATTGCATGATAGTAAGGCTTAGCTTTTAAACACAAAATCAGAGAAATTCTAAGAATAAAAGTAGCAAACCAACGCTGGCTGTTTGTAAGAACCTTCTCTGTGTTATATTAAGAAAAGGATCAATTCACAAATTAAAATAGCTTCTTCCTGACATGATTTAAAACAAAACATGTTGGTAATCTGTATCAGAACAAGTGACACATGATTTATCTGCTGAGTTCAGATAATTAAAAAGAAGCAAAAGTGATCAAACGACCTCCACCACCCACAAACTTGTCTGCTGATACCTTTGCTGCCTTCTTCACAGGCAAAGTGGAGGCTATAACTAGCTAAGTCTTTGAAACACTCAAACTCAACCATTGTAGCAGTCCTACTACATCTTTTCCCCTGCCCTTCCATGTCAGTGGTTGTTCACTCTCCTTGTTTACTTCTCTCACAGAGAGCGAAAGTATCAGAACTCTTGACCAGTAGCCGTCCAACTACATGCCCACTGGACCCGATTCCTACGTATCTCCTCCAAGCCTTATCTCCTACTATGGTCCCGACAATCACTCATGTGATAAATACTTCTCTGGCTTCAGGAACCTTCCCGACCACTTTCAAAAGGGCTCGGGTTACACCCTTGCTCAAAAAGCCCTCACTTGACCCAACTCAAGTTGAGAACTATCGACCAGTGTCTCTTCTACCTACTACCAAAAGTATTGAACGGGCAGTATTCAAACAGGTCTCAGAATTCCTCTCACGGAATGACCTCTTAGATCCATATCAGTCTGGTTTTAAGAGTGCCCACTCTACTGAAACGGCTCTTCTGTCTGTAACAGAGGCCCTAAGGTCAGCTAAAGCTGCAGCCCAATCTTCAGTTCTTATCCTGCTTGACCTATCAGCTGCCTTTGACACAGTCAACCACAGGATCCTGCTATCCGCTCTCTCAGCAATGGGCATCTCGAGTGTAGCACTCCTGTGGTTCGAATCCTAACTCTCGGGGAGTTCCTACAATGTTTTGTGGCAAGGACAATTATCCTCCTCCCACTGCCTCTCCACAGTGGTGCCCCAAGGCTCAGTGCTTGGGCCCCTTCTCTTCTCAATTTACACCACCTCACTGGGGCCGATCATTCGTTCGCATGGCTTTTCTTACCACTGCTACGCAGACGACACGCAACTCTACCTATCCTTCCCGCCAGGCGATCCCACTGTCTCGGCACGGATCAGACATATCTGCATGGATGAAGGCTTGCCACCTTCAACTAAACCTCTCTAAGACTGAACTCTTGGTCATTCCAGCCAAGCAATCTATCCACCATAACATCAAACTACAAATTGACTCCGCAACCATCACTCCAACCAAGGTGGTGAGAAACTTGGGTGTCATGATTCCTGTTGTAGTTGATGCTTTGATGGTGCTTGTATGTTGTTCCTCAAATGTAAGTTACTTTGGATAAAAGTGTCTGCCAAATGAGTAAATGTAAAATGTATATGTAAATGTTGTTGAATGTGGCTTTAAATCCTGAAAGGTTGGTTGTGACGCATTAAGTATCTTCACATGTGAATCCTTACCAGGAACGAGTGAGTCTTTGCGGCAGTCGTACAACATCCCGAGGCTGAAAGGCCGGCCGAGTGCCGCCACCTCCATCGTCCCGCTGGCTTCAGAGTCCATCGCTCAGTCTGAACTGGACAAAATGGACAACAGCTTGATAGTTCACTTCTCTGACTCTTCTGCTGTCCAACCTGTTATTTCTCTGTGTGATGTTTAAAATATTTGGTAATGCCCAGCCACCCTCATGTTTATACTTTAATTTGATGTTTTCACTCATTAATTTATAGGACACTTTCATACAAATATACATATATATGTCACACTGTCTGTCTGCTTTGTTCATTTAGTTCTCTGTCAGTCCTGTTATTTATAGTCCCTTCCGTATCTGTTATTTAATTTGTGTTTTGGTTCCATGTCTTTGTTCCCAGTCCAGTGTTTATGTCTCAGAGTTGTTGAGTCTTGGGTTCGATCCCGTCTGTTGTCCTGTGTCCAGTATCTGTTATATAGTCTGTTGTGTTTTGGGTTTCACTCATGCCCGTCTCTGTCTGTCACTCATGTCTGTCTTCTTAGTGTCTTAGTTCCCAGTTCAGTGTTTTACTTAGCTTCAGTCTGTGTTCCTTGTTGGTGTTGGTATAGTGGTGATATGTCTGATGGTGTCTAGATTAGTTTGCTATTTTTCTTATTCTGATCTGTTACTTCGATATGTTTAGTGTTCAGTACTTGTGTCTTCTCACCTCCAGTATCTGCCTGCCATCCAGTCTCTCTGTTTTCCCCTTCTGTCTCTCTGCCTCGTTAACCCTGATCACAGTCACCTGAGTTGCTCCCGCCCTGCTTGTTAGTCCCGGTGTATAAATGTTTGGTGTTTCTGTTCATTCCCTGTCTGGTCATTGTCGCATGTCTGTTCTGTCGGATGTTGTGTTACTACCTTTTGGATGTTACCAGTTCCTGTATCTGTGAGTTTTGTTCATGCTGGTTTTTGTGCTTTGTATTAGAGATCCCTGAACTCCATCTCAGCTCTGTGTCTTGCGTTTGGGCTCACTACTTCTTTGCGTACCCACCGTTCCTGAAAATATAGCTGTAATAAAGACGCCGTACACGACTGCTCAGCAGCAAAAAAAAGACAGTTAGAGTCAAGCTGGTGAAGATAGCTGAGCGTTTAGAAGCTAAAGAGCCAGATATTTCTCTCATGAAGCATCATGCTGCTCTGTAGCTGCTGGAGGAAGAAACAAGCTGCTGTTTGATCATAAACTTACAAAGTGCTGACAGGTTAATGTTCACTACTTGTTTCTGCTGAATACAAGTGGCCAATAAAACTGCAGGTTTAAGTTTTATAAAAAAATTTTTATAGTGCTTTAAGTTCTGATATCTTAATGTTGCCTCAATATTATTTTCCTCTCACAGGATCAATGGGTTAGCCGACTAACTTTTGGCAGGCTTTGGTAGACTTCTACTGCATCCTGCTTTTTTCAAGAGAAAAGCCTCCAAAGAATCTGCAGGAGAATTTCTCAACATTTGCTCTCTCCTTGTATTCCATTTTAAGCGAACCATCACCATCTATAGCAAAGCTGGGAATCTTCTTGATCATCTTCAAGTTCCCCTCAATGTCTTTATGATCTTCCACCTCACAGTCAAAGACAAAGAAGGCTTGTGCCCCATAAAGAATGGCTGTGACTACATGTGTTGCTAATCCTTTATCTCATCTTTCTAAAGAAAGATGAATTCAATTGTAACTAAGGGCCCTTTCACATCTGAAATTCTGCATCAAGGTCCAAACCAAAGTTCAAGCTTTGATACATTTTGGTAGATTCAGTTATATTCAGCAGGTTTCAGGCTGAAATTCTGCGAGCGCACTAAAGAACTTTACATGACAGACTCGCATCCTGTCGTGAATATTTATGTGGGCTGCATCTCCTGTCAGGATTGATGAGCGCATAGCAGGAGAGGGCCCAAATGCAAGACACTGAGAGCAGAGATACAGTTCCAGGGTTTCAATCCAACAAAAGAACAAAGCTTACAAATAGTGATGACTGGCCAAGTCCAACACGAAAGGTAACAGGAATCTCTGAATCAGGCAGAACACACATCTATGACAATGACCGGACGGGAACTGAATAGAAACACCAACCATTTATACACCAGGTACTAACAAGCAGGCGGGAGCAGCACAGGTGACAGAGACCAGGGCTAACGAGACAGGCAGGCAGAGAGACAGCAGGGTAAAACAGAGAGACAGGTAGGCAAAGGGATCACTGGGGGAACAGACAACACTCGACAGGCAGACAGAAAGTGAGCATGAAACAAACACCAGATAAAAACAGACTAAGACAAGAACTTAGGCCGGCACAGACTGAACACAAGGCACAGGCAACTGACACAAGAGAGGAAACATACTGGAACAGACTAAAATCTAATCATACAGATAGACTACAAACGTAACGGGGAAAACAGACTGAACTAAGAACAGGGCCCCGTTTCAAAAAGCAGGTTCAACAAACTGAGTGTAAACCTGAAGTCTGGGTTGACGAACTCTGTGCTGTCAAAGTTTCCGGTTTCAGAACAGGTATTAGTTCATTCAACTCTGAGTATGTTGAGCCTGCTGGGGAAAAAAAGCCATCATCAATGGAGGTCCGATAATACGATTCGCCATGGCAACGGGTAAATAAAGGCAGATCCTCTATTTTAAATCAGGTGGAGCTAAAAATATGAATGAGTGCCAACGCGGACCATGATTGGCTCTAAAACGCAGGAGTGGAGGATCGATATGTTAACATTACATTTTATACATCGTTGCTCATTCATCATTTACCAGACTGGAATTTCCTTAATGAATGATAAAGTGCTGGGATTCTCCTCCAGCCTGTTATTCATATTAAATAGCTACAGGCCTGTTTATTCAGCTGGACCTGACGGGACTAAATGCCGGTGGCAATAACTGAAGGTGATAATCGAACAGATTAGACACAGTTTAGGCCACTCATGGACCTGTGATTGTAAAGCCACAGTCCGACTCAGTAGGCATATGGCTATTAATGATTTTTTTGCAGTGGAAAATGTGTCTAGGTTCAAACTTACTGTAAAGTTTTAGACGTCAATTTTACATTAATAAAATTTTGTATTTTATGAAATGCTGTCAAAACACATTCAGACTATCAGCAGATAATAAAAAACTCACTTTTAAACTACATTTATTTGTTTCAGCTGCACCACTCTCACTCCAGATATAATACAATATTCACATCATATCCAACTGATAACTACGATAGGAATGTTCAATCAGTGCAACTACAAGATGAAAGGTTACTGTTCATTGAAGTATTCCTCTTCTTGAGGAGGTTAGGTTCACAGGGTAAGTTGCTGGGGTTACAGAACTAGAGTTTATCTGAACTCGCTCTCTGAAACTGAAAACCCAGAGTTTCCCTCTTCTCAGGCTCAACTTACTCAGAGTTTTCACTAAACCCGCTTTCTGAAACAGGGCCCAGAACACAGAGCAGACATAGGCAAAATAACAACAAACACCGAAGTACACAGACTGGGAGAAAACACTAATACATGAACTAAGACACAGAACTGGAACGCAGGACGAAGTAGTGAGGCAAGAAAACAAAGAGAACCAACGCGAAAATCCCCACAAAAATGAACAATGCGAAACAGTATAACATAAGACATGGAACCAAAACCCAGAAACAAGAATCAAAATACAGAACAAAGAGAAGGCACGGCCAAAATAATAACACAGACAACCACAGGACAGGATCGTGACATCTCCCTATACTTGACAGTGATTAATCTGCGGGTAGCTTTGACAAGAATGTTATGTTATAAACTTCACGGTCCGGACAATCTGAGCTATATTGTGCAGCTCCACATCCACACAGTGAACTGGATCCAAACCCTGCTTCAATCAGTTTACTGTTGAACTGAAACAGTACTGCACCTCCATAGAACACTTAAACAATAAAAAGCCATATAAAGCTCCAATATCGAAATGAATTAAATTTTAGCTTCTGTCAATGTGAGATGTATTGATAATTGTATCCTTTGCATTTTTGTTGTTGTAATGAACCGATATGTATCAATAAAAC
The DNA here is from genome assembly GCF_014851395.1 of Micropterus salmoides. Lineage (NCBI taxonomy): Eukaryota > Metazoa > Chordata > Actinopteri > Centrarchiformes > Centrarchidae > Micropterus > Micropterus salmoides. Next base: position 31,148,849 of record NW_024040485.1, on the reverse strand, counting down.
CTACATAAAAGCTTTGACAAGAATGAATGAGTGAGGAATGAACAGATGCATATCTTCACTTTATTGTTATTATTTTGGCATTACCACCTGCAGCATCAACTATACTGGAGGCTAATTCAAATATGCCAAATAAAACATCCACGTGTGAACAATATATTGTCACTGATGGCAGGAAAGGAGGACTGACAAAAGAGGTGAGTACAGTTTAGTTCCGTAGTGGGTGTTTCAAAAGATGAGCTGTCACTATCCGTGCATTTGTTTGTTTCTGGTTTACACTGTCACTGATGTGACTGTTTGTGAATGGGCGTTCCCGAGGCAATAAGATTGGAGTTGGAGTCCTTTTTGTCACAGTGGAGCAGCGCTGCGTGTCTGCTGAACATCCCAAATCATGGTGCACACAGCTGCGTGGATGGAGTACACTTAAATGTAAATGCTCCGTATTTGTATAGTGCCTTTCTACTCTTTTCGACCACTCAAAGCACCATTCACACACATTCGTACATTGAGCCTAAGTACTCAAACAGATTTTGATAATGATAGTAATCTTAATCTTCTGATTAACAGCCAACGCTCTACCTCCTGAGCCACAGCCACCTCGCTTACAATGCTCAGGTCAGTTCTGCCACAGGTACAGTGAGGAAAATAAGTATTTGAACACCCTGCTATTTTGCAAGTTCTCCCACTTAGAAATCATGGAGGGGTCTGAAATTGTCATCGTAGGTGCATGTCCACTGTGTTGGAGCAATCATTAGAAAATGGAAGAAGCTAAACATGACTGTCAATCTCCCTCGGACCGGGGCTCCATGCAAGATCTCACCTCGTGGGGTCTCAATGATCCTAAGAAAGGTGAGAAATCAGCCCAGAACTACACGGGAGGAGCTGGTCAATGACCTGAAAAGAGCTGGGACCACCGTTTCCAAGGTTACTGTTGGTAATACACTAAGACGTCATGGTTTGAAATCACACATGGCACGGAAGGTTCCCCTGCTTAAACCAGCACATGTCAAGGCCCGTCTTCAGTTTGCCAATGACCATTTGGATGATCCAGAGGAGTCATGGGAGAAAGTCATGTGGTCAGATGAGACCAAAATAGAACTTTTTGGTCATAATTCCACTAACCGTGTTTGGAGGAAGAAGAATGATGAGTACCATCCCAAGAACACCATCCCTACTGTGAAGCATGGGGGTGGTAGCATCATGCTTTGGGGGTGTTTTTCTGCACATGGGACAGGGCGACTGCACTGTATTAAGGAGAGGATGACCGGGGCCATGTATTGCGAGATTTTGGGGAACAACCTCCTTCCCTCAGTTAGAGCATTGAAGATGGGTCGAGGCCGGGTCTTCCAACATGACAATGACCCGAAGCACACAGCCAGGATAACCAAGGAGTGGCTCTGTAAGAAGCATATCGAGGTTCTGGCGTGGCCTAGCCAGTCTCCAGACCTAAACCCAATAGAGAATCTTTGGAGGGAGCTCAAACTCTGTGACTGACTGATCTAGAGAAGATCTGTGTGGAGGAGTGGGCCAAAATCCCTCCTGCAGTGTGTGCAAACCTGGCGAAAAACTACAGGAAACGTTTGACCTCTGTAATTGCAAACAAAGGCTACTGTACCAAATATTAACATTGATTTTCTCAGGTGTTCAAATACTTATTTGCAGCTGTATCATACAAATAAATAGTTAAAAAATCATACATTGTGATTTCTGGATTTTTTTTTTAGATTATGTCTCTCACAGTGGACATGCACCTACGATGACAATTTCAGACCCCTCCATGATTTCTAAGTGGGAGAACTTGCAAAATAGCAGGGTGTTCAAATACTTATTTTCCTCACTGTACCTGTGGCAGAACTGACCTGAGCATTGTAACATGATTTGGAAATGTCTGAGTGGAGGGGATCTTTACCAAATGTGAGACTGTCTTTAAACAAACCTCAGGAAAGACAGTTCAATGTGTGTGTGTGAGACTAAAGAAACAGGAAACAGGTTATTAAAAAAAAAAAAGGGTAAATCATCTTAAGCTAAGGTTAGCTGTGACTGCACTCTGTGTTTTTTCTTCTCCCTGTTTTATATAGTTATATCGTTTTAAAGTATAAGTATAGAGTAGTATATAAAGTATATACATGTCAAAGTTGACTTGTTTTTTTTACACACCTGTCATAATATTTTAAATGAAACAAAGTCAGATTCTGGTTTTAATTAAATTTGGCCAACTAACAGTGTACTCACCAGTGTTTGTCAGAGAGTCTGATGGATTTTTCTTCAGAGACAAACAGAGAGGCTTCAGTTGAGGAAATGCGATGTCGAAGCTCTCCTGATGGACAGGACAGACAACATTCAGCACAAGTGACATAAGAACATATGTATGTCAACAACATGTTGTTCTCTTTAGGTTAGGCAGTCATTCTGCTGATAGATTTCAGATAATCAATTCATTAGTTTTAGTTACTGTTACCAGTTCTTTTAGTTAAAACTACCTTTAACTCGTTGCTAAGCTAAAATAGAGCAGAGAGCCGGAACCATTGAAACACTTTTCAGATAAACATCATTTTAAAAGATACAGACAGAAACGTGTTCGATCAATACCAGCTGATGTTTTGTCCAAATGTGGAACGACTTCAGTTTAATTTGACTTACAGCAGAAGATGCGTCTCGTTTCTTCTGTCCTGACCGGTCGGGATGAAAGAAACACAAACAGTATAAATTTAAATTGTTTTTATGTTAATATTGTTTTAATTTAAAATGTCTGTCCTTCTTAATATATAACTAACCCGTCATCAGATCATGACAATGACACAACTTAAATTAAAATTAAATTACTACTTGAGTGAATTTACTTTCAGTGATTAAAAACAGCTTCTTTGCTATAACTCCGCAAAACTGCGTTCTGTACGTGCTGATGTAGTTTGGCACATCAGAAATGTATGAGCTCAGATAAAATTGCTGTTTTACTTTCGTCCTGCGTTTCATTTGTTCCAGCTCTCCTCTACAGTCTGTCTATGTGGTGTAACAAACTCAATCACTAAATCAAACAGGAAAATGTTAAATTAGCTTCAGCTAATGTTAGCTGTGACTGCATGTAGTCTGTGCAGGGCAGTGTACTCACCAGTGTTTGTCAGAGATTCTGATGTTTTGTTGAGAAAAACCTGATTCAGTTTAAATTTTCTTCAGAGACAAACAGAGAGACTTGTCTCCACTGCAGCTCTGCAGTCTGAGACAAAATTTCAACTTTGTATGAGAAACTATGATGTTGAAGCTCTCCTCAACAGGACCGACAGGACAGACAACATTCAACGCAACAGACACAAGAACACAGCTGCCTTTTGAAAACGTCCACAGAACCAGCACACAGTGAGGGTGTGGGCAGAGCATTCCGAAGTTTGTGTGTAAAAAGCTCGATCACCTGAAGGCGAGTTTGTGACATCTGGTGTCAACTAATGCAGATTTATCAAATATTCCACAGTAGGACTGGGCAGCAGAGGAGATATTATAATATTTTGCATAATCATGGGGGCATTTTTTCTGGAGCAACAACAGAACCTCTGTCTTATCAGTACTGAGCTGCAAAATATGTTCTGCGGTCTCACACCCAGTCCCTGATCGTGTTTAGACATAGTTGAATTTTATCTGGAAATAAATATGTTCTGTTCGATCTGTCTCTGATCTTTCACAAGGGCAGCAGATAGAAAGAGAATAACAGGGGACCCAGAAACGAGACAGTGAGGAGGAATCAGACCCCATTTTTAGTTTACAAGATCAAAATATAACCGACTGAAAGCAGCTGCTGTTGTTCAGATCTCAGGCTGCTAAAACAAAAATAAAGGCCACTATTTCTTTATGAAGGGGAGCAGAGTGTGTGGACCGAACCACAGCAGCTTTTAGAGCAAAGAAACCATGAACCAAACCTTCACTCAGCTGATCCTAAACCACCACAACTGAACAGACGTGAAGAAAAGGGTCATCAGTGTCACTGCTGCAGCTCCTCTGAGTTAGTAATGACGTGTGCTTATATTTTCATATCGTTCATACTTTAACTAGAACTGAATGATCAGAGAGTCAATCAGGAAGCATTACAAACGGGTGGGTAGCAACTCGTTACCAGTTCATTAGTACAAAAGTTAGGCAACTTTTCACTTTTAAAAAGTGTACTTTTACACTTTACTTTCCTCCAGTATTCTTTTGGTCTCAGTAATCTATTTTTAAATGTTACAACTAGTCTGTTATCTGCTCTGCATTTTGCTGCATTTAGCAAAATGAGCGGCCATCTAAGCTGTGTTACACAGGAGAGCTTTAACTGAAGCGCCTCTGTCAGATATCAGCTGCACACACCGAACAGTACATTAAAACACAAAGTAACCTGTACTTTGAATAGTTTATTGACCAGATACTTTTACTTGAGTAAAGATTTGAAGTACTCGACTTATTACTGATTATATAAAAGAAAAATCTTACATTCAGACACAAACAAACCTTCCACAATTACAAAATGTATATAGAAAAAACTCAATTCACTTTTAAAAGATCAAATAAAGAAAGCAACATGTTTATTTTAAATACGTCACATCATTCTTTGAGGGTCTCAACCTGCTGATTTTCTGTACAAGAGCTTTTTATATCAGATGCTAAAATCTTTTGAAGCGTGAGACTCAGGTAGATCAACTGGGACGTATTTATTTAGCCTGTATACGTGCACTTGACAGTGTTCAGCCTTTAGAGGTGTGGCAGTTAACACCCCAGCTGTTGTCAGGCGAGCCTCTGGTTGTCAGGGCGATGTATAGACTCCTGATGGTATGTTTGGTATTTCTATGGTGATTAGGTGTGAACGTGGCATAATTAAAGTGGGTGTGGACGAGTGTGTTTTGTTTTTCAAATTAAAGTTAATGCTATGCAATTTTTAATTTTTGTTTTGAAATGATTTCCTTGTTTTATATTTTCATGATTCCAAAACTGCAGAATGTTTCTCACAGATATTCAGATATTTGATTTCAGCTGGAGCGACACCTGAAAAACCTGTATTTTCCAGTCATTTACAGGCTTTCACAAAAATGATTTGGGATTAAATCACTTTACATTTATTACAACCTTGAACAGTACATTGTCTACATTTATACTGAAACATGAATACATTAGTAAGCATCCATCCATCCATCCATCTTCATCCGCTTATCCGGGGTCGGGTCGCCCGTCCAGGAGGCATCCTTACCAGATGCCCAAACCACCTCAACTGGCTCCTTTAAACGCAAAAGAGCAGCGGCTCTACTCCGAGCTCCTCGCGGATGGCCGGGCTTCTCACCCTATCTCTAAGGGAGACACCAGCCAACCGCCTGAGGAAACCCATTTCGGCCGCTTGTACCCGCAATCTCGTTTTTTTGGTCACGACCCAGCCTTCATGACCATAGGTGAGGGTAGGAACGAAAATCGACCGGTAGATAGAGAGCTTTGCCTTACGGCTCAGCTCTCTTTTCGTCACAAGAGTGTGGTAAAGCGAGTGCAATACCGCCCCTGCTGCTCCGATTCTCCGGCCAATCTCCTGCTCCAGTCTCCCCTCACTCGTGAACAAGACCCCGAGGTACTTGAACTCCTTCACTTGGGGTAAGGACTCATTCCCTACCTGGAGTTGGCACTCCACCCGTTTCCTGCTGAGAACCAAGGCCACAGATTTAGAGGTGCTAATCCTCATCCCAACCGCTTCGCACTCGGCTGAGAACCGATCCAGTGAGAGCTGAAGGTCACAGACCGATGATGCCATCAGGAATACATCATCCGCAAAAAGCAGTGATGAGATCCCAAGCCCCCTGAACCGCAGCCCCTCCTCGCCATGACTACGCCTCGATATCCTGTCCATGAATATCACAAACAGGATAGGTGACAAAGCGCAGCCCTGGCGAAGGCCAACCCTCACCTGGAAAGAGTCTGACTTACTGCCGAGTACTCAGACACAGCTCTCGCTTTGGATGTACAGGGATTGGATAGCCCTGAGAAGGGCCGCCCTCACCCCATACTCCCGCAGCACCTCCCACAGTATCTCCCGGGGACCCGGTCATACGCCTTCTCCAGATCTACAAAACACAGGTAGACTGGATGGGCATACTACCAAGCCCACTCCAGGATCCTTGTGAGAGTAAAGAGCTGGTCAGTTGTTCCACGACCGGGACGAAAACCGCATTGTTCCTCTTCAATCTGTGGTTTGACAATCGGCCGAACCCTCCGTTCCAGCACCTTGGAATAGACTTTACCGGGGAGGCTGAGAAGTGTGATATCCCTGTAATTGGCACACACTCTCTGGTCCCCCTTTTTGAACAGGGGAACCACCACCCCAGTCTGCCACTCCTTGGGCACTGTACCCAACTTCCACGCAATGTTAAAGAGACGTGTCATCCAAGACAGCCCATCCACACCCAAAGCTTTCAGCATTTCTGGGCGGATCTCATCAATCCCTGGGGCTTTGCCACTGTGGAGTTGTTTGACTACCTCAGTGACTTCCACCAGGGAAATTGACGAGAATCCCCCATCAGCCTCGAGCTCTGCCTCTACTAAAGAGGGCGTGTCAGTCGGATTTAGGAGTTCCTCAAAGTGTTCCTTCCACCGCCCAATTACCTCCCCAGTTGAGGTCAACAGGGTCCCATCCTTACTGTACACAGCTTGGACAGTTCCCCACTTCCCCCTCCTGAGATGGGGGACAGTTCTCCAGAAACACTTTGGTGCAGACCGAAAGTCCTTCTCCATGTCTTCTCCGAAATCTCCCACACCTGCACGTCGGTACCTTGCAACCGCCTCCGGAGTCCTCCTAGACAACAAATCCCAGAAGGCCTCCTTCTTCAGTCGGACGGCTTCCCTGACCACCGGTGTCCACCACGGTGGGTTACCGCCCCTTGAGGCACCTGAGACCACAGCTTTCCGTTGCAGCTTCAGCAATAGAGGTTTTGAACGTTGCCCACTCCTGTTCAATGTCCCCAACCTCCACAGGGATGCCAGAAAAGCTCCGCCGGAGGTTTGAGTTGAAGATCTCACGGACAGGGACCTCCTCCAGACGTTCCCAGTTCACCCGCACTACCCGTTTGGGCTTACCAGGTCTGTCCAGAGTCTTCCCCCACCCCCTGACCCAACTCACCACTAGATGGTGATCGGTTGACAGCTCTGCCCCTCTCTTCACCCGAGTGTCTGAAACATGCGGCCTCAAATCAGATATAACGATTACAAAATCGATCATTGATCTTCGGTCTAGGGTGCTCTGGTACCATGTACACTTATGAGCATCTTTATGCTCGAACATGGTGTTCGTTATAGACAATCCATGACTAGCACAGAAGTCTAACAACAAACACCCACTCAGGTTGAGATCAGGGGGGCCGTTCCTCCCAATCACGACTTTCCAGGTATCTCCATCATTGCCCACATGCGCATTGAAGTCTCCCAGCAGAACTATGGAGTCCCCTACTGGAGCCCCATACAGAACTCCATTCAGGGTCTCCAAGAAGGCCGAATTCTCTAAACTGACAATTTGAGTTTGTCACGTTGCTTCTTCGGGCTGAGCCCGGCTGGGCTCCATGGCAAACCCGGCCACCAGGCGCTCGCCGGCGAGCCCTCCCTCTGGGCCTGGCTCCAGATGGGGGCCCCGGGCTTCCTCCGGGCAGGGTGTCTCCTCCTCTTCCTCGATTCGTCATCAAGGGTCTTTGTGAACCACTCTCAGTCTGGCCCCTCACCTGGAACCACTTTGCCTTGGGAGAACCTACCAGGAGCACTAGGCTCCCGACAACACAGCCTCCAGGTTCACCGGGGCACACAAACCTCTCCACCACGATAAGGTGATGGTTCCCGGGAGGTTAGTAACCATCAAATAATAATCCAGTAATAAAATAGTAAAAACATTCAGAGACAATAATACTTTTACTTTTTAAATCTTTTTAGCTTAGTATTTTCCTAATTATTTTTTTATTATTTAAATAATTAATTAATTAATATTTATTGATCTTTTTTTTTCTCTTATGTGTCTTATTATATGCTTACTTCTCTTTATTGAATTTAATTCTTATTTTATTTTATTTTTCTCAAGTTAATGTTGCCTAATAACTTCTGTTTTGGTTATTTGGTAATGCTGGAAAAACAATGCCAGGCTCCTTGTATTGTTATTTTGCATGAAATGCGCTCTACAAATAAAGTCTGAGTGATTCATTGAAAAATGGAAGTTAAAATGGGGGAATAACCTTTTTATAAAAGATGTTTTCAGAGAGACGGAGCAGCAGATGAACACATTTGTTCTGAAAGAAAGATGGGGGCAATAGACAGTAAAGCACCGAGGAGATCTGGAGTCTGCAGACAGTTAGAGGCAGGAAGAGTTCCAGCAGCAGAGTCTGAGAGGCTGCAGGCAAACACAGGAGGGAGAAATGAGCTTTTCAGGGGCCACAACAGTTTAATGTTGGGCCCCAAACCTTATTTCTGCTATTTTTGCTTCTGTGCAAAGACTCAAAGATGATTCCCAGATTCTGTTTGTCTTCAGTAATTTAATGGAGATCAAGAGCCGGTGGAAATTTAAGAAATGATTTTGAAATGAGTATTGTATTCAGTCTTCTCAAGCCTGCCCTTCTGTGGTTACACCTGACCAGCTGTTTGCTTCATGAGCCTCTTCTACTACTACTGATACTCCTAGTTTTGTCAATGTCCAGGGTTTCCATCATTAATGCTACTCTTCATAATTATTTTCTTTTCTTTATTTCTCTTTCTTCATTTCACAGACTATAAAACTAAATTATTATCAGCAAAACCACCACCATTTTACTGCTCATCTACTTTATAGAAAATGTTTATGCCCGTTTGTGTCCAGTATAATAAAGATAAGTATGTATATTTTGTGAGCCATCCTTGTCTTTCATATCTCTGTCTATTGTTGTCATGGAAAGTTATTTTTACTAAAGTCATTCAATTGATGATTTCAAAGATGCTGATTTGTTTCATCTCGCAGGTCGTTCCAGAGTCGTTTTCTGATTTAAAGACAGATGAACGCTTGTAAAACAGATACAGGTCGTTATTTCTTAGAAAGATTTAAACATCATGCGGTGTTTTTTTGACAGAATGTTTATGATTGCTGGACAAAGTGATGGCTGTGATTATGTATGCGGACACAACTATAGGTGTTATAATGCAAATTTTACTATTTAATTATTCCATGTATTCATCCTTTAAATTTTTCTTTTTGCTTTCAGCTGCTGATGTTGATGTTTATCAAACTAACCAGAGATGCAGTAAAAGCAGAAATTAAAAATGCTTTGTTATTAATATTGTGAACTCTTGTCTGGATAAACAATCAGCTGAATACTTTCCACTTATATTAATAATTTGATCAGACCTTTTTTTAAATTTACTTTGAATTATCTAATTTCAAGGATTTGTTGGAAGTAGTACCAATTAAAAAGCTCAGGAGTGTCTGAAGGTCAAACGAAGACAGAACAGGCAGATAAAGTAAAGTTTAAGGGTTTAAACTTTATATACTTACATGCAGGTGAACAGGCTGGCAGGCAGATACAGGTCCAGGTCCAGGTCCAGGTCCAGGTAAAAGCAGATCCAACAAGTAACCTGGCCCACAGCAGACCAGAAGTCTAACAGGAAGATGAGCGTGAGCAGGTATGTATGGGGAGAGGCTGATGAGGGAAGGGAGAGCAGGTGTGGCGGTCAGGTGAAGAGGAAATGAGGAAGAGCCTGTGGAGGACACCTGGTGGAGAGCTGGAGAATGGCAGGACTGAGGATCCAGAGCCAGAGAGCAGCGCAGAGGGCCGGGCACTGATGGGCGCCTAAAACTGTCAGATGCGAACGTACTCCGGGCTCCTGCCTTACAGAGGGGACGACTTTGGGTGAGACACACATTCTCCCCAGACACGAGGAGAACATGCAAACTGCACGCAGAAAGACCTGGGACGACCGAGGTTCGAACCCTTCTTGCTGTGAGCCGACAGTGCTAACCACTGCACCACCGTGCCACCTCAGGACGAGAGGCCTATTTTTAATGAACGCAGCATCACACACTTAATGTAACTTCTTTCTTTGTACTCTGCTTTTAACATCTCAACGCTATGAACTGTGGGTAATTCCCTCAGGAAAAGTCTGCTGTGTTTCTACCAGACACACAAATCTCACATGTTGTGGTTCTGATATTTTTTAGATTTCTGTCTGACTTGCTCTGAAAACTTCAAGGCATGCTGGGAAAACGCCCAGCTAGATGTCGCTGTGTCTTTAAAAACGAAACCTTTTCAGTTCACCTGCTTACAGGAAGTATCCTTGTATCAACATATCCAGTTGTCATGAGTCTCTGACTGAGGGATGCAGCTAGATGTCGCTGTTCTTTAAAAACGAAACCTTTTCAGTTCACCTGCTTACAGGAAGTAACTTGTATCAACATATCCAGTGTTGGGAAGGTGCTGCTTTCTAAATTTCTAATGAATGTTTTCAACCGTTTAGAAAAAGACAGCTTGAGAGACAGTTTAACCTTCAGACGGGCGGCGCTGCAAATTCAAACAGAAGGACCAGAACAGCATCAAGCTTTACTGAACGGCTGAGGTGGAAATGACAGAGGAAGACATTGTGCACATGAAAAACATGCAAAGCAACAAATGAATATAATTCAACAAAAAGTCGAGCTTTTTACAGAAAATATTCAGATGTAACTCCCAATGTAATCCTGAACATAAGTAACTGTAATTTTTTCTTAGTAACTGTAACAGATTATAGTTACATTTATTTTGAAATTAAATTACTTAACAAATTACATTTAACTAGTTACTTCCCAACACTGGACATATCAAAGTTTGAGAGGCCTCACTGAACAGAATGACGTAACTTGAAACAACAACATAGTGTAAATAAAGGTCAGTTCATTTTCTGGAAACACGCTTTACCAAACATGTTGTAAAGTAGTGAAGCTAAGCTAATGTAAGAAAACCGACGAAATGAAAGACTTCTGCTCATTCATTGTTGTATCTTCGCTGTTCCTAGGACCGCACTCTTCTGGACAGAGACCTGGAATCTGCTGGAGCCACTCTCCCAGTTTGGGGGCCCCCAGTGCTCCGATTACCACTGGCACCACAGTTGTTTTTACTCTCCACATCTTTTCTAGCTCCCCTTTAGCCCTTTGTATTTTTCAAGCTTCTTCTTGATGTTGCTGCCGCTTGGGATCACTCCTCCTATCACTGCTCCCTTCTTCTGCTGTTTGTCGATCAACACGATGTCTGGTTGGTTAGCCATCACCAGTTTGTCAGTCTGGATCTTGAAGTCCCACAGGATCTTAGCTCGGTCATTCTAACCTATTTTAGGAGGCGTCTTCCATTTTGACCTTCCAGCCCATCCTCATGGCAGATGTTCCTGAACACTATGACAGCTATGACACTTCTGTGCTGTCCTTCAGTCCAGCCTTTTCTAGCCACAGGTAGGATTTCTTGATATCAGCCACTTCTTCTACCTGTCGGTGGTACAGGTCTGTCTGTCCATGAAGGTTCTTCCTCCTCCTAGATGCCAAGCCTTAACTTTGACTTCTGGCCTTCTGCACCTAATACTCTTTGTGAATTATGGCGTTCATCTTCTAGCCAAACATCTCTGGGAGTACTGTTGCTGTGGTGTATCAGTATGGTTTTAGCAGACTGCTTCTAGCAGACCTTCAGAGGGTACTTTGTGACTTAGCCTTGGCAACCTTGACCGTTGGATCCTGCTCTGCCCTGACTGGGAATCCCACGATCACCTGTACCAAAGTCAGTGGCATGAACCACTGAGCTATCCAGGCGCTCTACATATCTATACTGAAATATAAAAACAAAACAAAAAACAGATGTTCAGCTGTCATTCAGTAGTAGGTAGTGATGCTGAGATAAACTTTAAGAATTATTTATGAACTAAAAACACATCATCAACATATTTGATGAAAATGATATCTCACTTTCTGAAATTTTCTGTAAATGTCTAGGATAAATACGTGGAAATACTACTAGTGCAGGTGATACTACTAATTTAAACTTTGACTGTTGTTCTTATTTAAGGAAATAAAAATGTTTCCATTGTTTTTTTCTTGGTGAGGACATTTACAGGTTTTAACGGAGAAGGTGAACACTTTCACAAGTCTTAAAGAAGTGGTGTTCTGCTCATTTTCAGGTTCACAATCTTATTCAGAGGTTGTACCAGAACAGGTTCACATGGTTTCATTTTCAAAAAACACCATATTTTTGTCAGACTGCACATTGCTGCAGCTCCTCTTTTCACCCTATATTGAAGGCTTCGTTTTAGCTACGGAGTGATACATCTTGTCTCTAAATGATCTTTGTTGGGAGTTGCACATGCGCCTAGTTAAGGACTACTAGCCAATCAGAAGCAGAGAAGGTAACACAGTAATGGAAAAAGAGGCTGGACTACAATGGCGCTGTTTTCAGGCAGTTCAGGAGCAGAGTTTTCTTTACTACCACTACTTTGGGCTTTTTCACTTTGCAAACCTATTACATGCACAAAAAAGATTTATAACACAATAAAGGAGAGGGAAAAAGCAGAATATGAGCTCTTTAAACATTAGAGTTATATCTAGAGTTCATATCTACAGAGTTCATATCTATCTAGAGTTCATATACAATATGAACATTTACTTCAGTCCTGCTGGTATCATGAAGCATTGCATTTTGCATTTATTCATTCAGCAGAGGCTTTTATCCAAAACAACTGTACGAGTCTCTCACACCAAAGGTATGTGTCTTATCCACTGTTCCATCACCACCCACATTAAACCTCTGCTAACATCTGGACAGACGGATGTGGAGCCCCGACAGTCTGAATATCTGAATAAAGGACACTCCAGATTAACAAATGTGCTGTGAACACGTTAATCTGAACAATCCTTTTGATAAGTTGGTGAGGACACTGCTTTTTTTTTTAAAATAAAGTGAGACCTAAAAACTGCTCCAGACCACCTGTTTTTAAAATGAGCTTTATGTGCTACAGATTTACACTTTAATCAGTGTTTAATGTGTCTTGAATGTGACTGTGATATGCAACTCTTATTCAAAGCGAAAAATATAACAAGAATAAAAATTTGTAAAAACAAGAAAAACTTAAAATAGCAAAATGAAATAGATAATTTAAATATAAATAATAAATATGAAGATAATATCTTCAAAAAATTGGTTTAAAAAAATATTTTAAATAATACAATATAGGTCTAACATCAACAAATTTCTATGATAAATAACAAAAATACAAATACAAAGTCCTGTACCTATACTTACAAATAGTACAAAGTACAAAATAAATAAATAATTATAATAACTAATATTCCAAATTCCCTAAATATCCAACAACACAGGCTCTGAGCTCCCAGTCCGGGTCGGCTAACAGGATGGCAAACTGAGCTAACTAGCTAACGGCAGCTACAGTTAGCAGCAGTTTGAGAGTTTGATCCATAACAATGTTTTCTATTTTATAAATATTAGTTGATAGTTATTCTGCATTTTTCATGTAAAAACTCTACATCCACTAATGCTGCATTCAAAATGCTACTTCAGTACAAACACAGAAGTCTTATCATAAATATGACTCACTGTGCAGCAGGACCGCCTTTGTCACTGTTTTGTTATTATATATTTCATTAACAGATTATTAATACTGATCAATGTTAGAGCTGCATTTTACTGTTGGAGCTGCTCCAGACTGTTTGGGGGTTTAAATCCACTTCTTCATGACCTTTTCATCATGTGACCTCTAAAACAAAGTGATATCTGCTTGTGTGATCGGCTTTTTGGTCGTTTTTATAAACTATTTTTGACGTTCAGTTGTTAATTTGTTTAAGCACTCAGGTGCATTACTGTTGGTATTTCCTTTTAAAAACTCGAGAGTGGAATAAAGGTTTTGTGTAGGAAGTTGTTCTTCTTCTTTCCTCCCTTAATAATCTTTTCACATCCGTCAGATTTATGTTGAGAAACTTGAGAGCATATCTACAACATATTTTAAATACTGTTCTCATTAAGCTCTGTGAAAAATCCTCAAACTAACTGCTTCTCTCTCGTTATCCTGCGACCTCTTGTGTGGGCCCGACCCCCAGGTTGGGAACCGCTAGTTGAATGTATTTATGTTTTAACAAACACAGGAGTAGGTTCAGTGCAGGACTCGTCCCTGCAAAATGCACCACAGGAAGTCGTTCCTGGCTGTGGCCATCAGACTCTGTAGCTCCTCCCTCAGAGAGTCGGACACTCAAAACACTAATGTGCAATATTCTGGTTTATTCTGTCTCAATACTGAATTGTTTAAGGATTTATATTCACTAAAGCTCTCAACATTATCTTTACTCATTATTACTACTATTTCTCCATTACAGTACTGTACATGTTTCCAACCTTTTTATAATTTTAGATTTATATTATTACTTCTACTTTCTTTATTGACAACCTGAGCATCTGTACCACAACAATTTCCCCTCTGGGATCAATAAAGTATTTCTAATTCTGATGTTCTGCATGTAAAGTTGTATTTAAACTGTATGTAAAACAGTTCTTATCTGAAACTGTGGTAGGAATCGTTTATGTCCTTGTGTAGAGCAAATAAAGAAGTTACAACAAACAGTTGTCTTTGTGAGTTTTATTAAAGTAAGAAAAAAGTAGTGAAACAAAGTCAGCTGGTCCAGAGGACTCAGACTCCACAGCATCTGGATAACTAAGGGATTTAATGCAGGAGATAACTGGAGTCTACGAGAAAGCTGTTCTCAGCCTTGATACTCAAGTTCTCACAGGAACAGTATAGTATAGGCAGAAGATAAAACTATCTCACAGATGTTCATTATAGCTGAAACACTGGTACACATAGTGGACAGTAAGATGAATATAAGTACACAAAGTAAATGATATGATCATCAGAATGCATAAAGGTCAAATCAGTCCCCTCTTTGGCCGTTCCATGGACACATTAAGTTTATGAAACATGGTCAGAACATTAATGAATGCTCTCATCTTACTGTTTAAAAAAGAGATTAGCGTCAGCTGTTTTTACACAACAGACATTCTTGAGTAGTGAGCAAGCAAGGGGAACTATCTTAATGTACTATCAGAGCATTTTACACCGGTTATTACAACACAACAATAACATGTAAATCAATACACATCAGCATAACAAGTCATTATCATTATTCACATTAACCACCTTTTTCAAAACTCAAAGAAAATAATAGAAGAGCAGAACAACTGAGTAAGAAGCTGATATTCCTGTTTACAAAGCCGTACTGAACAATGCAAATCTATATATCTAAACACTTTATGAACAGTTATATTTAGATTGTCAAAATAGATAAAATTTAAATACTATTTAATTCTCAGTGTTCAGGTTTGCTGAGTTAATAAAGCTGCAGGTTTAAACTGTGACACTGGTGTTAATGGTGGCAGGAAGTTGTCCAGTAAATGCTTCCAGCACAAAATGTGTACAAACGAGTTAGCAGCTTCTCTCTTTATGTCGAACACATTTCTACTTGTTGGTCAGAATAACTGAAGTGTCGGTGTCTCAGTATGGAGACTCTGTCTCAGTGCATCACTCTCTGTCCTGTTTGGTTCTTTGGTATCTGGGTCTGAATGGATCTCTGTCTTTGTTTGGGTATTTGGTCAGGTCTTGTTATGGTCTTGGTTTTGATTTAGTTTTGACACAAAGATTTCGGATCACTATTCTATGGACTCGAGGACTGTCTCTTCTCTTTCTATTTTAGCCATGCTCTCAGATTTTTCTCTCATGGTTATCAGGGACTGGACTCGTTTTTCCAGCCTGGCTTGGCCTCAGATTTCTCTCCCTCAATCAGCATGTCGATGTACTCTGGAGTGGAGAGAGGATTTGGCTTCAGTTCTATCTCTTTAAGTCTTTTTAAACACACAGAAGACTTCTTTATCAGTTTCACCACCTCAACCTGAACATCATCATATTCAGCCTTCAGTTTATCAATCAGTGCCTGAACAGGTCTCTTAGCCTCTGAGGCTTTCAGCTTTTTCACTGTTTGTTTTTCTTTACTTCCTTATACTCCCATTTGTACTTCTGAATATAATGTACATCCCAGAAACATTTGCCTGGACACTCAGTACAGTATCCATCTGATCCCATTGCAGCACAGTGTCTTAAATCTGCATCATTTGCATATGGACAGGGATAGTGACAGGTGACATGACACTGCTGACAGTTGGTGAGGTAATTTCCAGTACCAGAAAAATCTACTTCAAAAGGCTTCATGACGGTGACTTCAAACTCAAAGTTCTTGTTTCTTTTCATCTCTGCCTCGTGCTCTTTTAGTTTTTCACTTGTCTCTTATCTCCTGAAGCTTGGCTAACCCAACTTTGACCTGCTTCGGCAAGTTTTCAACTAAATTTTTGAGCTGCTGTCTTTCTCTGAGGACCTGCTTTGTCATCGTCAAGCTTTTGGTTTCTATTTGATTCAAAGCAGCAAAGAACCTCATGCTTTTTGTCCCCATGTTCCAAAACATCTGATCAAAGCCTCCATCTTCATCCTCATCATCCCCACTCATGCTGCCTGCTGCAGATGATTTGTTGTCTGCAAACAAAGCTGAGTTATTGAATTTGAAGTGAACTGGCAGCCCGTCTCTTGTTTTAGGACATGGGACACCTGAAGCATTGATTGCCTCTAGAACTGGTGGACGCTGGCCGTCTGCGAATGTCACCAGAACCCTGATGTTTTCTGCCACATCTTTGCCAAAGATTGAGAGTATGGAGTCAAACACATATTTCTGTGTTGGTGTGAGTTGAGCTAAAGAAGCCTGAGCTACAAAACACACAGCGTCAATTTCACTGACACCAAGCTCAGCAGAGAAGAGATTACACAGCTGTTCTGTGATGCTCTCATCTCTTATTATGCCTCTTGTATCTCCAAACTCTGGAGTGTCAACAATGGTCAGAGAGTATTCTGTTTTAAAACCCTCCTGGTGGTTGATTTTGTACACAGTGACTTCAGAAGTCTGGCTTTCAGCCTGTGACGTCGACTGACCCTCATCAATTAACTTAAACCGATATGAATCCTCCCATTCGACACCTAGAATGTAATTGATCATCCCATTGATGAGAGTTGACTTCCCAGCTCCAGTTGCTCCCAGAAGCATGATGGTGCGATTAGGTTTAGTGGACTCTTTCCCAAAACTGAAAATCCTGCAGCCAGGGACACTGATTCGTTCATCTTTCAGGGGGATTTTATAAACAGGGACAGGACCGGTCTGGGGTTCTAACAATGTGCTTTTTTCTTTAACAGAATCAGAAAGACTTGAGCAGGTTTTAGTAGTAGGTAAGGTTTTAATGGAACCACTGGCTTCATTGGCCGGCCCAACACCTGCTGAGGTCACTGCTCTGCATCTGAACATATACTCTGTGTTAGGACTCAGATGGCTCACTGTGACTTCTCCAGCTTTTGATGCTGTCTCTTGTTGCCATCCATCCTCTCCTCTGACACAGTACTCTACAGAGTAGGAGGTGATGTTCTCTGCTCCAAATCTGGGCGCAGAAATCTTCAGTGTCACACTGTTGTGCTTTATGTCACTTGCTGTTACTGTTTCAGGCTTTGAAGGCGGCTCAAAGTTCTCATTGACAGAAAAGCCGCCTTCATGAAGGTAGATGCTTGAACCTTTCTGTGTCTCATTTGTTAATCCCACTGTCAGGAACTTTATGTTCTTGTTCTCCTTGTTGGCCTCTGCAAAGTCACTGAAGAGCTTTGCTTTATTCCTCATTGCATCTGTTATTTCTTTTGAGGTGAACCATTGTTCCTTCTCTACATCTTGAGGGTTGTCTGGTTTGGGTGTTTGTTTTAAGTAGTTTGATAAAGCTGAGAGGTACGGTTCAGCACTTCCCAGGGAGGTGAAAACAAAACACACAGCATGCTCTGCACTGAGGGTTTCCCTGTACAGGTCTGTTTGAGACGGGATGATTGTGTTTTTTTTTCATCATGTTGGTTAAAGACATTAAGGTGTAGACTTCTCTCTCTTTACAGTCCATCCACTCGTTCAGGTCTTTGCTGTTGAAAGGAGAAGAATGTCTCTTCTTCAGGATCTCTGCGAGCACAGCCTCCTCTTCTCCTCCTCCTCGGATTGATGGAAGTTTCTTTGCCAAGTTTTGTTGGAATCCCAGCTTGAACTCAGAGCACATCTCTTTAAAGCTTTTAATCTTTTTGCCAATCTGTGGGAACTGCTGTGCGGTGGTGGTTCTCATTGTGTCATTGCACTTCATTTCCAGCTCACTGAAGTCCTCCAGGACTCTCTGTGATTCCTGAACTAATCCTAAACTTATCTGACGGACCAGTTTTGCAGCAGAAGAATCTAAACTTGTCAGTGGCAACAACCAGACTTTCATTGGTACAGCCTTTTCTCTATTGGCTCCCAGTAATCTTGGCAGGCTTTGGTAGACTTCTACTGCATCCTGAAAGGACACAGGACTTTTTTCAAGAGAAAAGTCTCCAAAGAATCTGCAGGAGAATTTCTCAACATTTGCTCGGTCCTTGTCTTCCAGTTTCAGGGAACCTTCACCCTCTATTGCAAGGCAGGGGGATCTTCTTGATCATAACTTTCAAGTTCCCCTCAATGTCTTGATGATCTTCCTCTTCAGAAACCTCACGGTCAAAGACAAAGAAGGCTTGTGCCCCATAAAGAATGGCTGTGACTACATGTGTTGCTAATCCTTTATCAAAGACATATGAATGCTTCATATTGTCTCTTCCAAGGTGATCCATTTACAGTTCCTGGACCTTTGTGGTAGCCTTGTACTTCAGAGTTACTCTGGCCTGATTTTTGGAAATCTTACTGTCGTTCAGGTATTTGGCCGATCCATCAACCTCAACCAGTCCACTCAAGAAACTTGCCTTCAGGGAAGCTTCAACATTTAGAGCTGAAGATTTGTCCTCAATTGATTCAGATGCAACGATCTCAAAGTCAGTGTTCGGTTTTGGTCTTTCTCCTTTATCTTTTTCCAGGTCATTGCGGTCCCACAGCGTAATGCCTGCCAAAAAGAAGAGGAGAAGTCAAACTGCCTTTTATTGCATGATAGTAAGGCATAGCTTTTAGACACAAAATCAGAGAAATTCTAAGAATAAAAGTAACAAACCAACCCTCTCTGTGTTATATTAAGAAAAGCATCAATTCACAAATTAAAATAGCTTCTTCCTGACATGCTTTAAAACAAAACATGATGGTATTCTCTATCAGAACAAGTGACACATGATTTATCTGCTGAGTTCAGATAATTAAAAAGAAGTAAAAGTGATCAAACGACCTCCACCACCCACAAACTTGTCTGCTGATACCTTTGCTGCCTTCTTCACAGGCAAAGTGGAGACTATAACTAGCCAATTCTTTGAAACACTCAAACTCAACCATTGTAGCAGTCCTACTACATCTTTTCCCCTGCCCTTCCAGGTCAGTGGTTGTTCACTCTCCTCATTTACTCCTCTCACAGAGAGCGAAGTATCAGAACTCTTGACCAGTAGCCGTCCAACTACATGCCCACTGGACCCGATTCCTACGAATCTCCTCCATGCCATATCTCCTACTGTGGTCCCGACAAACACTCATGTGACAAATACTTCTCTGGCTTCAGGAACCTTCCCGACCACTTTCAAAAGGGCTCGGGTTACACCCTTGCTCAAAAAGCCCTCACTTGACCCAACTAAAGTTGAGAACTATCGACCAGTGTCTCTTCTACCTTTTTAATCCAAAACTATTGAACGGGCAGTATTCAAATAGGTCTCAGAATTCCTCTCCCCCTCTCGGGGAATAACCTAGATCCATATCAGTCTGGTTTTAAGAGTGCCCACTCTACTGAAACGGCTCTTCTGTCTGTAACAGAAGCCCTAAGGTCAGCTAAAGCTGCAGCCCAATCCTCAGTTCTTATCTTGCTTGACCTATCAGCTGCCTTTGACACAGTCAACCACAGGATCCTTCTATCCGCTCTCTCAGCAATGGGCATCTCGAGTAAAGCACTCCTGTGGTTCGAATCCTACCTCTCGGGGCGTTCCTACAATGTTTTGTGGCAAGGACAATTATCCTCCTCCCACTGCCTCTCCACAGGGGTGCCCCAAGGCTCAGTGCTTGGGCCCCTTCTCTTCTCAATTTACACCACCTCACTGGGGCCGATCATTCACTCGCACAGCTTCTCTTACCACTTGCCACCTTCAACTAAACCTCTCTAAGACTGAACTCTTGGTCATTCCAGCCAAGCAATCTATCCACCATAACATATTACTACAAAGTGACTCCGCAACCATCACTCCAACCAAGGTGGTGAGAAACTTGGGTGTCATGATTGATGACCAACTGTCCTTTTCAGACCATGTTGCTGCCGTCTCTCGGTCGTGCCGCTTTTCTCTATACAACATAAGGAAAATCAGGCCCTACCTCACTCAGTACGCCACCCAGCTTCTGGTACAGTCTGTGGTTATCTCTCGCCTCGACTATTGCAATGCCCTCCTAGCAGGTCTCCCAGCTTGTGCGGTGAAACCCTTACAAATGGTTCAGAATGCAGCAGCGCGTCTGGTTTTTGATCAGCCCAAAAGGACTCATGTCACTCCATTACTCAGTGACCTCCACTGGCTCCCCGTGGCCTCCAGAATCAAATTCAAGTCACTAATGCTTGCATACAGCGTGACTACTGGGTCTGCACCCATCTACCTAAACTCCATAATACAAACTTACGTTCCTTCTCGGCCGCTATGCTCCTCCAACGAACGCCGCCTGGCTCTGCCATCCCTTCACTCAAAGCAATCCCAGTCCCGGCTATTCTCATCTGTGACACCACGATGGTGGAACGAGCTACCACACGCCATCAGAGCAGGGGCGTCCCTCTCTAACTTCAAGAAGCTCTTGAAAACTCATCTCTTCCGAGAACACTTCCTCTTATAACACCTCTAACTCCTAACCTCTAACATGCACTTCCTGTGCTCTTCTTCTTCTATCCCCTACAATGATCTTGTATTGATTGCACAAATTGTTTTGATTTCACTTTTTGTTAACTCTTACTTCCTTCCCTAGGTATCTACCCCATTGATGTGATATGTACTGTGAGCTCTTACTAGTATGTATTGTCAGTTGTAGATCTGTAGTTGATGCTCTGTTGATGCTTGTATGTTGTTCCTCAAATGTAAGTCGCTTTGGATAAAAGCGTCTGCCAAATGAGTAAATGTAAAATGTAAATGAAAATGTTGTTGAATGTGGCTTTAAATCCTGAAAGGTTGGTTGTGACGCATTAAGTATCTTCACATGTGAATCCTTACCAGGGACAAGTGAGTCACTGCGGCAGTCGTACAACATCCCGAGGCTGAAAGGCCGGCCGAGCGCCGCCACCTCCATCGTCCCGCTGGCTTCAGAGTCCATCGCTCAGTCTGAACTGGACAAAATGGACAACAGCTTGATAGTTCACTTCTCTGACTCTTCTGCTGTCCAACCTGTTATTTGTCTGTGTGATGTTTAAAATATTTGGTAATGCCCAGCCACCCTCATGTTTATACTTTAATTTGATGTTTTCACTCTTTTAATTTTACATTAATTTATAGGACACTTTCATACAAATATACATATATATGTCACACTGTCTGTCTGCTTTGTTCATTTAGTTCTCTGTCAGTCCTGTTATTTATAGTCCCTTCCGTATCTGTTATTTAATTTGTGTTTTGGTTCCATGTCTTTGTTCCCAGTCCAGCGTTTATGTCACAGAGTTGTTGAGTCTTGGGTTCGATCCCGTCTGTTGTCCTGTGTCCAGTATCTGTTATATAGTCTGTTGTGTTTTGGGTCTCACTCTGTCTGTCACTCATGTCTGTCTTCTTGGTGTCTTAGTTCCCAGTTCAGTGTTTTACTTAGCTTCAGTCTGTGTTCCTTTTTGGTGTTGGTTTAGTGGTGATATGTCTGATGGTGTCTGGATTAGTTTGTTATTTTTGTTATTCTGATCTGTTACTTCGAAATGTTTAGTGTTCAGTACTTGTGTTGTGTCTTCTCACCTCCAGTATCTGCCTGCCATCCAGTCTCTCTGTTTTCCCCTTCTGTCTCTCTGCCTCGTTAACCTTGATCCCAGTCACCTGAGTTGCTCCCACCCTGCTCGTTAGTCCCGGTGTATAAATGTTTGGCGTTTCTGTTCATTCCCTGTCTGGTCATTGTCGCATGTCTGTTCTGTCGGCTGTTCAGTTACTACCTTTTCCGGCCTTTTGGATGTTACCAGTTCCTGTATCTATGAGTTTTGTTCATGCTGGTTTTTGTGCTTTGTATTAGAGATCCCTGAACTCCATCTCAGCTCTGTGTCTTGCGTTTGGGCTCACTACTTCTTTGCGTACCCACCGTTCCTGAAAATATAGCTGTAATAAAGACACCGTACACGACTGCTCAGTAGCAAAAAACAGACAGTTAGAGTCAAGCTGGTGAACATAGCTGAGCGTTTAGAAGCTAAAGAGCCAGATATTTCTCTCATGAAGCATCATGCTGCTGTTTGATCATAAACGTAGTGCTGACATGTTAATGTTCACTACTTGTTTCTGCTGAATACAAGTGGCCAATAAAACTGCAGGTTTTAGTTTATAATTTTTTTTTATATAGGTCTTTAAGTTCTGATATCTTAATGTTGCCTCAATATTATTTTCCTCTCTCAGGATCAGTGGGTTAGCCGAATAACTTTTGGCAGGCTACTGCATCCTGAAAGAATCTGCAGGAGGATTTCTCAGCATTTGCTCGGTCCTTGTATTCCATTTTCAGCGAACCATCACCATCTATAGCAAAGCTGGGAATCTTCTTGATCATCACCTTCAAGTTCCCCTCAATGTCTTGATGATCTTCCTCTTCAGACGCCTCACTGTCAAAGACAAAGAAGGCTTGTGCCCCATAAAGAATGGCTGTGACTACATGTGTTGCTAATCCTTTATCTCATCTTTCTAAAGAAAGATGAATTCAATTGTAACTAAGGGCCCTTTCACATGTGAAATTCTGCACCAAGGTCCAAACCAAAGTTCAAGCTTTGATACATTTTGGTAGATTCAGTTATATTCTGCAGGTTTCAGGCTGAAATTATGCGAGCGCACTAAAGAACTTTACATGACAGACTCGCATCCTGTCGTGAATATCTATGTGGGCTGCATCTCCTGTCAGGATTGATGAGCGCATAGCAGGAGAGGGCCCAAATGCAAGACACTGAGAGCAGAGATACAGTTCCAGGGTTTTAATCTAACAAAAGAACAAAGCTTACAAATAGTGATGACTGGCCAAGTCCAACACGACGGGTAACAGGAATCTCTGAATCAGGCAGAACACACATCTATGACAATGACCGGACGGGAACTGAATAGAAACACCAACCATTTATACACCAGGTCTAACGAGACAGGCAGGCAGAGAGACAGCAGGGTAAAACAGAGAGACAGGTAGGCAAAGGGATCACTGGGGGAACAGACAACACTCGACAGGCAGACAGAAAGTGAGCATGAAACAAACACCAGATAAAAACAGAATAAGACAAGAACTTAGGCCGGCACAGACTGAACACAAGGCACAGGCAACTGACACAAGAGAGGAAACATACTGGAACACAAAACAGACTAAAAACTAATCATACAGATAGACTACAAACGTAACGGGGAAAACAGACTGAACTAAGAACAGGGCCCCTTTCAGAAAGCAGGTTCAACAAACTGAGTGTAAACCTGAAGTCTGGGTTGACGAACTCTGAGATGTCAAACTCAGAGTTTCCGGTTTCAGAACAGGTATTAGTTCATTCAACTCTGAGTATGTTGAGCCTGCTGGGAAAAAAAGCCATCATCAATGGAGGTCCGATACTACAATTCGCCATGGCAATGGGTAAATAAAGGCAGAGCCTCCATTTTAAATCAGGTGGAGCTAAAAATATGAATGAGTGCGAACACGGACCATGATTGGCTCTAAAACGCAGGAGTGGAGGATCGATACGTTAACATTACATTTTATACATTGTTGCTCATTCATCATTTACCAGACTGGAATTTCCTTAATGAATGATAAAGTGCTGGGATTCTCCTCCAGCCTGTTATTCATATTAAATAGCTACAGGCCTGTTTATTCAGCTGGACCTGACGGGACTAAATGCCGGTGGCAATAACTGAAGGTGATAATCAAACAGATTAGACACAGGCTAGCCGTCCTGCTAGTTGCACCAATGTCTTCCCTGCACCATCTAAGGTCCCCTTAGCTGAGGTTTTTAGTGCTCCCACAGTACGTTCACCTCCCCGTGATTCGGAGGAGCCCATGCTGCTCGGAGGTACTAGATTGTCTGCTTCCGAGCGGCAGAGACGTTTGAGAACGAGTAGTTGTCTCTATTGTAGCAGGCCGGGACACTGGATCAGCGCTTGTCCGTCTCTATTAAAAGACCCCAGCTCACCAAAAAGAGCTTGAACTTCAGGGCCTTATTGATTGGGGCTGATGAGAGTTTCTTAGATTCCTCTGTGGCTGCAAGCTTGGGTTTGGAGTTAGAGGCTCTATCGGGGTTTAGGGAGGTTAATGTACTGAATGGGAGGTTGCTAGCACAGCTCACCCACTCTACTGCCCCCATAGAGCTCATTGTGTCGGGGAATCATTGTGAATGCATTAGACTGTGTGTTTGTTATTCTATCTCCCCTCTCTCCGGTGGTCTTAGGTCTCACCTGGTTGAAGCGTCACAGTCCTCAGATAGACTGGGTTGAGAATAAGATTGTCAGATGGAGTTCTTTTTGTCACAGTGGAGCAGCGCTGCGTGTCCACTGAACTTCCCACATCATGGTGCACACAGCTGCCGTGGGTGGAGTACACTTACAATTATGACGTCAGTTCTGCCACAGGTATGTCTCCATTTGTGGGTTTCAACTGCCTCTGTTCCCCAGTCAGGAGTTCGAGGTAGCAGTCCTGTTCGTTCAGGCAAACATGCGCTGATGCAGGAGAGTGTGGAGATCAGCCAGGGCAGCCATGGTTTGTACCACTTCCCGGAACCGTGGGAGGGTCTGCGTCGGGTCCCGGCTCCAACTTATCGAGTGGGTCAGGAGGTGTGGCTGTCTTCTAAGGATTTGCCCTTGCAAGTTGAGTCCCGCAAGTTTTCCCGCAAGCCCCTCATTTTGTGGGACCTTTTGTTTTTGAGAGGATCATTAACCCTTTTGCCGTGCCTGCTCAACGGACTACGGTTCCTAGGGGTGGTGTGGGAATCAACGACGATGCGGGCCCACCTGTCTCCTGCACGCGTCAAGTCCATTTTGTCCAGTGACCAAAGTGAAGCTAGGCCGCACCATCACTGTGAAACACTCTCAGAGGGTGTTGGGTCTCATGGCACATGAGAGCCCTGCAGTGGTGGCTAAAATCCAAGGGATTCTCCCCGAGGGGAAATCTGTTCTGTCTGAGACGGGTTACGAGGTGCCTTCATTCCCTGTCAGTATGGAGGAAACCTTGGTTCCTGTCCCAGGGTCCCGTGTTGGGAGCGTCATGTCGCCAGACAATTATTGTGGCAGATGCCTCACTCACGGGGTGGGGCTCGGTCATGGACTTTGCGAGAGGCTCCTGGCAGGCCTATTTGAATCACCAGGGGGATCTGCGCTCACGCCCGTTATGCAAACTGGCTCATTAGATCCTTCTGTGGTCCCAGCAGAGACTGCTGTCTCTCAGAGTGATGTATATCCCTGGGACCCAGAATCAGGGAGCAGACCTGCTGTCGAGACAGGGGCTGAGGCCCGGGGAATGGAGACTCCACCCTGTGGAGTTATTGTGCAAAAGGTAAGGCCCTATAGACGTGTACCAGTTTGCGTCTTAAGAGACTGTCCACTGTGGTTCTCCCTCTTGCCCCCAGCCCCGCTCGGGCTGGATGCCCTGTTGCAGACGTGGCCGAGGCTGTGTCAGTATGCTTTTCGTGGAATGTGTTTGCCACCTAGTGTGGATAATGGGCGGTGGACCTGGTTACCTTCCCGGTGATTATGGTACTGGAGTTCCTCCAGGACCGTTTCTCTGCTGGCCTTTCCCCGTCCACGCTTAAGGTGTATGTGGCTGCCATTGCAGCGTTCCACGCCCCTCTGCGGGATGGGCCTCTGGGGAGGCTTCCACTGGTCATGCTCTTCCTCCGTGGAGCCCGGAGGATGAGACCCGTGACTCGTTCCAGGGTTCCCACTTGGAACCTGGCAGTAGCGCAGCTACCCTAGCGTCATCTCTCAAGACGCCGGTGCTTCCCACAAAGACATGTCGGGCGACATGTGCTCTAGTGGAGTGTGTTTGCCACCTGGTGTGAGTGGAATGTGTTTGCCACCTGGTGTGGAGAACGGGTGGTGGACCCAGTTACCTGCCCGGTGATTATGGTACTGGTGTTCCTCCAGGACCGTTTCTCTGCTAGCCTTTCACCGTCCATTGGAGTAGTTTCATTCATGATTCAGCCTTGCCACGCCCAGAGGCGTTCCCATAGTGTCGTCACCGACGCAGTGTCTCGTTCCCCTTCTTGGGGAACAAGGGTTACATACGTAACCCGAGACGTTAGTGAGAGTGGGACGCCACAACTGTGCCACACCTACCCCAGCAACAGACAGGCAAGAACCCCAGTAGCCAATAGGGGTGGGATAAATAAATAAAAATGTGACTCCCAGATGCACCGTGATGCGGAAGACCCCGACCTGACCAACAGATGCCCAAAAATAAATAAATAAATGAATAAAAACGACCATCCAAATGCCAATTGACAACGCAATGCCGACGATTGATCCTCAGTGAGTCTGAAGTGTTCTGGTTGCATCAGTGCATGTTGGATGTGAGATGAGCTGCTGTGCTGAGCTGCATGTCGGTAAAAACAGTTTCTAGAGGAATGTGAAAAAGCCGGAACCTCAGCAGGAACTCTTCATCTGTCTGCTCTGTGCTGCTGCTGTCAGGGATCAAACCTGTACCTGCTACTGCACACTGCTTCAAACACCAGTAGTGAAATACGTAGTATTAAACATAATAATAAAATGTAAAAGAATGTCCAGCAACTACTAATATTAGTGTAGTGTTTGTTTGGCTTGCACTGCCACAGTGGTGACAGACATGTGGCCCTCCTGGAGTTCAGGCCTTATGGGCCCCCAGAGAAGCCTTCAGGTCTTACACTAACATTTGAACACAATAATAAAACAATTAAACATTACTGTGTGTCAGACTGAACACAAATAAATACAACTACATTTTCATTGATGTTACAGCTGACCCAGACTAGACATGAACTAGCTTACCATCCAGCTAAAACCAACAACTTGCATGAAACATATCTACATAGACCAAAATAAACACGATTTAAGTTTGATTAGTTTAACTGCTATAACAAAAAGAAATAAAAAATTTATCACCTCAAAATTGTTTTTTCATTCCAACATGGGCTGTGCTGCCACATGGTGCTGTGTCATGTGTCAACATGTGGAATAAGGACTAAACTGAGCATGTGCAGAGTGAATCAGGTGATTTGTAGTTTATTCCTGATTAAAGAAATCGGACACTTTTCAACGGACCCTGTTACAATAATCCGCGGTCTCCCCTACCTGGTGTCACAAACTTAGTTACTAAATCAGAGCAGGTAAATTAGCTGAAGCTTGTCTCTGTTCTTTAGTTCCAAAGTTCACAAGTTGTTTCTACAAATATTCTTCTCACTCCCAAGTTGTGACATAAGGATGGTTGATAAAGATCACTGCCAATTTTAAAAGCTGGGAAGTCCTTTCCTGTCATAGCTGAACACTATAAACAGGCCTAGTATAGATAACAGCAGAGCCTGAATAATGAGGTGGATGAGGCGCACAGGACTTTTACAGTCTGGTGTTAGTTTCTGTGTGAAACAAAAAGTCAACATTGATTCTTTTTAACTAAGGCTTCTTATTTTAACCGAAACCAGGATCTGTTCCTAAACCTAACCAAACAGCGACAGTTTCACAGCATTAGCTGCCTGTTTTATTTTAAAAGTCTTGTATATTTATTCTTGGTAACATGACGTCGTAGACTTCATGAAGGGGTCTTGATCAGGAGTCCATAAGCGACAATTTGGGAGTGAGAGTGTGTTGAAATATTAGCTGTGACTGCTGTGAATGCAGTCTGTGTGTAACAGAGCTTCTTAATGAGATGGAAGAGAAAGAAATAATCAGAAAGTCCACCAGTGAGTTTGCCTCGCCTCCCGTGCTTGTATGGAAAAAAATGGTGACTTACGGGTGTGCACAGACTTTCGCTGGCTTAACAGACGAACACTGAAGGATGCTCATCCCCTGCCTTACCAAGCTGACTGCTTGGCTGCCCTGGGTGGAAATGCATTTTTTAGCACAATGG
Organism: Micropterus salmoides; assembly: GCF_014851395.1. NCBI lineage: Eukaryota > Metazoa > Chordata > Actinopteri > Centrarchiformes > Centrarchidae > Micropterus > Micropterus salmoides. Next base: position 31,120,591 of record NW_024040485.1, on the reverse strand, counting down.
ATCTGACGTCTGGCTTTTATAACATGCCGCTGCATGAAGAGGACCGCAAGTACTCTGCATTCATGACACCCATGGGTCTGTACGAGTACAACCGTCTCCCTCAGGGCCTGTGCAATAGCCCAGCTACAGACAGGCAAGAACCCCAGTAGCCAATAGGGGTGGGATAAATAAATAAAAATGTGACTCCCAGATGCACCGTGATGCGGAAGACCCCGACCTGACCAACAGATGCCCAAAAATAAATAAATAAATGAATAAAAACGACCATCCAAATGCCAATTGACAACGCAATGCCGACGATTGATCCTCAGTGAGTCTGAAGTGTTCTGGTTGCATCAGTGCATGTTGGATGTGAGATGAGCTGCTGTGCTGAGCTGCATGTCGGTAAAACAGTTTCTAGAGGAATGTGAAAAAGCCGGAACCTCAGCAGGAACTCTTCATCTGTCTGCTCTGTGCTGCTGCTGTCAGGGATCAAACCTGTACCTGCTACTGCACACTGCTTCAAACACCAGTAGTGAAATACGTAGTATTAAACATAATAATAAAATGTAAAAGAATGTCCAGCAACTACTAATATTAGTGTAGTGTTTGTTTGGCTTGCACTGCCACAGTGGTGACAGACATGTGGCCCTCCTGGAGTTCAGGCCTTATGGGCCCCCAGAGAAGCCTTCAGGTCTTACACTAACATTTGAACACAATAATAAAACAATTAAACATTACTGTGTGTCAGACTGAACACAAATAAATACAACTACATTTTCATTGATGTTACAGCTGACCCAGACTAGACATGAACTAGCTTACCATCCAGCTAAAACCAACAACTTGCATGAAACATATCTACATAGACCAAAATAAACACGATTTAAGTTTGATTAGTTTAACTGCTATAACAAAAAGAAATAAAAATTTATCACCTCAAAATTGTTTTTTCATTCCAACATGGGCTGTGCTGCCACATGGTGCTGTGTCATGTGTCAACATGTGGAATAAGGACTAAACTGAGCATGTGCAGAGTGAATCAGGTGATTTGTAGTTTATTCCTGATTAAAGAAATCGGACACTTTTCAACGGACCCTGTTACAATAATCCGCGGTCTCCCCTACCTGGTGTCACAAACTTAGTTACTAAATCAGAGCAGGTAAATTAGCTGAAGCTTGTCTCTGTTCTTTAGTTCCAAAGTTCACAAGTTGTTTCTACAAATATTCTTCTCACTCCCAAGTTGTGACATAAGGATGGTTGATAAAGATCACTGCCAATTTTAAAAGCTGGGAAGTCCTTTCCTGTCATAGCTGAACACTATAAACAGGCCTAGTATAGATAACAGCAGAGCCTGAATAATGAGGTGGATGAGGCGCACAGGACTTTTACAGTCTGGTGTTAGTTTCTGTGTGAAACAAAAAGTCAACATTGATTCTTTTTAACTAAGGCTTCTTATTTTAACCGAAACCAGGATCTGTTCCTAAACCTAACCAAACAGCGACAGTTTCACAGCATTAGCTGCCTGTTTTATTTTAAAAGTCTTGTATATTTATTCTTGGTAACATGACGTCGTAGACTTCATGAAGGGGTCTTGATCAGGAGTCCATAAGCGACAATTTGGGAGTGAGAGTGTGTTGAAATATTAGCTGTGACTGCTGTGAATGCAGTCTGTGTGTAACAGAGCTTCTTAATGAGATGGAAGAGAAAGAAATAATCAGAAAGTCCACCAGTGAGTTTGCCTCGCCTCCCGTGCTTGTATGGAAAAAAAATGGTGACTTACGGGTGTGCACAGACTTTCGCTGGCTTAACAGACGAACACTGAAGGATGCTCATCCCCTGCCTTACCAAGCTGACTGCTTGGCTGCCCTGGGTGGAAATGCATTTTTTAGCACAATGGATCTGACGTCTGGCTTTTATAACATGCCGCTGCATGAAGAGGACCGCAAGTACTCTGCATTCATGACACCCATGGGTCTGTACGAGTACAACCGTCTCCCTCAGGGCCTGTGCAATAGCCCAGCCAGCTTCATGAGAATGATGACCTCCACATTTGGTGACCAGAACTTTCTCAGCTTGTTGTGTTACCTTGACGACTTGCTGGTCTTCGCGCCATCAGAGGAACTAGCTCTGGAAAGACTGGAGCTGGTTTTCAGTCGTCTTCGTCTGCACAACCTGAAATTGGCACCGAGGAAGTGTTGGCTGCTAAGGAAGTCTGTAATATTTCTTTGGCACGTTGTTGATGAGTCTGGTGTGTTCACCGACCCTGCCAAAGTCGAGGTTGTCAGCAAGATGACCACTGCAGATCTAATGGAGCCTGATGGAGTCACACCATCCTAGTCTTGTGTCAGATCATTTCTGGGTATGGTGAACTATTACCAGCAATTTGTGCCTAATTAGTCCAGCATAGCAAGGCCTCTCTTTGACCTCCTGGCTGGCCAGAAGCAGAGACGCAAGGGACGGCGACGCGTTCAAGGTGCTGTTCAGTTGCGGAAGTTGACATCGGCTGACTGGACTCCCGAACATCACCAGGCTTTTGAGGAACTGCAGAAAGCCTTGGTAACCTCAGTGGTTTTGGCCCACCCAGACTTCAACCATCTCTTTGTGTTGTCCACCGATGCCTCATTGGATGGCCTGGGAGCTGTCCTTTCGCAGGTTCAGGAGGGTGACTGTGTGGCCCGACCAGTGGCTTTCGCCAGTAAATCCCTCTCAAGAGCTCAGAGGAAGTACCCTGCTCATCGCCTCGAATTCCTCGCCTTAAAGTGGTCCGTGTGTGACAAGTTTAGCCACTGGCTTAAGGGTCATGTCTTCACCGTGTGGACAGATAATAACCCCCTCACACACATCATGACAAAGCCCCGGCTGGATGCCTGCGAGCAGCGATGGGTGGCGAAGTTGGCATCCTATGTATTCGATATCAAGTACATCCCTGGGAGTCAGGTGCCAGGATGCGCGCTGTGGAAGTTCTCCATCAGCTTCAAACAGCTTACCCCTCCTGATGAAGATCCCCTACCTGTGTTCTCTGAGAGAGAGTTGCATGAAGGACAGTTGAGTGACCCTGTCCTCTCACAAGTGTTGTATTTTGTGGAACGTGGCCGGCACCCATCCAGGAGAGAAAAAACAAAGGAACATGTCATGGTCATCAGATACCTCAAACACTGGGAGAAAATGACAACGTGTAATGGCATCCTCTACAGAGTGTCCCAGGATCAGGTCTCTAGGAGGAAGAGATACCAGTTTGCGGTCCCTGACTCACTCAAATCTGAGGTTCTCAGAGGCATTCATGGTAGTACGGGTCATCAGGGGCAGTTTAGGAGTTTGAATCTGGCCCGTCAGAGGTTCTTCTGGCCTCTCATAGACCGAGATGTCAAAGACTATGTCCGCCAATGTCCAAGGTGTGTCATCAGCAAGCCTGCAGATCCAGAGGGGAGGGCACCTCTTGAGAGTATAAAGACCTCTGCACCTCTAGAGATCGTGTGCATTGATTTCTGGACTGCGGAAGATTCTAACAAGTCTGTTGACGTGCTGCAGGTGTTCTGGTCTCGAACAGACGTGACAGTGGGAAACGGAAGACAGCAGACCGATGGGAGTCCACGGTATACACTGTTGTGATTGTGAATGCCTCAACTCACACATCGTATCAGGAATCCTATGACTGGCCAAGAGAGAGTTGTCCATCGCAACCTGCTGATGCTTGTTAACTTCTTGCCTGTGGATGTGGACTGCTCCCCAGATAGCACCACTGTGTCCTCCAGTGAGAAGGGGTCGGACGATGTCACTGACACAGATGGCTTGAAGGCTGTTGTGGAAGAAGAGGATGTTCAGAGCAGAACTCAGGAGTGTGTCGGCAATCTGTCGAATGCATGTACGGATGGCCATGCGGGGGATGGTTTGCCTGGTGATACCCTGAGTGTGGACGACGAGCCCGAGTTTGGGGGCACTTTGCACTCACGGACAGGGATCAGCCCTAGACACAGCTGCACATATGCCTCTTCTGCTGACACCCTGAGTACACACACACACGCTGCACCATCTGTATGCTCAGACAATGCACACAGTGCCAGGCCACCCTCTATTCATCCTGATTCAAGCACTGTACACAGAGTTAGAACTCGTGTTGGATGCATGGTGAGGCCAGTTAACCGTCTGCTTCATGTGATGTCCACCCAAGGTGTTGTTGGTGATGCCAGTCAGTTCATTGACAAAGTTTCTAAGTCAGTTTTTCAGGTATTCCAGTGAATTAATGGTTCTCAAGTGTGGGTCAGGTTTTCATATGTCATTGCATCACCATGAACGAGTCTGAGTCCAGGCGTAGGGCCTTTTTTTTAACGTATGGGTCGTGGTTTGTGTGGGGTGTAGACTGCATCCTACTTCCAGAAGCTGGTAGAGAGTTAGGCGCCATTCTCTTTCCGCTTCATCCTTTTGGTGATACTCATTGAGTTGGACCACATCAGGTTAAGTTTTTTTTTTATGTTTTATGGTGACTGTAATGTTTCGCATATCTAGGATTTTTGGCGAAATTCTGTTGGGGTGGGTCTAACAGAGTTAAAAATAATCGCTTGTGTTACATGATGTAGTTTTGGAGCCACCTGGTGGGTTAATAGTGCAACTGCATACACGGGGTTCTTTCTCACGTATCATACGTGCCTCTAGCAAAGGAAACACTTCCAAGCTAGAGGTAGATGCACGTGAGCAACGATGTGATCAATATTTCCATGTTTAATGTTTTAAAATTGGTTTCATGACTATCAGTAACATGTATTTTGACTGTAAGCACTACTAGCATGTAATATAAAAGTAACTGACATGTACATGCAGAAATAGTACTTTCAGTCGTAGGTCTAGCTAACGTTAGCTGGTTATCTAATCACCTGCTTGCTAGCTCCCGACCGTGATGTTTTAGTAGTTATTTTGGATGATTATTGTTCTGTTCCTTTTTATACAGATCTGATGGTTGCAGTTGCATAACACACAGTTACTGATTGTGTGCTGTTGATTTTTATACCAGGTAGGCTTTGTTAAATGTAGGATTCACATATTGTCATTGCATGAAAATCTTGCAATTCCAATATTAGAATTTAGTGTGGGTTGTGTGAAATGAAAACTTTTGTTGACGTGGTCAAGTGTAGTAGTAAAATTATTTTTTTCATTCTTAAGATGTCGATGCGAGGTTTTTGTAATATGACAGTAACATGTTGCACTGTATAAAATATGAGATGTTCTGTTAATTGTCTATGGTCAAAATGTTTGTTTAGAATGTTTGAGGATTTTTATTGTGGGTATAGAAGAAAATTGCTCTCATTGTTTAGATACTCTTTAGAAATCATACATAATACTACCACTATACGATCCTGTGTTTGGTTTATACTAGTATGGACAGAAAAAGACTATAATACTGTGAAAATGTATTTTATATTAGTCTTTTGTGAGCGAAAGGAAACACTTCCAAGCTAGAGATCTGATGGTTACAGTTGCATAACACACAGTTAATGATTGTGTGCTGTTGATTTTTATACCAGAATAAAAGGAGAACCAGAGTGAGAGCAAGTCCTGTGTGGCCGTGCCATCCTTCCACGCCATAGACACAAAAGGGACACACTCAGTCTACAGACAGACACAGAGGGTTACATGTGCAGGATGTGTACTCACCAGTGTCTGATAGAGATTCTAATGTTTTGTTGAAGAAAACCTGATGATTCAGAGGAGCTTTTCTTCAGAGACAAACAGATATTGGTCACGCCTGCAGCTCTGCAGTCTCTAAGACATAGCCTACGTTTCACTTTCAATGAGGACGTGTGACATTGAAGCTCTCCTCTTTCAGTGTTGCTCCACCTCTCAGTGTACAAAACTTCACCGCAGCAATAACATCTGAGCAGATTACTTTGAAAGCAGCTGCTGCTGAAATACATCTGAGTCATGACAGCAACAGTTACTCACATGATCATTTCCTATTCTGAGACTGTGTCCACAAATAACCAGACCAGACACTGCTGTTTGTGAAAGGTCACCAGTCAAAACAGTTAGAAAGCACTTATTGAATCTTACAAACAATATCATATGTTTTAATTTATGATCTTAATCTCTACAGTAACTTGTAACTAAAGCTGTCAAAAAGAACAATAACAATATTGATGGAATGATGGAATGAAACAGAACTATACCTACCAGAAAAGTAAAAATACCTCACACCTGTACTTCAGTACAGTAAATGTACTTAGTTACTTCCCAGCACTGCTGCAGGATGGAGTGGATGTCAGTAGTGTAACAGCTGACCTGAAAGGTCCTGGAAGAGACATTAAGAATACGGTACATTTGTTTGATTCTTAATTTTCCTTTATGTTCTCCGTTTAGTAATATTTTTTGTTTGTCTCAGACGTCATTAGTGTGTGTTTGGCGAAATAAGATGTGTAGCTGAGCTCCAGTAGTTTGTCCTGTGAATTCAGAGCTATTCAAGGGTCGTAAAATGCAGCTAAGAAAATAATTAAACTAAACACACATCAGGTGATTCAAATGATTCAGATTGTCTTCAGGTTTTAAAATCTTCAGGAAAATAAACATAACAGATAAAAACGTTAAAATTAGCAGGAAGCTGATAACCCAGTGTAATAAAATGGAAATCTTTAAGCCTGTAAAACTATTCTTATCTGAAACTGGTAGAAAGTTTACTGTATGTCCTTGTGGATAATCGATCAAATAAAGAAGTTATAACAAACAGATGTCTTTGTTATTTTTATTAAGGTTAGAAGAAAGTAGAGTAACAAAGTCAGCTGGTCCAGAGGACTCAGACTCCGCAGCATCTGGATAACTAAGGGATTTAATGCAGGAGATAACTGTGGAGTCTACGAGAAAGCTGTTCTCAGCCTTGATACCTTAATACTATGATAGTTCTCACAGGAACAGTAGGCAGAAGCTAAAACTATCTCACAGATGTTCATTATAGCTGAAACACTGGTACACATAGTGGACAGTAAAATGAATATAAGTACACAAAGTAAATGATACATATGATCATCAGAATGCATAAAGGTCAAATCAGTCCCCTCTTTGGCCGTTCCATGGACACATTAAGTTTATGAAACATGGTCAGAACATTAATGAATGCTCTCATCTTACTGTTTACAAAAGAGATTAGCGTCAGCTGTTTTTACACAACAGACATTCTTGAGTAGTGAGCAAGCAAGGGGAACTATCTTAATGTACTATCAGAGCATTTTACACCGGTTATTACAACACAACAATAACATGTAAATCAATACACATCAGCATAACAAGTCATTATCATTTTTCACATTAACCACCTTTTTCAAAACTCAAAGAAAATAATAGAAGAGCAGAACAACTGAGTAAGAAGCTGATATTCCTGTTTACAAAGCCGTACTGAACAATGCAAATCTATATATCTAAACACTTTATGAACAGTTATATTTAGATTGTCAAAATAGATAAAATATAAATACTATTTAATTCTCAGTGTTCAGGTTTGCTGAGTTAATAAAGCTGGAGGTTTAAACTGTGACACTGGTGTTAATGGTGGCAGGAAGTTGTCCAGTAAATGCTTCCAGCACACTCAAACATTTATCAGCACACACGGTAAATCTGTGATTTTCTGCAGATAACTCCTGCTGGAATACGTTTGTACAAACGAGTTAGCAGTTTCTCTCTTTATGTCGAACACATTTCTACTTGAGCTTTTGTTGGTCAGAATAACTGAAGTGTCGGTGTCTCAGTATGGAGACTGTCTCAGTACATCACTCTCTGTCCTGTTTGGTTCTTTGGTATCTGGGTCAGAATGGATCTCTGTCTTGGTATCTGTTGTAGTCTTGATTTTCATTTAGTTTTGAAGCAGAGATTCTTGGTCACTACGGATGCTTGAGCAGAATCTCTCTTCAGTTTATTTTAGCCATTTACTCAATTTTTTGGGGCGGGTAACTCAGTCTATGGGGACTTAGGAACTGGAGGGTTGCCTGTTTTAGTCCAGTATGAACCAGTCAGTATGGACTGGTAGTTGGAGAAGTGCCTGTTCACTTACTGTTAGGATGTGCATGTGTGTGTAATGAAATAAAGAAAATAACAATGGAGTGAAACATTTCAGTAAGAGGGATTAAACTTATTCTTCATTATCATCACCTTCTTTGTCACCAAGAGAAAATCTAATCTTCATCAGCAATTTCATAAACAAGAAAAAAGCAAAATCATGAACTTCTTCATCAGATGATAAAACTACTATCATCATCATCTTCGCCAAGGTGGTGAATTCATCTTCTTCACCACTATTATGTTCTTCATCATCATCATCATCATCATCTTTTAATATTTCTCTCAGGAACTGAACTCGTTGCTTCCAGCCTGGCTTGGCCTCAGATTTCTCTTCCTCAATCAGCATGTCGATGTACTCTGCAGTGGAGAGAAGATTTGGCTTCAATGAAATCTCTTTAAGTCTGTTTAAACACTCTGTGGAGCTGTCTGACAGTTTCAGCACCTCTGCCATTATTAATTCCCTGAATTCAAATTCTTCTAGCATTTTTTTAAGAAATGCCCAATAACTTGTTCGGTGGATTTCTTGCCGCTCATTTTTCTCATCAAACCTGAGTAACCCATCTTCAACCTGCTTCAGCAAATTTTCGAGTGACTTCTTGAGCTGCTCTTTTTTTCCGAATACCTCCTTTGTCAATGTCAAGCTTTTGGTTTCTATTTGATTCAAAGCAGCAAAGAACCTCTTCATGCTTTTTGTCCCCATGTTCCAAAACATCTGATCAAAGCCTCCCTCTTCATCCTCATCATCCCCACTCATGCTGCCTGCTGCAGATGATTTGTTGTCTGCAAACAAAGCTGAGTTATTGAATTTGAAGTGAACTGGCAGCCCGTCTTTTGTTTTAGGACATGGGACACCTGAAGCATTGATTCCCTCTAGAACTGGTGGATGCTGGCCGTCTGCGAATGTCACCAGAACCCTGATGTTTTCTGCCACATCTTTGCCAAAGATTGAGAGTATGGAGTCAAACACATATTTCTGTGTTGGCGTGAGTCGAGGTAAAGAAGCCTGAGCTACAAAACACACAGCGTCAATTTCACTGACACCAAGCTCAGCAGAGAAGAGATTACACAGCTGTTCTGTGATCTGTCTGTCTGTTTTTATGCCTCTTGTATCTTCAAACTCTGGAGTGTCAACAATGGTCAGAGAGTATTCTGTTTTAAAACCCTCCTGGTGGTTGATTTTGTACACAGTGACTTCAGAGGTCTGGCTTTCAGCCTGTGACGTCGACTGACCCTCGTCAATTAACTTAAACCGATATGAATCCTCCCATTCGACACCTAGAATGTAGTTGATCAGTCCATTGATGAGAGTCGCCTTTCCCGATCCGGTCGCTCCAAAATACATTATTGTGCGATTTTTCCTCGTGCTTTCTTTGCCAAAACTGTATCTTCTACATCCATCAATGTCCGTATCTTCTTCTTTCAGAGGCAGTTTGTAAACTGAAGGTGATTCAGAATTTATCCTTTCACTTCTACTTTTGAGGAGTTCTGTGAGACGTTTAAATTTCATTGTGCAGACATTAACAGAGATGCTCTCCTTGCTTCTTCCAGCTGCACCACAGTCACATCTGACCCTGACAACATATTCTGTCTCTGGCTGAAGCCCTGAAATGATCGCCTTTTCAGTTCTCGACATCATTTGCTTCCATTGGAGATCTTCCTCTTTCACCCCGTTGTCTGTTTTGGCGTACTCCACGATGTAGCTCAAAATCTGGACATCTTGTTCAAGCTCAGCAGGTTTCTCCCAGCTGACTGAGATCTCACTTGAGTTTGGATCAACTTGAGGTTTTCCAGGAGGGCTGCAAGGTAAGGTTTTAATGGAACCACTGGCTTCATTGGCCGGCCCAACACCTGCTGAGGTCACTGCTCTGCATCTGAACATATACTCTGTGTTAGGACTCAGATGGCTCACTGTGACTTCTCCAGCTTTTGATGCTGTCTCTTGTTGCCATCCATCCTCTCCTCTGACACAGTACTCTACAGAGTAGGAGGTGATGTTCTCTGCTCCAAATCTGGGCGCAGAAATCTTCAGTGTCACACTGTTGTGCTTTATGTCACTTGCTGTTACTGTTTCAGGCTTTGAAGGCGGCTCAAAGTTCTCATTGACAGAAAAGGCGCCTTCATAAAGGTAGATGCTTGAACCTTTCTGTGTCTCATTTGTTAATCCCACTGTCAGGAACTTTATGTTCTTGTTCTCCTTGTTGGCCTCTGCAAAGTCACTGAAGAGCTTTGCTTTATTCCTCATTGCATCTGTTATTTCTTTTGAGGTGAACCATTGTTCCTTCTCTACATCTTGAGGGTCGTCTGGTTCGGGCGTTTGTTTTAAGTAGTTTGATAAATCTGAGAGGTACGGTTCAGCACTTCCCAGGGAGGTGAAAACAAAACACACAGCATGATCTGCACTGAAGGTTTCTTTACTAAGAACATTCTGAGAGGGGACGATCTTGGTGTTTTTCATCATATTGGTAAACGATTTTAAGATGCAGATTTCTGTCATTTTACAGTCCAACCACTCGTTCAGGTCTTTGCTGTTGAAAGGAGAAGAATGTCTCTTCTTCAGGATCTCTGCGAGCACAGCCTCCTCTTCTCCTCCTCCTCGGATTGATGGAAGTTTCTTTGCCAGATTTCGTTGGAATCCCAGCTTGAACTCAGAGCACATCTCTTTAAAGCTTTTAATCTTTTTGCCAATCTGTGGGAACTGCTGTACGGTGGTGGTTCTCATTGTGTCATTGCACCTCATTTCCAGCTCACTGAAGTCCTCCAGGACTCTCTGTGATTCCTGAACTAATCCTATACTTATCTGACGGACCAGTTTTGCAGCAGAAGAATCTAAACTTGTCAGTGGCAACAGCCAGACTTTCATTGGTACAGCCTTTTCTCCGTTGGCTCCCAGTAATCTTGGCAGGCTTTGGTAGACTTCTACTGCATCCTGAAAGGACACAGGACTTTTTTTAAGAGAAAAGTCTCCAAAGAATCTGCAGGAGAATTTCTCAACATTTGCTCTGTCCTTGTCTTCCAGTTTCAGGGAACCTTCACCCTCTATAGCAAGGCTGGGAATCTTCTTGATCATCATCTTCAAGTTCCCCTCAATGTCTTGATGATCTTCTTTTTTAGACACCTCACGGTCAAAGACAAAGAAGGCTTGTGCCCCATAAAGAATGGCTGTGACTACATGTGTTGCTAATCCTTTATCAAAGACATATGGATGCTTCACATTGCCTCTTCCAAGGTGATCCATCAACAGTTCCTGGAACTTTGTGGGAGCCTTGTACTTCAGAGTTACTCTGGCTTGATTTTTGGAAGTCTTACTGTCGTTCAGGTATTTGGCCGATCCATCAACCTCAACCAGTCCACTCAAGAAACTTGCCTTCAGGGAAGCTTCAACGTTTAGTGCTGAAGATTTGTCCTCAATTGATTCAGATGCAACTATCTCAAAGCCTTTATAGTTGTGTGGTCTTTCTCGTATATATTTTATCAGTTTATCATGGTCCCACAGTGTCATTCCTGCAAAAAAAGAAGCAAAAATCAAGTTCATCTTTCAGAAGCCAGACAGGAGAAGATCACCTAGCACACCTGTTGTTTGCAGGGTTGTTTGCAGTGTTGGGCAAGTTACTTCCAAAATGTAACAAATTATAGATTACTAGTTACTATCATTTAAGAGTAATCAGTCAAACAAAAATGAGAAACCCCTCACATTTTTGAACATATTTGATTATCTCTTTTCTAGTGCTGGGCAATGATTACAATTTTTTATCGAGATTAATTGCATAGTTATGCCCAAAATTAAATAACGAATTCTAAAGTAGTATATTGCGCACTTTTAATTTAAATGTACTGGTATATACACAATAGTTCAATAACATTCATCCATCGCCAACCGCTTATCCTGCGTACAGGGTTGCGGGAGTGCAATAACATGGTTTGCAAACACTTTAAACATATAAGGTGCTTTTTACTGGCAGTAGTCCCCTTTACACAGTACCAATGTGGTCTGTGGTCTGATGAGACCAATATAAACTTATTTGATTCAGATGGTGTCAAGCGTGTATAGCGGCAACCAGGTGAGGAGCACAAAGACAAGTGTGTCTTGCCTACAGTCAAGTATGATGGTGGGAGTGTCCTGGTCTGGGGCTGCATGAGTGCTGCCGGCACTGGGGAGCTACAGTTCATTGAGGGAACCATGAATACCAACATGTACTGTGACATACTGAAGCAGAGCATGATCCCCTCCCTTCAGAGACTGGGCGACAGGGCATTATTCCAACATGAGAACAACCCCAAACACACCTCCAAGACGACCACTGCCTTGCTAAAGAAGCTGAGGGTAACTGTGATGGACTGGCCAAGCATGTCTCCAGACCTGAACCCTAATGAGCATCTGTGGGGAATCCTCAAATGGAAGGTGGAGGAGCGCAAGGTCTTCAACATACACCAGCTCCGTTATGTCTTCATGCAGGAGTAGAAGAGGACTCCAGTGGCAACCTGTGAAACTCTGGTGAACTCCATGCCCAAGAGGGTTAAGGCAGTGCTGGAAAATAATGCTGGCCACACAAAATATTGACACTTTGGGCCCAATTTGGACATTTTCACTTAGGGGTGTCCTCACTTTTGTTGCCAGCGGTTTAGACATTAATGGCTGTGTGATGCGTTATTTTGAAGGGCCACCAAATATTGACTGTTATACAAGATGTATACTCAAAACTTTACATTGTAGCAAAGTGTCATTTCTTCAGTGTTGTCACATGAAAAGAAATATTCACAAAAATGTGAGGGGTGTACTCACTTTTGAGCGATACTGTAGTTATATTACAATATTAGTGTCACTGAATTGTAATGTTCTACATTACTATTGCGTTACTTTTACTGCTATTTAATATTTTAACATTTAATTATTCTGATAGTGAGATGTGCCTGCATAGATGTGTTCTAATGATGCAGAGTTTGAATTTGAATTTTGTACTTATTTCAGGAATGTATCATCTCATTTTCGAGGGGTCCTTCAACATTTCCATGTATAGACACAAAAGTTTGGGAAAACACAATACACACACACACATATACAAAACAATAACTCGCTCACCTGCCCCCACAATTAATATAGCAAACAAATTGAAATACATTGACAAAAAAAAATCCAGTAAAAAATTAATGCGTCGTTTATCAATATGTCTTATGTAACATACAGGATAAAGTCACATCTCCACAGAGAAATGTCTAATGAAAATCAAGATAAAGAAAGTCATGATTATATTCATACTACTGTATATATTCTACAACCCCAATTCCAATGAAGTTGGGACGTTGTGTAAAACGTAAAAATACAGACATACAACAGAATACAATGATTTGCAAATCCTTTTCAATTGAATACACCACAAAAACAAGATATTTAATGTTCAAACTAATGAACTTTATTGTTTTTTGAATATATTCACTCACTTTAATTTGGTGCCTGCAACACGTTCCAAAAAAGCTGGGACAGGGGCATGTTTACCGCTGTGTTACATCCCCTTTCCTTTTAACACCACTCAATAAGTGTTTGGGAACTGAGGACACTAATTGTTGAAGCTTTGTAGGTGGAATTCTTTCCCTGAAAAAGACATTGCTTGGATGGCAGCATATGTTGCTCCAAAACCTGTATGTACCTTTCAGCATTAATGGTCAATCACAGATGTGCAAGTTCCCCATGCAATGGGCACTAACACCCCCCCCCCCCACCACCATCACAGAGACTGGCTTTTGAACTTTGCGCTGATAACAATCCGGATGGTCCTTTTCCAATTTCCAAAAACAATTTGAAATGTGGACTCGTCAGACCACAGCACACTTTTCCACTTTGCATCAGTCCATCTCAGATGAGCTCAGGCCCAGAGAAGCTGGCGGCGTTTCTGGGTGTTGTTGATATATGGCTTTCGCTTTGCATGGTAGAGTTTTAACTTGCACTTGTTGATGTAGCAATGAACTGTGACTGACAATGGTTTTCTGAAGTTTTCCTGAGCCCCTGTGGTAATACAGCACATTCTCATCTCAGACAGCGTGACAAAGCGTAAGGATTTTACGCTAAAGGTACCCTTCAGCGTCCGTATGAAACGCCCCCGCAGCAACACAAGGGAAGCTAAACCTACCTGTTAGCACGGCCGATGTGCACAATTGTAGGGTTAGCCGGTCGACATGCATAAAGTCAGTGACTTAGGTTTAGGTACTAACATTTCTGATGGTTGCGGTAAGGTTAGGGGCTTCAGGGGGCTGTCAACACCTTTATCACAAACGTAGCTAGCAAGCATCCGCTCTCAAAACGTCGGTATATGACGCCCTGAGATGAGAACCGGCTCGGTAATATCCTTTACACATTGATGGTAAAGCTTAAGTTGTCTATTTTCTGCTGGACAGGTAATTAACTTTGTCAGACTTTAGCAATCCAAATGAAAGCTGTTGTTTCAGAGCTTTAGCTATTCGCTGGCCAGAATCACAGAGAGCCGTGTTTCCCCTGTCAGTGGTGTGAAATATGGATTTATTTAATGGCGCCTACTTATTCTCCAGCCTGTGGTTTGACTTTGCTGGTTACTTAGCGAGACAGTCAGCTGATCAGTAATGTTAATTGGCAATAAAACCGTAACGTTAGGTTAGAGCATGGAATCATCAGCCAGCTAAACTTTTACAGCACTGGTAGAAAAATATGTAACGTCAGTTGGATTGGTTTATTTTCCAGTGCTGTGCTTTGGCTTGTGGTGTTATGTTAGTTGGATTAATTTCATGTAGTTACACTCTCTCTCTCCCTCCAGCGCTCTGTTTTTGGCTTTGTCTGTTACATTCGTGAGAATCAGCTGATCGCTAATTGATTTTGTATTTTAATTGTTTCCGCCATGGAGAGTCGGAAAGCAGCCACTGCGCAAAAACCTTGGTTTGTTTCATTCAGTGCGTCCCGAGTATGTGAAAATCGTCCTGTCTAAAATTGCACTAAGTACTTGGTACAGCACACCTGAAAAACTGCTTTGGAAAACCCCAGCAGAAACAGCTACAGTATGCTGCAATGACCCAGATGCGAGGAAATGCCAGCAGATCGTGCTTCATCCAGCCAGAGGGAACAATCACCGACTGTTCGCAACTTTCTAAATCCTTCCATCTCACAGAGAAAAGAAGTCAGGTTGAAACAAAATTAGCTTTATTGGCTTGAATGTTAATACAACAGGTAGGTATTTGCATGTTACCCTCCCATTACTTTGCATTTACTTTACATGCACAATAAAATTGAAAAGCCCCAAATTGCATATTTATGTTAGTAGATCAGCTTACGTGTTGATTTGCAGGTGATATCAAGTTTGCACACGTTTTTACTCACGCAAACCTTTAGTAAATCTGGCCCATAGAGTAAAGCTTATCTAATAGAAGGTAATGGTGAACCATGTGACAGGCCTTTGAGAGATCAATAAAAACAGCACCAATGAAATGACCATTATCAAAAAATTTAAGAGGAGAGCAGTTGAAGTAGAAAAATTGGATCTTGGAGCCAGAGATAAAATGTTATAATTATTAATGTACTTAGTTAATTGATTAAAAATGTATTTCTCAAATATTTTAGCAACTGCACAAATGATGAACACCAAAAAGTTGTTATTCTGGCAGCTTTGCAAGATCTTTGATCTGCAAGAGAATCATATGTGAGCTGCAAAACAGCTTCCATCATTTGGTCCTGCACTGCACTTTAATTTTAGGTCACGTTGTGCATAATAGACATAATAGTAGGCATGATTTTTATAAATTAGCAAGAGCCAACGGGCACGGAAGAATAAGAAGACCATGCCAAACCATTGGAGCAAAGAAATTTTGATCTACACATGAAAAATGATGATTGAAGGCATGATCTGTGTGCAAAGGATTGGATAAAATGTCATTGTCCTTGCCTATTTGTTTACAGAAGTCACAGAGTTATCTGCGGATCGGGTGGTTTGTCATTAAAATTAACCTTCTGATTAATGGGAGGGGGCGGGGATATTTGAATTTGATGATTATTTGAATCTCCCGACACTGCGACAGGATCGGTCAGGATGAACTGACAGCAGCCTCTCTAATCATGAAAGTAATTTGTTAAAGCGCAAACCTATTTACACATGATCCATCAGGGGAGCTACTGTCTTGTTAAGGGGAGCCGAGCTCCCCTGTAGTTTGCACACTGCCTACAATCTCGACCATCGGATTCCCATAACGTAACTTACTCATGGATTTGCTTTTCTGCTGCCGAAATATTTCTCTGTGTTGGTGAATTATAAAAAAAATAAAAATAAAAATAAAAAAATAAAAAACACACCTCAATTTTGGGTTAAATGCCTTGTAACCTATCGGGGGCCCGTCCGGGATATCATATCCAGGAGTTTTGTTGTTTTTTCCCTCTAGACTGTGTGATCTTCCTTTTATTTGTGGTGTGCTGTTCGATGCTACCTGTGGACTGCTGTGTTTCTCCCTCCTGGTCAGTATTTTATTTTCCTGAACTCATTACTACACATAAACACAATCCCATGTTTCTGTTTAAGACTGTGGATCAGCTGGTAAACCCAACCCCTCCTTGTGCCTCAGCTGGAAGTAACGATGACTGAATTGTTTTTATCTTATTTTACCAATAAGGTGGTGTCAATCAGAGCCTCTATTACCCCCGTGGACTCTTACTCAGAGGTTCCTCACCAGCAAGAACAGAGTTTTAACCAGTTTTATCCCATCAACTTGTCTGAGCTTTTAAAAACAGTATCACAAATGAGAGTGTCCTCCAGCCCACTTGATGTAATACCTACAAAGTTTTTACTGAAAGTAATAGATTCTGTTGGGCCCCATTCGATCTCTGTGTTCAACAGCTCCCTATCTACTGGTTGTGTCCCTGATTATTTTAAAACGGCTTGCGTGAACCCACTTTTAAAGAAACTTGGTTTAGATCCCTCCCTCCTACATAATTTTAGACCAATTTCAAAACTGCCTTTTATTGCAAAGATTCTAGAAAGAATTGTGTCCAAACAGCTGCTCACTGTACTGGAAAATAACAAATTACTTGAAAAGTTTCAGTCTGGTTTTAGGAAGTACCACAGCACTGAGACTGCCCTGCTTAAAGTCACCAATGACCTTTTAATGTCTGCTGATGAAGGCATGTGCTCAGTCCTGGTACTCCTGGACCTTAGCGCTGCTTTTGACACCATTGATCACAACATCATGTTAGACAGACTGAGGCACTGGGTGGGGATCTCTGGTACTGCCCTAGAATGGTTTTCATCCTACCTGTCAAATGGTAAGTTTTGTGTGTCTGTAAACAACTGTCTCCTCGTTCTGTCCAGTTAAATATGGTGTGCCTCAGGGGTCGGTCTTAGGACCCATTTTGTTTTCCTTGTATCTGCTTCCCCTTGGACATATTATCCATAAACATGGCATTTCTTTTCATATTTATGCTGATGACACACAAATATACTTGCCCGTCAGATCCACAGACCCTGGAATGCTGAGTTCACTTAACAACTGCCTTTGTGAAGTTAAAAAATGGATGTCAAATAATTTCCTCCAGCTGAACTCAGACAAAACAGAAATCCTGGTCATCGGGTCCCAGCAGATGGCATACTGCCATCTGCTGGTTCCCTAGTAAATCACATTAAGCCTGTGGCAAAGAACCTTGGTGTTTGGTTTGATAGTAATTTAAATTTCGAGCAGCACACCACAAAGCTTGTTCAATCATGTTTTTATCAACTTAGAAATATAGCAAAAATTCGATCTATGTTAACTTTTAAGGACACCGAGACCATTTTACACGCCTTCATCTCATCACACCTGGATTATTGCAACAGCCTTTTCACCCGTTTAACCCAAAAATCTATTGATCGACTCCAGACTGTCCAGAACTCAGCTGCCAGGCTTTTAACCAGAACAAAGAAATATGACCACATTACTCCTATTTTAGCTTCATTACACTGGCTCCCAGTGTGTTTTAGAATTGACTTTAAAATTCTATTGATCACTTTTAAAGCTCTTCATGGCCTCTCGCCTTGTTATATTTCTGACCTTTTAGTCCCATACGCACCAGCACGTACCTTGAGATCCTCGGGCAGAGGTCTGTTATCTGTTCCAGAGTCTCGACTGAAAACTAAAGGGGACAGAGCGTTTGCTGTCAGGGCCCCGAGGCTCTGGAACAGCCTGCCCGAGGAAACCAGGTCGGCTGAGTCAGTGAACTCTTTTAAGTCCCTTCTTAAAACATACTTTTATAGGAGAGCCTTTCCCGATCTTATTTGACTTTATTTTATTGTATTTTACTAATTTTATATTTATCTTAAATGTGTATTTTAGTCTTTTCAATGTTTTCTTGCTTTTATCTTGTATTGTTTTTGTATTATTGTCTTTTGGGTATTATTGTCTTTACACTTGTTAAAGCACTTTGTAACTTGTTTTTGAAAAGTACTCTAAGTTAAGTTAGATTAGTCAAAGGTGCTCTAGTTATTGGGTTCATGATCCTAGCTTGGTATGTTATGCAGCTTTTATCTTGTCATATGAATATGTGAAACTTGACTTTGTGTAGGCTATTTCTCCCTGAGTTTGTTGTTGCCTTAGTTATTGATTACCAGCAAGTTCCATTTTGGTAGTAGTTCCTGAAAAGATCCTGTTACTGAAACAAATAACTGTAAGTTACTGAAACATACTAAAAACATTACAGTATATACTAAACAAGACATTTTGAAAGCTTGAACTTTGCCTTTTGTCTCTTGTCATGGATTGAATGGGCCCCTCTGACAAAACAACTGGCCCCGTCTTGCTCGGTTTGGGACTGTGAGCTCCACTTTATCTGAGCTGCTGAAGTTAAACTGTGTGGATTTGTGTTGAGATCTCTGCCTGTTAAACTTTGTTTGCAATAAACTTTGTTTTGACATTTGTGGCTCTGAACATGTGACTCCTTACCAGGGACGAGTGAGTCGCTGCGGCAGTCGTACAACATCCCGAGGCTGAAGGGCCGGCCGAGCACCGCCACCTCCATCGTCCCGCCGGCTTCCGGGTCCATCGCTCAGTCTGAACTGGACAAAATGGACAACAGCTTGATAGTTCACTTCTCTGACTCTTCTGCTGTCCAACCTGTTATTTGTCTGTGTGATGTTTAAACGGTGTGGTATCATGTCCAGCCACTCTGACATTTTCACTCTCATTTTTAATTTGACCATTTCACGTATTTAGATTTGTATAAGTTTTACAGGCAACTTTCATATGAAACAATCAACACTGATTTTGCATTTAAAGCAGACATAACGGGTATTTTTTTTACAATAAAGTGAAAACAGTGTGTTCTCTGGTCGTGAATCATCAGCTTAATCTGCAGCTTCTCTGCTTTACGGAGCTTTGTGACTTTCAGCTCATTGTTTATCTGTAGGGATACAGCTTTGCTGTTCTCATGCATGTGCAGAGGGGGGTGCGATGGGTGCTTGAGCACCTGTTCTTTTGCCCTTTGATGCCCAAAGTACCCTTTTGTTAATGAAACATTTAATGAATACATTTTTTAATTTGTAAAGGCCTTTTGTGAAAGCCTGCCCAATCAAGCTATTAATAAAATGAATGAATAATAATTCATAAAATAAATGACCCACATCATGACCTTTCACCTGATGACCTCATCAGTGACGAGCCCTCCTGCTCAGACACAGTTAGTGATTCAGCAGCACTGCCTGCTGGACACCTCTGATAACGCCGGTGAGAGGGATTTCCCTCAATGTGCAACAAACAACATCCCAGCCAGCCTGGACCCTCACCAGTTTGCTTTCAGAACCAACAGATCCACAGAGGATGCCATCTCCACACACCTTGAGAAAAACAACACCTACAGCGGCGGCAACAGGGGGCGGCTGTGGCTCAGGAGGTAGAGCGGGTAGCCCGTTAATTGGAGTTCAATCCCCGGCTCCTCCAGGCTGCATGTCCTTGGGCAAGATACTGAACCCTGAATTTCCCCTGGTGGCTGTTCCAGTGTATGAATGCACTTAGGCTCAGTATTTGAATGTGATGTAGTGTAAAAGCGCTTTGAGTGGTCGAAAAGACTAGAAAGGCGCTATACAAATACGGAACATTTACATCAGAATGCTTTGTGGATTTCAGCTCAGCAATCAACACAATCTCCCCCATGAAACTGATCAGCAAACTCAGCACTCTGGGTTTAAACACAACACTCAAACAGATCCCAGTCAGTTCGGATTGGTGAACTCACCACTTCCACTCAACACGGGAGCCCCGCCAGGGCTGTGTGCTCAGCCCCCTCCTGTTCATGCTGTACACCCACAACTGCAGAGCCCAATGGACACTAAGGACAGTAGCCACCCAGCCACAGCCTGTTCACCCTGCTGCCTTCTGGGAGGAGATACAGAAGTTTCTGCTGCTGCACCACCAGACTGCAGAACAGCTCCCCCCCCCAAGCTATCAGACTCTTAAACTCCAAGTCATCCTCAGCACTGCTCTACTGATTATAGTTTATTTCTGTTTACCATTTTTATAATTGAATCTTTATTAACACTATAACTTGTTATATTGCCACAATAAAACCTACCTACCTAACAGCAACTGTTCCCTGTAAGTTATATCAGCCCGCAGTGTTTCAAAGCAAGCACCTGGGTATTCTCCGTCTTTCTTTTTTTAAACATTTCATGTAGGTTGAAGTTAATTCTGTAGCTGTAGAATGAAGTTTCAACAGTGGAGGCTGGACGCAGATTCACACCACTGAGTTCTAACAGCAGCAGGAAAAGGCATAGAGCATACTAATGTGTTTCACATATAATGTTACATTTGTGCAGGTAATGCTGGAGTGTAAACTTCACTATATCCAGTGAACATCAGGACAGAGCCGCTAATGTTAGGCTAAACCCTGATAGCATCCAGGACCGGCTTCCACTCAGTGAATTTGTTGTTGAACTGGACTTTCAACGTTCCCTGTAAACCCACAAACTAAGGTTCACTCTGATCTTACCCCACATTAATTATGGTGTGTATTCAGACAAAGAGCTAGTTTTTTGGGATTGGTAATTATTTCTGCAACCAAGTCTCCTTAGCTTGAGGTGGAGCTCCTTGTGTTGGTCAGTTAAAAACTTTCTGTTCCATCATCTCAGCGTGAAAACAGTACTTTCATTTTGACGTTTTAGTGTGTAACCCAGAATTAATAGTATACTGGGTTAAAAGAGTTTATTATAAGTAAATTTGATATTAAAAGTCATGGAATATTGATGGTAAAAATATGGTGATGTATTTTTGTTAAAACTGTTGTATGTTGCACATGTTATTTGATAAATAACTAAAAGATAATGTTTAGTTAAAAAAACATGTTATGACGAGTTAATGGGTTGTATATGCAACTTGTTTATCTGTGGTAATTGTGCTGGAGTCTAAGAGTCGGTTTTGATTGGGTGATTCGAGTGGGCATGAGGGGAGTGCATGAGCAGGTGCGGGAGGGGCGAGGTGGAGTGTGTGAGCGGAGTGATGGACAGAGACGAGGGAAAAAGAGTTCGGAGAACTGTGTTAGCTTTGCAGACGAAGTAAAGTGAGAAGGCTTAACTAACGTTCATACCAAGCTGTGGACTAATTTCGGGATTGTCTACTCGACATTCTGTGCTGGGATTATGTCTGCTAGTTCGTGGGAAGTCGAAGAATCCACCGAGGAGTCTTGATTGACTGTTTCACGGGGTATGTAATGCTAGCTAAATAAAGTAGCACAGTAAGCTACATAGTACATTCATTGGAAAAGTGAACGGACAGTATATCTTCAGTTAGCTAGCAAAGCTAATCAAGTGGACTTATAAAACGTTTTCAACGAGGAAACGCTGAAGAAAACCAGATAGCGCTCTGAGCTACCAGGCTGCTCAGAGTTCCTCTGGCCACGTGGGAAAAGGACGCCGAAGGCTCATCTCTTTTGCTCCTGAGGAGTCTGTCCCCGCTCACGGGAATCGACGCTTCGCTCCAGTAGACAGTGACTGACGGTAGACCCATTCACAACAAACTCACAGAAGTGCACCAGTTACCAGGTACTCATTCCTTTTATTTCTCTGCTCATAAACTGAGTGAAACGACCATTTGGTTTTGGGTCTCAACGTACACGAGCCACGCATCAGGCCTGCATCGTTGTTTGAAGTGGTTTTGCCGGCTGTATGTGTGAGTGTTATAGTGTGGGCCCACTGATATTTGTTGCAGTTAAAGTGCATTTGTGGTGTGGTATTATCTTGTAACAGAACTACTGAATCACTGCGGATCTTGTGTGGATATTTGATTTATTGTATATTGCACCAATTGTTTATTTTGCATTTATTTTATTTAATATTTTTCTAAATAATAAGAGACCTTCGTTAATCATATACCAGAGTGGTGTTCGAGTATTTTATTTCAAAGCCAGTTATCATATTTGGGTTTCACATGTTGATTACAAGGGAAGCTAAGATAGTTGACGCTGGGTTTCAGTGTTGATATTAAGAAACAATAATCTAAAAGAACTCAGGGCCCTGCCCATACATACTTGGTAGAGGGTAGGAGCGCTACATAAAATGGAGGCACCGCTGGGATTGTCTTAGCTTTCCAGCAAAATATAGTGTTGATTTGATAGCAAGTAAAATAAGCCCATAAAAAAAAAAAAAACAAACAAAGGAAACAGTGAAAATGGTTGACCATACTGAGTTAGAGAAAGAACTTGCTAATTGGAGCCGTGGTGAGGGTTTAGATAGAGCTCATGCCCTGTTAGTGGTTCTCCCTGAAGAGGTAGAGATAGCTCAAATTGAAGACACTCTCACTACTATAAAGTGCTTAGGCCGTGTGCGTGTCCGAGGGAGGTTGTTCAATGCAAGGCTAGGCAAGCTTATGGTTTTGTGTGAAACTAACGAAGATTTAAGTACTGCGCCTGTTCCTCCCTATGTGCAACCCTCTGAGGAAGAAGAGCCTTGGCCCATAGTCATTCTTGGAGAGTTTTCTCCTACAGCTGAAGACTTCAGTAGCAAATTGAAAGGCTTGTTTCAGGCTGAAGGTAGGAGTATGGATGATCTTCAAAGTCTGCTGAACCCCACAGAATCCATCTTGAGGGCTGTTGGGGATTTCTTAGAGAAGGCAACCAAACCTCCATCTGAGGGTGGAGGTTATCGACGCCTGCGTACCTTTTCCGGAGTCTCGCCTGTTCCAGTAGGTGAGGAGCAATTTGACCACTGGATGGAGCAAGCATGGCTCATGGTCAAAGAGAGCGACTGCTCTGACAAAGAAAAGATAAGAAGGCTGATGGAAAGTCTCAAAGGGCCTGCTTTAGAAATAGTTAAAGCGATGCGAACCACAGAACCTACTGCTAGTCCTGGAGCGTGTTTAGAGGCGCTTGAGAGTGCTTTTGGGACTGCTGAGTCTGGCGATGATCTTTACTTTGCTTTCCGCTTGATGCAGCAGCAGACAGGAGAAAAGTTGTCTGATTTCCTCCGACGTCTGGAGCGGTCTTTGGTTAAAGTTGTCCAGAGAGGGGGCCTTCCTTCTAGCAACATGGGCAGGGCCCGTGTAGAACAGCTGCTGAGGGGCGCCATTGCATCTGACTTGATGTTGATACAGCTTCGCCTAAGGGAAAGAAAAACAACACCACCTACCTTTCTACAGCTCCTGAGTGAAATCAGGGCAGAGGAAGAGTATGAGGCTTCCCGGAAAAAGCTCAACAATACAGTGCATCAAGTGTGTGCAAAACAGGAAGGTGATAGCAAACATGCTGAAATACAGAGCCTTAAAGCTGAGATCAAAGAACTCAAATCCATGGTCACAGCAGTAGTGACAAAGTCGGTTCTTTCTAAAGAAGAGTACTCTGAGCCTGCTAGTGCCTCACCCAGCATTGACGGTAAAGACCCCGAGCTAACAGCTTTAAAGAAACAAGTCAAACGACTGCAGCAGAAGCTCACCAATAAGGTGCGTGAACCAGATGTTTCGCCCAATCCAGCGACAGTCTCTGCCATGGAGGTTTCAAAGCCAGTGTCTAGTTTCCCCAGGAGAACATCCAAAGTTGCAGAAGAGAACTTTTGTTATCGTTGTGGGGATAATGGGCATTATGCTGGTAAATGCAAAAACCCAGAGAACCAAAGTAAAGTAATTAAGAGGCTAATCCAAGCACTTAAGATGTCTAAGGAGGAGCAGCAGTCCAGCAATGCCAAATACACAGAGGTCAACTGCAGTGTGAAGGAAGGTTCTGTAATCACACAACCAACAGTTAGCTTGCCAGAAGGATTGGTTGGCCCCCCAAGCATTGTGCCATTGAAAGTCGATGGGCAGCCCTGTGATGCATTGTTTGATAGTGGCTCCCAGGTGACAATTATTTTTGAGTCTTGGTATCAGAAGCATTTGCCAGATGTGCCACTGCAGCCAGTGTCTGGGCTTGCCCTCTGGGGTTTAACTGAGTCTAATATGAGCTACCCTTACCGTGGGTATGTTGTGGTGGATCTTGAATACCCTGCTGAAGTAACAGGTATCAGCCAGACCCGGACAGTCCTTGCACTAATCTGCCCCAGTCCCAGAACTCCAGGCCAGGCCCCAGTCATTGTTGGGACCAATACCAGTCATGTCCGACGTATGGTCGAGCAATGCACAGCCAAAGGCATTGACCTCACTTCCACTTTTGGTATTCAAGCCTGTTTTGGAGAAAATAAGTCATCTCAGAGTGGGGCTGCTTCTGACCCCGACAGTGAAGAAGAAGTAGGGTTTGTTAGCTGGCAAGGTCCAGGTCCCCTGACCATACCCCCTGGCGGTGACTTTGAAGCGGTCTGTCATGTTGAGTTTAAACACCAGGTTGAGAATGAGATCCTGATGGTTGACTCATCACTGACTGCTCCGCTCCCGGCTGGTGTGTTCCTTCAGCCCATGGTCATTCCTGGGGATGCAGTGAATGTCAGCAGTTTCAGGATTTTGGTCCAAAACCAGTCACTCAAACAGACTGTTATTCCTATGGGAACAGTTTTGGGAAACATGTATACAGTTGAGTCTGTCACCACTATTCCCGCTAAACAACCAGTGTCATCAGAGTTTGATAAAAGTGTCATCAACTTTGGGGATTCCCCAGTGTCCGAGCAATGGAGGGAGCGACTGCGTCAGAAGCTGTCCGAGAGATCCCATGTCTTCTCCGTGCACGAATGGGACGTAGGATTAGCAAAGGGAGTAGAACACACCATCCGCCTGTCGGATGCACGGCCCTTCCGAGAGCGGTCTCGGCGCCTTGCTCCAGGAGACATTGAGGATGTCAGAAAGCACTTGCAAGAGCTCCTGCGGGCGGGGATCATAAAAGAGTCCCGGAGTCCATACGCGTCCCCTATAGTGATCGTGCGAAAGAAAAATGGAACTATTCGGATGTGTATCGATTATCGTTTCCTCAATAGTCGAACAATTCCTGACCAATACACAACACCATGTATCGATGACGCACTTGACTCCTTGTCAGGAAGTAAGTGGTTCTCAGTCCTGGATCTGAGGAGCGGCTATTACCAAATAGCCATGGCCGATGAGGACAAAGAAAAGACGGCATTCATCTGCCCACTCGGCTTCTATCAGTTCGAGAGGATGCCGCAAGGGATCACTGGAGCGCCTGCAACATTCCAAAGACTAATGGAAAAGGCTGTCGGTGACATGCACCTGCTGCAGGTCCTGGTCTACTTGGATGACCTAATAGTCTTTGGAAGGTCATTGGAAGAGCATGAAGAGAGACTTCTCAAAGTCCTTGATCGCCTCGGAGAAGTGGGGCTCAAAGTTTCCCTTGACAAATGCCAGTTCTGTTTGCCCAAGGTAAAATACCTGGGACACATTGTTTCGGCAGATGGTGTTTCCCCTGACCCCTCAAAGATCGAGGCAGTCACCAGTTGGCCTCAGCCTATGGACCTGAAAGGCCTGCAGTCTTTCTTGGGCTTTTGCGGCTATTACAGGCGTTTCATTGCCAACTATTCTGCCATTGTAAGACCTCTGACTGAGCTTACTAAGGGATATGGTCCAACTCAGAAGAGTAAGAAGCATGTCAAAGATCAAAACAAGTCCTATTTGGCCGTTTCTGAGCCTTTTGGTGCGAGGTGGGATCAGTCCTGCACCGATGCATTTCGCCAGATAATATGCTGTCTGACTCATGCACCCGTCCTGGCGTTTGCTGACCCCCACAAACCCTACATTCTACATGTAGATGCCAGTTTAAAGGGACTTGGTGCAGTCCTTTATCAGGACTATCCTGAAGGCCTTCGTCCTGTTGCATTTGCAAGCAGAAAATTGAGTCCGCCGGAGAGGAACTATCCGATTCATCAGCTGGAGTTTCTTTCCCTGAAATGGGCAGTTGTTGACAAGTTCAACGATTATCTGTATGGAGCCAAGTTCACAGTACGTACAGATAACAACCCGCTCACCTACGTGCTCACCACAGCTAAGCTCAATGCTGTGGGACACCGGTGGCTGGCAGCCTTGTCCACATACAATTTTGATATCCAGTACCGCCCAGGCAGACACAATATAGATGCAGACTTGCTCTCAAGAAACATGCCGTTTGAACATGAACAGAATGCAGAGGAATGGGAGACCATTTCACAGACAGGAGTGAAGTCTATATGCCAACAAGTCCACATCGCAAGCTCCTACAAAAGCGATCAGAGGTGTGTAGATCAGTTGGGAGCCTCTCCTAAGTGTGTCCCTGACATCTATGCTTTCCCAACACATGTGGAGCTGAATTCGTTGGGGCAGATGACAAAACAGGAGCTGGTGATGGCTCAAAAGAACGACGCAGTGATTGGACCAACTATCCAGGCAGTGAACCATGGCAGCTGGCCAACAGATACCAGTCCAGAGTTGTCTTGCATGAAACGAGAACTTGGGAAGTTGATCATGAAAGACAATCTGCTGCATCGTTTGGTTAAGCGTCCTTCTGGTGAGGAGGTAAGTCAGCTCGTCTTGCCAAGTGAGTTCCGTGCAGTAGTTTTGAAGTCCCTACATGATGACCTTGGTCACCTCGGAATTGAAAGGACTACTGACCTCTTGAGGAGCCGTTTCTTCTGGCCTAAAATGTCAGTTGAGGCGGAGGAGTATGTAAAAAACTGTGGCAAGTGCATTACTCGCAAGGCTCCTTGTACAAGAGCAGCTCCATTACACCAGATTAGAAGCAGTGGGCCTATGGATCTAGTGTGCATTGATTTCCTTTCGATGGAACCAGATTCTAAGGGGATTAGTAATGTGTTAGTGATCACTGATCATTTCACACGCTATGCACAGGCTTTCCCAACCAGAAATCAGAAAGCGCAGACTGTAGCCAAGATTCTGGTGGATAAATATTTTATCCACTATGGTCTGCCTGCTAGGATCCATTCGGATCAGGGAAGGGACTTTGAAAGTCGATTGATCAGAGAGCTCTTGATGGTGATGGGAATACGGAAATCACGGACTACACCGTATCATCCGCAAGGCGATCCACAACCGGAGAGGTTCAATAGGACCTTACTGTCCATGCTAGGTACTCTCAGCCAGGAGAAGAAGTCTCAATGGAGCCAGCATTTGGGATATTTGGTTCATGCCTACAACAGTACAAAGTGTGATGCTACAGGTTATTCACCATATTTCCTTCTGTTTGGTAGAGAAGCCAGACTCCCGGTTGATTTGTGTTTTGGAACTTCTCCTGATGGCCAAGATGATGTTTGCCATGCACGTTATGTGGCAAAGTTGAAGGAAGACCTGCAGAGAGCTTACCAGCTTGCCTCTGAAGCCTCTGACAAAACTCATTTGAGAAACAAAAGGTCATATGACAAGAGGGTCATATGCCAGCTTTTGGACATAGGTGACAGAGTCCTTCTAAAAAACTTGGGGCTGAAAGGAAAGCACAAACTTGAGAACCGGTGGAGCCCTGTCCCCTATGTGGTAGTGGGAAAAATGCCAAACCTACCAGTGTACAAGTTAAAGCCAGAAGCTGGGACAGGAGGTGTAAAAACACTCCACAGAGATCATATCCTTCCCATTGGACAGCATGTGAGGATGCCTGAGGTGGAAGATGAGGATGGCTCATCGGTTAGGGTAAAGACCAGAAGTGGAACCCGCATGAGGCAAGAGAAAGTTTCGCTTGAGAACCAAGAAGTCTTCCAAGAGTTACAGGATTTCTCTGACTCATCCTCTGATCTGGAGTATTATGTACCTCAGAGATCACCGAAACCCTACCATGCTTACCTGAAGCAGTTTCCGCAAGGCACCAAAAACAGAACAAGGTGTTCACAAGTCACTCAAGAGGATCCAGAGAATGTTCAGGAGTCAGAGGAAAGCCTCGCTGAGGAAAGTTCAGCGGAAGAGAAGAGTGCTAATGAACCAGTTCGGTTTGTGGACAAACACCAACCTGATCAGAATGCAATTCCTGAAGATGAAACTGATCCTGACTTAGAGTCTGAACAGGAGGCATACCCTGTCAGTATAAGATGTAGGGATAAGAAAGGTCCCAGATCTGATACCCGTTCTAAGAGAACTGTAAAACCAGTCCTAAGGCTAACTTATGACGAGCCTGGTAAAAGTAAAGATCAACCTCTTACCATAGTACACAGAGGTGTTGTTATTAAGATAGGAAAAAGCTAAAGTGTGCAAAGCCATGATACACCCTTCCTATTGAGTTAAGTGTTCAGTTCATTGGTCTGTTGAGGACACCAGACATTTAGAGGGGGGAGGGTGTAACCCAGAATAAATAGTATACTGGGTTAAAAGAGTTTATTATAAGTAAATTTGATATTAAAAGTCATGGAATATTGATGGTAAAAATATGGTGATGTATTTTTGTTAAAACTGTTGTATGTTGCACATGTTATTTGATAAATAACTAAAAGATAATGTTTAGTTAAAAAAACATGTTATGACGAGTTAATGGGTTGTATATGCAACTTGTTTATCTGTGGTAATTGTGCTGGAGTCTAAGAGTCGGTTTTGATTGGGTGATTCGAGTGGGCATGAGGGGAGTGCATGAGCAGGTGCGGGAGGGGCGAGGTGGAGTGTGTGAGCGGAGTGATGGACAGAGACGAGGGAAAAAGAGTTCGGAGAACTGTGTTAGCTTTGCAGACGAAGTAAAGTGAGAAGGCTTAACTAACGTTCATACCAAGCTGTGGACTAATTTCGGGATTGTCTACTCGACATTCTGTGCTGGGATTATGTCTGCTAGTTCGTGGGAAGTCGAAGAATCCACCGAGGAGTCTTGATTGACTGTTTCACGGGGTATGTAATGCTAGCTAAATAAAGTAGCACAGTAAGCTACATAGTACATTCATTGGAAAAGTGAACGGACAGTATATCTTCAGTTAGCTAGCAAAGCTAATCAAGTGGACTTATAAAACGTTTTCAACGAGGAAACGCTGAAGAAAACCAGATAGCGCTCTGAGCTACCAGGCTGCTCAGAGTTCCTCTGGCCACGTGGGAAAAGGACGCCGAAGGCTCATCTCTTTTGCTCCTGAGGAGTCTGTCCCCGCTCACGGGAATCGACGCTTCGCTCCAGTAGACAGTGACTGACGGTAGACCCATTCACAACAAACTCACAGAAGTGCACCAGTTACCAGGTACTCATTCCTTTTATTTCTCTGCTCATAAACTGAGTGAAACGACCATTTGGTTTTGGGTCTCAACGTACACGAGCCACGCATCAGGCCTGCATCGTTGTTTGAAGTGGTTTTGCCGGCTGTATGTGTGAGTGTTATAGTGTGGGCCCACTGATATTTGTTGCAGTTAAAGTGCATTTGTGGTGTGGTATTATCTTGTAACAGAACTACTGAATCACTGCGGATCTTGTGTGGATATTTGATTTATTGTATATTGCACCAATTGTTTATTTTGCATTTATTTTATTTAATATTTTTCTAAATAATAAGAGACCTTCGTTAATCATATACCAGAGTGGTGTTCGAGTATTTTATTTCAAAGCCAGTTATCATATTTGGGTTTCACATGTTGATTACAAGGGAAGCTAAGATAGTTGACGCTGGGTTTCAGTGTTGATATTAAGAAACAATAATCTAAAAGAACTCAGGGCCCTGCCCATACATACTTGGTAGAGGGTAGGAGCGCTACAAGTGCCATGAAGAACATATGACAGCCATACTGGCAGGAAACGTTAGTATGAGCAATCTTATCGTGAAGTCACTCATCTCACTTAATTTGGTTCTCGAAGTTTCTTCCCTTGAATCCATGAATATTGAACTGATTTAACAGGATTGAACAGGATTTAGGGTTCAGTTTCAGGGATCCGAACCTGGACTCTGATGTGCTTGTTTTATTAAAGGCTCTGTACTCTGTAAAAACACTGTTCAAAGACCTAAAGAATGAAAATATGGGAAAATCTGCAGACTTTTATACATGACTGACATGTGACCCTATCATTTAAACCACTAAGTACAAATTAAACAAACCTCAGAAAAGACAGTTCAATATATGAGAGACAATAAAAATCAAAAGGAACAGGAAACTGGTTGAAATAAAAGCAGCTAAATCATCTTAAGCTGTCACTGTGGTTTATTTCTTACCTATTTTATAGTTTCAGAGTTTACATGTTGTTTTTAATCTAGGATTACACATTTCTATCTGTCATAGTATTTTTATGTAAAAAAGTATTTGCTGAGACTGCATGTAGTCTGTGCAGGGCAGTGTACTCACCAGTGTTTGCCAGAGATTCTGATGTTTTGTTGAGGAAAACCTGATGAATGTTTCTTCAGAGACAGACAGACTTGTCTCAACAGCAGTCTCTCAGACGGACAGGACTAACAACATTCAACAGAACATAGCTGCTTTTTGAAAATGTCCACAGAATCAGCAGACCATAACACTGTGGGCATTCCAAAGTCTGTGTGCAGTGCTCTGTAAGTAACTGTAAGAATCTTGAACTGGATCAGATATGCGACAGGGAGCCAGATAAGAGATCATTGGTGTCAAACGATGCGGACTGATCAAATATTATGTCTACATTTCACAGGTAGGATTGGGCAGCTGAGGAGATATTATCTTTTGAATAATCATAGGGCACGTTTTTCAGGAGCAACAAACAGAACCTGATCTTATCAGCACTGAGCTGTAAAAATGTTCTGCAGTCCAGTTCCTAATGTGTGTTAAACAAGTCTAGGAGCCTAGATGTTAAATCTGTCCATGATCTTTCCCAAGGGCAGCAGATATAAAGAGAATAACAGGGGCCCCAGAACCGAGCCCTGGGGGACACAAGACAGTGGAGAGAAATCAGACTCGTCACCTGTAGAGACGGGGAAACGTCTGTCAGAGAGATAAAATGGAAACCAGTGGAATGCTGAGCCTGGTATACCCACACAGTCACAAAGCCTCTTTATCAGACATGGGTCTAAATGGACCTTGTGGTGAAATTGTTTTCTCCACCGCTGTCGCCAAGCTCAAAATATAACAAACTGACAGTAGCTGCCGTCGTTCAGATCTCAGGCTGTTAAAAATAAAGGTCGCATTTCTTTATTGAGGGAAGCCGATCCTAAACCAGCACAATGGAACAGAATTGAAGAAAAGGGTGTGGCATCACTGTGGTGACTGCTGCTGCTGCTCTGAGAGATGAGCAAGACACTTAACCCCTAGTTCCTCCAGAAGCGTGCAACCTCTGAAACATCTAGCAGCTGTAAGTCGCTTTGGAGAAAAGCATCAGCTAAAGGAGGAATTATTATTAATGACGTGTGCTTCCAATAAACCTGACATCATTTATACCGACTAGGACAGAGCAATCAGAGAGTCAATCAGAGGTGGGTAGTAAGTGGTTACCAGTAAGTACATAAGTACAAAAAACAGTTTTTTTTTTAACAGAACCTCTTATCAACTCTGAAATGAGCTGTCATCCAAGCTGTGTTAGCAGGAGAGCTTTAACCAGTGCCAGATATTAATATGCTGATCAGATGCAAACATTTAGAAAATCAGGCAAATTATTTTGTTCTACTAATTTTACTTAAATCAAAAAACTACAGATTCTGCCACTGGTGTCTGTTTTGCAAGCTGCAGAAATACTTTCACTTTCCATCAATATTGGATTAGAGGATTATTTAGTCTCTGCAGAACAAATGTAGGCTACACACCGTATATAACGTCAGATGATCAGTGGATATTATCAGAATCCTCTCATTGCGCAGAGCACAGTTTTTTTTGTTTTTTTAATGTAAGGAGACAGTAAATATAGTTGGATAAAACAGTCCTGTTGTGCTTCACATGCGACGCCTATATTCCTCTATATGTAGGCCTATACCCGACCTTATTCAATGAGACGCTCAGTAGTTACTGCCACAATAAATAATTACGCTGTAAAGATTATGTTCACAGATACTTGAGGAATAATCACATTGTATTGGGTGCGTGAGCTGCTGGAGAAAGCGGATCAGACAGATACCAGATACCGCAACAGTTGGAGGCTAGACACCAAGCAACAAAAATCACAGATCATCAACATGCAAAGTGCATTTCCCTGAAGTAACCATGTTACTCAGAGGCTGTTTCTAACCTGATGCACAGTATCAGACATTTTCTATTCCACAAGGAGACTCTAAACTTGGACTAGCCTCTGGCCTGCACACACAAAGCAGAATAGGAAAACTTTGACTCACTGTGATCAGAACACCCTGTTGTTGGCAAACTGGATTTGGTTACCAGGAGATTTGGACCCTTACAACTTCAGATCCCCAAAGTAGGTGACTAACTGACTGAGCTACTGGTGAGGGGATGTTTCCACACACCTCGGACTCCTGAATTGACCATGGGGGTGCTCAACGTCTGATTTTACATAGAACTACCAGTTTTCTCCCAATAAGTTGAAATGTTGATACATTTCAACATATATATTCAAATATTCAATAATATATTCTGTCATCAGTGCTTAAAAAAGGTCCAGTGTGGAATATTTCTGAGGATCTAGCGACAGAAATGCAATATAAGATCCGTAACTATGTTTTCAGTGGTGTGTAAAGACTTTATATATTAAACCTTTGTTTTTATTACTTTAGAATGAGACATTTATATCCACATAACCGCGGGTCCCCCCTTCCGTGGACGTCGCCACATTGCATTGTCAGCGCTACAGAACACGTTTCGTCACTACCTTCTTCTTGTGCCATTTCTGGTAGAATTCAGGCAGTGCAGACACTCACTATGTTGAACACGTACGTTAGAAGAAGCAGCAGTAATATACTGCAGAGTTTTTCAAAGTAAAAGCTCAGTTCTACTCCAATGAAAGCATTGCACTAAACAAGCTTGTTGTGCTTTTATTTTGTAAGCAAAACCACTAAAGAGGAAGTGATTTTGTGAGTAAGTATTTATTTATATTTTTTGCCGCTATCAAAGCACCATAATCTGGCAGCGAGCCAGATATTATTGTTGGCGGGCAGTTTTGGCGAGTGTCCATAATCACAGACAGAATTAACGTGTTTCCCTTGTCAATGTTTGTATAAACATTAATTTAATATGTGGTTTATAATGGACTGTGGTGCAGAAACAGTGTTTCACACTCTTTGCTTATGTTTTCCATGTTATCTGTCGGTGGCCAAGCCACAATAACACATGGTTTTACTGAATAATTAAGTAAATATTTTTAAATAAATCTACCTAAAGAAACCTCATTTCTTGACTGGCCACTCTCTGCTGTCTTTACCTTTTGTGCTGTGTCAGCCACCGTAGCTGTCCTACGCTCTTTGAAAGTGTAGGGGGCAGCGGTAGACTGGACCGATGGTTGCAATTCACAACCCTCGCCACTAGATGCCACTAAATCTTACACACTGAACCTTTAAGACAATTTTGATGATTGTGCATTAATACGATTTTAAGAAAAGCGGTAAAATGTTGCATAATTTGACATTTTTAGAGCAGGAGACAATTGGAGCAAAGATGCAGATGAATCCAGAGATTAAAATGATGAAAGAAGTTTGCAAAAACATAAAGCTGCTTTTATAGCAGCACCATAAGGTCAATGGGTGCCATTTTTTGTGTAGTTTTTTAGTAGTAGGTGGAAAGAAAGAACAATGAGCCCTTAAAATATTACAATTCAATATTAAAGGTCAAATAAATAAAGCAATATGTATACTGGTATTTTCAAATATGTCACATCATTCTTTAATTCTTTGGGGTCTCAACATGCTGATTTTCTGTAAGAGATTTTTATTTCAGGTAGATTATCAAAAATAGTTGCCAATTCATTTTCTGGCAGTTGACTAATCGTGTCAGTTTGTTTTCTTGTTTCATGTTATTTAAATAACAGTAAAATGCTAATTATAGTAATATAACTATGTGGACACAAACCGGTTGACCTGCTGCTTTCACACGCCGTCTCATTTCTGTCTAATTTCTTATAATAAAAAAAGGTTTGAAGAAATGTTTAAAACTGAATTTTTTTAATATTTTCAGTGATTTACACATAAATGATTTGGGATTAAATCGCTTTACATATAAAGCGTTTCATTTATTACTACCTGGAAGAGTTATTTACAGTTACGCAGTATATTGTATACATTTATTTTAGTGCCTGTGTCAACTTTCTTGTATTTTGGATTTTTGGCAGCTTAAAACTTCATTAGATGAACAAAGAATCAGACTCACAGCTGAGTTTGTGCTGAAATAAAGGACACCGTGTATGAGGGGTGAGGACAGTATAAAAAGGAAATAAACAAAGACAATGTTTACATGTAAACATTGTCTTTGCAGAATGAAGCTGGATTTAAGACTGAAATATAAATGCATTAATAACCATTAATAATAATAATAACAGTATTATCAGACAATTATACTTTTACTTTTTTAAACTAATGTCTGGGCATTTTCATGCCTTTGTTTAGCACTGGTGACCTGTCTTTTTAGTTTAACATTTTCCTAATCAATTTCTTTTTTAAATTTTTTTTTATCTTAATTTTTCTCTTTGATGTGTCTTATTATATTGTCACAGGTTTGTGCAGGGAGGCAGGTTGGCAGACCAAATGCAGGACACGTAAGCTGACTGGTAAAGTTCAAAAGGTTTATTAATAAACAAAAAGTGAGCACACTTACAACGTAGTGGCTGAGCCCAGGGAATCCAAAATCCAAAGAAACAAGGTAATCCAACAGAAAAGGCCAGAAACAGGTGTACAATCCAAAATCCTAACAACTGACAGGGAACAAGCAAGACGAGACTGAGCAGACAACACTACAACACACTGTAACGACCCGACAAAGACTAAACAGAAACACCAGGTATATACACAGGGACTAAGGAGCAGGGCGGAAGCAACACAGGTGACAGGGATCAAGGTTAACGAGGCAGGCAGAGAGAGAGCCGGGGGGAGAACAGAGAGACAGAAACTTGACAGGCAGACATGGGGCAAAATGAATAACCAACACAGACAGAACACATGTTACAATGTACCAGAACCTAAACGAGAACACAGAACAAAAACAGAGCACTGAGCAGACTAAACCAAAATAAAGTAAACAAGAACTAGGAGCGAATACTAAAACATGAACTAAGGACCAGGACTAAGAACAAAGACAGAACTAAAACCCAGACTCCCCCACAAGACACACAGACAGGATCATGACATATATTTTTATATCGCTTTTCTTTTTTAAACGTTAATCTTGCCTAATAACTTCTATTTTGGTTATTTGGTATTGCTGGAATTTTTAAAAACATTGTCAAGCACCTTGTATTGTTATTTTACACAAAAGGCGCTCTACAA
The DNA here is from genome assembly GCF_014851395.1 of Micropterus salmoides. Lineage (NCBI taxonomy): Eukaryota > Metazoa > Chordata > Actinopteri > Centrarchiformes > Centrarchidae > Micropterus > Micropterus salmoides. The sequence goes on along the minus strand of NW_024040485.1, from coordinate 31,084,934 downwards.
ATAAAGTCTGAGTATTTTGATCAAAACTAACTTTAAATGTGAGCGATGAAGAGGAAACAACCTGCAGCTCTGAGTTTGGACACCAGGGGGCAGTGAAGCACCGAGGAGAGCTGGAGTCTGCAGACAGTTAGAGGCAGGAAGAGTTCCAGCAGCAGAGTCTGAGAGGCTGCAGGCAAACACAGGAGGGAGAAATGAGCTTTTCAGGGGCCACAGCAGATTTAATGTTGGGCCCCAAACCTTATTTCTGCTATTTTTATTTCTGTGCAAAGACTGAAAGATGATTCACAGATTCTGTTTGTCCGCAGTGATTAAATGAAGGTCAGGAATTTGTGAAGAAATTCATTTGAATATCTGATAATTGGAATCTGATCAAACCTGCCACGCTGCGGTTAAACCTGACCAGCTGTTACTGTACTAGTTTTGTCACAGTCCAGTGTTTCCATCAGCAGCAGTACTCTTTATTCTATTAATTATATAGTAAAATGTGATTTCTTCTTTTATCCCCAGGCCTATTTCTTTTACATACATAAGACATAATAGAAGAGCAGAATAACTGAGTAAGAAGCTGATATTCCTGTTTACAAAGCCGTACTGAACAATGTAAATCTATATATCTAAACACTTTATGAACGGTTATATTTAGATTGTCAAAATAGATAAAATAAAAACACTATTTAATTCTCAGTGTTCAGGTTTGCTGAGTTAATAAAGCTGCAGCTTTAAACTGTGACACTGGTGTTAATGGTGGCAGGAAGTTGTCCAGTTAATGCTTCCAGCACAAAATGTGTACAAACGAGTTAGCAGCTTCTCTCTTTATGTCGAACACATTTCTACTTGTTGGTCAGAATAACTGAAGTGTCGGTGTCTCAGTATGGAGACTCTGTCTCAGTACATCACTCTCTGTCCTGTTTGGTTCTTTGGTATCTGGGTCTGAATGGATCTCCTCTTTGTCTTTGATATTTGGTCAGGTCTTGGTTTTTAATTAGCTTCGACACAAAGAAACAAAGATTCCTGATCGCTATGGACTCTAGAATAGTTTCTCTCCTCTTTCTATTTTAGCCATGTACTCAGCCTTTTCTCTCATGGTTATCAGGGACTGAACTCGTTTCTTCCAGCCTGGCTTGGCCTCAGATTTCTCTCCCTCAATCAGCATGTCAATGTACTCTGGAGTGGAGAGAGGATTTGGCTTCAGTTCTATCTCTTTAAGTCTGTTTAAACACTCAGAAGACTTCTTTATCAGTTTCACCACCTCAACCTGACCACCATCATATTCAGCCTTCAGTTTATCAATCAGTGCCTGAACAGGTCTCTTAGCCTCTGAGGCTTTCAGGTACTTTTCTTTCAGCTTTTTCACGGTTTGTTTTTCTTTTACTTCCTTATACTCCCATTTGTACTTCTGATTATAATGTACATTCCAGAAACATTTGCCTGGACACTCAGTACAGTATCCATCTGATCCCATTGCAGCACAGTGTCTTAAATCTGCATCATTTGCATATGGACAGGGATAGTGACAGGTGACATGACACTGCTGACAGTTGGTGAGGTAATTTCCAGTACCAGAAAAATCTACTTCAAAAGGCTTCATGACGGTGACTTCAAACTCAAAGTTCTTGTTTCTTTTCATCTCTGCCTCGTGCTCTTTTAGTATTTCACTTGTCTCTTTTATCTCCTCCAGCTTGGCTAACTGAACTTTAACCTGCTCCTGCAAGTTTTCAACTGAATTCTCGAGCTGCTCTCTTTCTCTGAGGACCTCCTTTGTCATCGTCAAGCTTTTACTTTCTATGAGATTCAAAGCAGCAAAGAACCTCTTCATGCTTTTTGTCCCCATGTTCCAACACATCTGATCAAAGCCTCCATCTTCATCCTCATCATCCCCACTCATGCTGCCTGCTGCAGATGATTTGTTGTCTGCAAACAAAGCTGAGTTATTGAATTTGAAGTGAACTGGCAGCCCGTCTCTTGTTTTAGGACATGGGACACCTGAAGCATTGATTGCCTCTAGAACTGGTGGACGCTGGCTGTCTGCGAATGTCACCAGAACCCTGATGTTTTCTGCCACATCTTTGCCAAAGATTGAGAGCACAGAGTCAAACACATATTTCTGTGTTGGTGTGAGTCGAGGTAAAGAAGCCTGAGCTACAAAACACACAGCGTCAATTTCACTGACACCAAGCTCAGCAGAGAAGAGATTACACAGCTGTTCTGTGATGCTCTCATCTCTTATTAAGCCTCTTGTATCTCCAAACTCTGGAGTGTCAACAATGGTCAGAGAGTATTCTGTTTTAAAACCCTCCTGGTGGTTGATTTTGTACACAGTGACTTCAGAGGTCTGACTTTCAGCCTGTGACGTCGACTGACCCTCATCAATTAGTTTGAATCTGTAATTGTCCTTCCACTCTACACCAACAATGTAGTTGATCAGTCCATTGATGAGAGTCGCCTTTCCAGATCCGGACACTCCAAAAAACATTATTGTGCGATTTTTCCTTGTGCTTTCTTTGCCAAAACTGTATCTTCTACATCCATCAATGTCCGTATCTTCTTCTTTCAGAGGCAGTTTGTAAACTGAAGGTGATTCAGAATTTATCCTTTCACTTCTACTTTTGAGGAGTTCTGTGAGACGTTTAAATTTCATTGTGCAGACATTAACAGAGATGCTCTCCTTGCTTCTTCCAGCTGCACCACAGTCACATCTGACCCTGACAACATATTCTGTCTCTGGCTGAAGCCCTGAAATGATTGCCTTTTCAGCTCTCGACATCATTTGCTTCCATTGGAGATCTTCCTCTTTCACCCCGTTGTCTGTTTTGGCGTACTCCACGATGTAGCTCAAAATCTGGACATCTTGTCCAAGCTCAGCAGGTTTCTCCCAGCTGACTGAGATCTCACTTGAGTTTGGATCAACTTGAGGTTTTCCAGGAGGGCTGCAAGGTAAGGTTTTAATGGAACCACTGACTTCATTGGCCGGCCCAAAACCTGCTGAGGTCACTGCTCTGCATCTGAACATATACTCTGTGTTAGGACTCAGATGGCTCACTGTGACTTCTCCAGCTTTTGATGCTGTCTCTTGTTGCCATCCATCCTCTCCTCTGACACAGTACTCTACAGAGTAGGAGGTGATGTTCTCTGCTCCAAATCTGGGCGCAGAAATCTTCAGTGTCACACTGTTGTGCTTTATGTCACTTGCTGTTACTGTTTCAGGCTTTGAAGGCGGCTCAAAGTTCTCATTGACAGAAAAGCCGTCTTCATAAAGGTAGATGCTTGAACCTTTCTGTGTCTCATTTGTTAATCCCACTGTCAGGAACTTTATGTTCTTGTTCTCCTTGTTGGCCTCTGCAAAGTCACTGAAGAGCTTTGCTTTATTCCTCATTGCATCTGGCACTTTGTTTGAAAGATACCATTGTTCTTTCTCTACATCTCGAGTATGTGCATCTTGAGGGTCGTCTGGTTCGGCTGTTTGTTTTAAGTAGTTAGATAAAGCTGAGAGGTACGGTTCAGCACTTCCCAGGGAGGTGAAAACAAAACACACAGCATGATCTGCACTGAGGGTTTCTTCACTAAGAACATTCTGAGAGGGGACGATCTTGGTGTTTTTCATCATATTGGTAAACGATTTTAAGATGCAGATTTCTGTCATTTTACAGTCCAACCACTCGTTCAGGTCTTTGCTGTTGAAAGGAGAAGAATGTCTCTTCTTCAGGATCTCTGCGAGCACAGCCTCCTCTTCTCCTCCTCCTCGGATTGATGGAAGTTTCTTTGCCAGATTTTGTTGGAATCCGAGCTTGAACTCAGAGCACATCTCTTTAAAGGTTTTAATCTTTTTGCCAATCTGTGGGAACTGCTGTCCGGTGGTGGTTCTCATTGTGTCATTGCACCTCATTTCCAGCTCACTGAAGTCCTCCAGGACTCTCTGTGATTCCTGAACTAATCCTATACTTATCTGACGGACCAGTTTTGCAGCAGAAGAATCTAAACTTGTCAGTGGCAACAGCCAGACTTTCATCGGTACAGCCTTTTCTCCGTTGGCTCCCAGTAATCTTGGCAGGCTTTGGTAGACTTCTACTGCATCCTGAAAGGACACAGGACTTTTTTCAAGAGCAAAGTCTCCAAAGAATCTGCAGGAGAATTTCTCAACATTTGCTCGGTCCTTGTCTTCCAGTTTCAGGGAACCTTCACCCTCTATTGCAAGGCTGGGAATCTTCTTGATCATCATCTTCAAGTTCCCCTCAATGTCTTGATGATCTTCTTTTTTAGACACCTCACGGTCAAAGACAAAGAAGGCTTGTGCCCCATAAAGAATGGCTGTGACTACATGTGTTGCTAATCCTTTATCAAAGACATATGGATGCTTCATATTGTCTCTTCCAAGGTGATCCATCGACAGTTCCTGGACCTTTGTGGTACTTTTGTACGTCAGAGTTACTCTGGCCTGATTTTTGGAAATCTTACTGTCGTTCAGGTATTTGGCCGATCCATCAACCTCAACCAGTCCACTCAAGAAACTTGCCTTCAGGGAAGCTTCAACGTTTAGTGCTGAAGATTTGTCCTCAATTGATTCAGATGCAACGATCTCAAAGTCAGTGTTCGGTTTTGGTCTTTCTCCTTTATCTTTTTCCAGGTCATTGCGGTCCCACAGCGTAATGCCTGCCAAAAAGAAGAGGAGAAGTCAAACTGCCTTTTATTGCATGATAGTAAGGCTTAGCTTTTAAACACAAAATCAGAGAAATTCTAAGAATAAAAGTAACAAAACAACGCTGGCTGTTTGTAAGAACCCTCTCTGTGTTATATTAAGAAAAGCATCAATTCACAAATTAAAATAGCTTCTTCCTGACATTCTTTAAAACAAAACATGTTGGTAATCTCTATCAGAACAAGAGACACATGATTTTCAGATAATTAAAATGAAGCAAAAGTGATCAAACGATCTGAGATGAAAATGTTGTTGAATGTGGCTTTAAATCCTGAAAGTTTTAAGTATCTTCACATGTGAATCCTTACCAGGGACGAGTGAGTCTTTGCGGCAGTCGTACAACATCCCGAGGCTGAAAGGCCGGCCGAGCGCCGCCACCTCCATCGTCCCGCCGGCTTCAGAGTCCATCGCTCAGTCTGAACTGGACAAAATGGACAACAGCTTGTTAGTTCATTTCTCTGACACTTCTCTGTGTGATGGCCACAGCAGGAATTAAAAATATTTGGTAATATCACGTCCAGACACCCTCACATTTTCACTTTAATTTGACCTTTTTACTCATTCAGTTTTAATTTACTTTCATATAAAACAATCAAACTCTGATTTTAAACAGCTATAATAGATATTTTTATAATCACAATGTGAAAACAGTGTGTTGTGTCTCTGGCATTGATGAAGCTCCAGAGAATTATCAGCTGAATCCCCTCAGATTTACGGAGCTGCAGCTGAATCAGAACGCTGCTGCTCGAGTCCTCAGTAAGATCAAAAAAGTGGATCACATCACTCCAGTTCTGAGGTCTTCACGCTGGCTTCCTGCCTGTCAAACAGTTCATTTTAAAATATTAATGTTTATAGAGCACTGAATGGTTTAGGGCAAAAATACACTATATTACCAAAAGTTTTGGGTCGCCTGCCTTTATGTGCACATGCAGGTTAATGACATCCCATTCTTAATCCGTAGGGTTTAATATGGAGTTGGCCCACTCTTTGCAGCTTTAACAGCTTCAACTCTTCTGGTCTCACGAGGTTTAGGAGTGTGTTCATGGGAATTTTTGACTGTTCTTCTAGGAGCGCTTGATTTTATACACCTTATTGGAACAGCTAAATCCAATGATTCAGAGGGGTGTCCCAATACTTTTGGCAATATAGTGTATATTTCTGATCTTCTGCTGCGTTATGAACCATCCAGACCTCTCAGGTTGTTTGGGATCAGGTCTGCTTTTTTTCCCAGAGTCAAACCTAAACAACAGTTTTTATGCTCCGTATATCTGGAACAAACTCCGAAAAAACTGCAGGTCTCTTGAAGACTTTCCTGTTTGACTCTACACTGAAATGGAACTTTTATTGTTTTATCTTGTTTATATTTTCAGGTTAACAGGTTAAATGTCTTTTTATAGTGCGCTATGTTGTTTTTATCTTTTAACTTTGACTCGCCTAGTTGTTGAAATGTGCTACAGATATAAACTTGCCACCTCTTAAAGCGTTTACTTCAATATGTCCATATATTTTACTGAAAGCTGTTGCACTTACACCCATACACGTGGAAATACTCTCAGAATGGTAACAAGAAAGCCTACTAAAGCGAATTCCAGCATTTCTGTTTGTTTTCTGTGAAGTTACTGTGAGGCATGTGAGATGAGCTGCTGTGCTGAGCTGCATGTCGGTAAAGAGAACTGTGAGAACAGTTAGTAGAGGAATGTGAAAAAGCTGGAACCTCAGCAGGAACTCTTCATCTGTCTGCCCTGTGCTGCTGCTGTCAGGGATCAAACCTGTACCATGCTGCCCTCTGCACAAAAATCATTTACAGGCTTAGTAAATATCATAGGAATAAATAGCCATACTAACTTAATTAAATCTCTGAAAATCGCTTTTGTAATTGTTTGAGTTGCACATACCAAAATAATAGATTTAACCGTTAATTTTTTTTTTCAATTATCATTTAATTTTTTTTATTTCACAAAATGAAATTAGTATTTGCCTGACAAATACATTTCTTTAGATATCCTTAATATTTTTGGTAAATTTCTATCAAAATATTTGAGAATGGATTAAGTCTAATGATTAGTTACAAGAACCACAATTATTACTTATTCCAACTTAACATTATTTAAACTTTAAACTACTACTTAATAAACTGAGTAAGTTGCGCGCCACATGTACGCTAATCATGTGGCCTCGTGGGAAATCTGCCTCTCTGCCTTGGCAACAACCAACAAGTGGCAGCAAGAGGGAATGACACACCACAAGAAGCACCTGGAATATTCCTTGCTAACCCTGGTAAGTTAAGTTTCCAGCTAGTAAAAGTTAATGAATATTCACACTGGTGGTAATTTTCTGAAACCGTCGTAGCCATGCTGTCATAGGTAACTTAAGTTAGAGGGTTTGCTGCATTATAAACTAACGCTAATGTCGACAATGAAGCTAATGTTAATGTAAGCACAACCACAGCTAACCATAAAACTTTGCATGGTATGTTTGTGTATTTATATTGGCGATACGGCTACGGCCTTACGAAAAGTAGGAAACGAGTTTGAGAGGTGGAGGGGGAGAGGGTGTAGCTCCTGCGCGCATACAGTCTATGCTGCACGCACACTCAGGGCGAACGGCACGAGCAGACAGTTAAGAGACAGCAAAGTGAAAAGACGTTTTACTCGAGCTGAAAGCAGATGCAAAGCAGCGGGTGTGGGAGAAGTTCGGTGAAGACATGGAGAAGGACTTTCGGTCGGCAACAAAGTGTTTCTGGAGAACTGTCCGCCATCTCAGGAGGGGGAAGCGGGGAACCGTCCAAGCTGTGTACAGTAAGGATGGGACCCTGTTGACCTCAACTGGGGAGCTAATTGGGCGGTGGAAGGAACACTTGTGGAACAAGTCACGAGGAAATCTAAAAATATTTTATCAAGTGTTATGTATTCACCTTGTCACTTATTTACCACCTCGCACACAGTGTCTTTCTTAATAGGGACACGATTCATCCCATTTCACCGCTAATATCACATATGACATCTATAATAGGCTTTACGGGTCTGCAACCAGCCAGAACTCTCTAACAAGTCAAGATGAACATTCTAAAACTGTTTGAATCTCAGAGTTTCTCATCCTTCAGTAGAGGAATGTGAAAAATCCTCTGTAGTGACAAACTTTGCACAGATACACGTCAGTAAAATCAAGGTCTGACATTTTAAACAGTTGCAACACGTCTGAGTGGAGGGGATCTTTACCAACTGTGAGACTATCCTTAAACCACAAATTAAACAAACCTCAGGAGAGACAGTTCAATATATTTTAGAGAGAGACTAAAGAAACAGGAAACCGGTAAAAAGAAAAAAGTAAATCATCTTAAGCTAAGGTTAGCTGTGACTGCACTCGGTGTTTTCTTTTCTTCCTGTTGTATAGTTTTAAAGTATAGAGCAGTATATAAAGTATATACACATGTCAAAGTTTACATGTTATTTCCCCAAAAAATTACACACCTGTCATAATATTTTAAATGAAACAAAGTCAGATTCTGGTTTTAATTAAATTTGGCCAACTAACAGTGTACTCACCAGTGTTTGTCAGAGAGTCTGATGTTTTGTTGAGGAAAACCTGATTCAGTTTAAATTTTCTTCAGAGACAAACAGAGAGACTTGTCTCGACTGCAGCCCTGCAGTCTCTGAGACAAAATTTCAACTTTGTATGAGAAACTATGATGTTGAAGCTCTCCTCAACAGGACCGACAGGACAAACAACATTCAACGCAACAGACACAAGAACACAGCTGTTCTGTTCGATCTGTATCTGATCTTTCACAAGGGCAGCAGATAGAAAGAGAATAACAGGGGACCCAGAAACGAGCCAGTGAGGAGGAATCAGACCCCATTTTTAGTTTACAAGATCAAAATATAACCGACTGAAAGCAGCTGCTGTTGTTCAGATCTCAGGCTGCTAAAACAAAAATAAAGGCCACTATTTCTTTATGAAGGGGAGCAGAGTGTGTGGACCGAACCACAGCAGCTTTTAGAGCAAAGAAACCATGAACCAAACCTTCACTCAGCTGATCCTAAACCACCACAACTGAACAGACGTGAAGAAAACGGTCATCAGTGTCACTGCTGCAGCTCCTCTGAGTTAGTAATGACGTGTGCTTATATTTTCATATCGTTCATACTTTAACTAGAACTGAATGATCAGAGAGTCAATCAGGAAGCATTACAAACGGGTGGGTAGCAACTCGTTACCAGTTAACTGTACTTTTACTCTACCAGTATTCTTTTGGTCCCAGTAATTGATTTTTAAATGCAAAATGAGCGGACAGCTGTGTTACACAGGAGAGCTTTATCCGGTTCCCCTCTGTCAGATATTAACAGCAAAAACTGAGAAATTCAACAAATACCTTTTCATTTTAAGGTTTTGTTGTTCTACTAATGTAACTCAAATCCAGTAACTACACACTGTGTTACTGGTGGTCGTGTTGGAAAGCAGCCTGTATCACCGTTTCACAAGCTGCAGAAATACTTTCACTTTCCATCAACGCGTATTAACATATTAGTTTCGGTAAAACGTTGCATTGCTATTTGTAGAATGTCTCCGGTGAAACTGATCTTGGCTTTCACTCAGCAGCTGCCAGCTGTTTATTCAGTAATCATTTTTGAGAAGCATAAGGAGAGTAAATGTGTGGATTAAACATTCAGCACAGCTTCCTTTATATTTAGGCTTACCCGACTTCATTCAACAAGCTGCTCTGTTGTTTCTGACACAATAAATCTTTACGCTGTAAAGATTATTCCTAACGCATCTATGAACATAATCACATTGTATTAGCTGCCTGAGCTGGAGGCAGATCAGAATCAGCAACAAGCAGGTGTGCTTATTTTACCTTCATGTAGATAAAAAGACTACGGTAATTGTATTAAACAGAATCAGGGATAATCAGGAACTGCATCCCTCAGAAATAAGCACGTTTACATTTACTCATTTGGCAGACGCTTTTATCCAAAGCAACTTACATTTGAGGAACAACATACAAGCATCAACAGAGCATCAACTACAGATCTGACAACACATACTAGTAAGAGCTCACAGTACATATCACATCAATGGGGTAAATTCCTAGGGAAGGAAGTAAGAGTTAACAAAAAGTGCAATCAAAACAAAAAAGTGTAATCAATACAAGATCATTGTAGGGGATAGAAAGAAGAGCACAGGAAGTGCATGTTAGGAGTTAGGAGTTAGAGGTGTTATAAGAGGAAGTGTTCTCGAAGAGATGAGTTTTCTGGAGCTTCTTGAAGTTAGAGAGGGACGGCCCTGCTCTGATGGCGTGCGGTAGCTCGTTCCACCATCGTGGTGTCACAGATGAGAATAGCCGGGACTGGGACTGCTTTGTGTGAAGGGATGGCAGAGCCAGGCGGCGTTCGTTGGAGGAGCGTAGCGGGTGAGAAGGAACGTAAGTTTGTATTATGGAGTTTAGGTAGATGGTGCAGACCCAGTAGTCACTCTGTATGCAGCATTAGTGACTTACATTTGATTCTGGTTGTTGCACAGTGGCTGCTTCTAACCTGATGCACAGTATCAGACATTATTCCAAAGAGAGACTTGCAACCTGGCTTTCACCTGCCTCTAGGCTGCACACACCAGACAGTATTAAAAAAAAAAGTAACTTGTACTTTGAGTAGTTTATTGACCAGATACTTTTGAGTAAAGATTTGAAGTATTTTACACATCACTAATTATATACCAGAAAAATACAACATATCTTATTCAACACAAACAAACAATCCACAATACAAAGTTTATACACTATATACACACACATTTGTAACCGAGGCAACTAGTGAGGGGTTCAAATCATCAAATATTTAAGTAAAAGTTGCCATGGGTTTCCTACAATTAATAAAATTCAGAGACATGGGTTTCGACTGGAAGGAAGATTTATTTAGAGCGGGTTGGCGGCGGTTCAATCCCCGGGTCCCCCTGCATGTCGAAGTGTCGTTGGGCAAGATACTGAACCCTGAATGTTAGTTTCCGTTTGAGCACTTAGGCTCAGTGTGTTTGTATGAATATAATGAATGTGTTTGACTGGTGAATGCAGATGTGCTGTAAAAGTGCTTTGAGTGGTCGAAAAGACTAGAAAGGCGCTATACAAATACGGAGCATTTACATTTACAAGCACAAACAATAAAAACAGATAATATGTAGGTGCCAATACTGCCAG
>NW_024040485.1:30991616-31073551 GCF_014851395.1 Micropterus salmoides | reverse complement strand
AACGTCCACAGAACCAGCACACAGTGAGGTGTGGGCAGAGCATTCCGAAGTTTGTGTGTAAAAAGCTCGATCACCTGAAGGCGAGTTTGTGACATCTGGTGTCAACTAATGCAGATTTATCAAATATTCCACAGTAGGACTGGGCAGCAGAGGAGATATTATAATATTTTGCATAATCATGGGGGCATTTTTTCTGGAGCAACAACAGAACTCTGTCTTATCAGTACTGAGCTGCAAAATATGTTCTGCGGTCTCACACCCAGTCCCTGATCGTGTTTAGACATAGTTGAATTTTATCTGGAAATAAATATGTTCTGTTCGATCTGTCTCTGATCTTTCACAAGGGCAGCAGATAGAAAGAGAATAACAGGGGACCCAGAAACGAGACAGCGAGGAGGAATCAGACCCCATTTTTAGTTTACAAGATCAAAATAACCGACTGAAAGCAGCTGCTGTTGTTCAGATCTCAGGCTGCTAAAACAAAAATAAAGGCCACTATTTCTTTATGAAGGGGAGCAGAGTGTGTGGACCGAACCACAGCAGCTTTTAGAGCAAAGAAACCATGAACCAAACCTTCACTCAGCTGATCCTAAACCACCACAACTGAACAGACGTGAAGAAAAGGGTCATCAGTGTCACTGCTGCAGCTCCTCTGAGTTAGTAATGACGTGTGCTTATATTTTCATATCGTTCATACTTTAACTAGAACTGAATGATCAGAGAGTCAATCAGGAAGCATTACAAACGGGTGGGTAGCAACTCGTTACCAGTTCATTAGTACAAAAGTTAGGCAACTTTTCACTTTTAAAAAGTGTACTTTTACACTTTACTTTCCTCCAGTATTCTTTTGGTCTCAGTAATCTATTTTTAAATGTTACAACTAGTCTGTTATCTGCTCTGCATTTTGCTGCATTTAGCAAAATGAGCGGCCATCTAAGCTGTGTTACACAGGAGAGCTTTAACTGAAGCGCCTCTGTCAGATATCAGCTGCACACACCGAACAGTACATTAAAACACAAAGTAACCTGTACTTTGAATAGTTTATTGACCAGATACTTTTACTTGAGTAAAGATTTGAAGTACTCGACTTATTACTGATTATATAAAAGAAAATCTTACATTCAGACACAAACAAACCTTCCACAATTACAAAATGTATATAGAAAAAACTCAATTCACTTTTAAAAGATCAAATAAAGAAAGCAACATGTTTATTTTAATACGTCACATCATTCTTTGAGGGTCTCAACCTGCTGATTTTCTGTACAAGAAGTTTTTATATCAGATGCTAAAATCTTTTGAAGCGTGAGACTCAGGTAGATCAACTGGGACGTATTTATTTAGCCTGTATTCGTGCACTTGACAGTGTTCAGCCTTTAGAGGTGTGGCAGTTAACACCCCAGCTGTTGTCAGGCGAGCCTCTGGTTGTCAGGGCGATGTATAGACTCCTGATGGTATGTTTGGTATTTCTATGGTGATTAGGTGTGAACGTGGCATAATTAAAGTGGGTGTGGACGAGTGTGTTTTGTTTTTCAAATTAAAGTTAATGCTATGCAATTTTTAATTTTTGTTTTGAATGATTTCCTTGTTTTATATTTTCATGATTCCAAAACTGCAGAATGTTTCTCACAGATATTCAGATATTTGATTTCAGCTGGAGCGACACCTGAAAAACCTGTATTTTCCAGTCATTTACAGGCTTTCACAAAAATGATTTGGGATTAAATCACTTTACATTTATTACAACCTTGAACAGTACATTGTCTACATTTATACTGAAACATGAATACATTAGTAAGCATCCATCCATCCATCCATCTTCATCCGCTTATCCGGGGTCGGGTCGCCCGTCCAGGAGGCATCCTTACCAGATGCCCAAACCACCTCAACTGGCTCCTTTAAACGCAAAAGAGCAGCGGCTCTACTCCGAGCTCCTCGCGGATGGCCGGGCTTCTCACCCTATCTCTAAGGGAGACACCAGCCAACCGCCTGAGGAAACCCATTTCGGCCGCTTGTACCCGCAATCTCGTTTTTTTGGTCACGACCCAGCCTTCATGACCATAGGTGAGGGTAGGAACGAAAATCGACCGGTAGATAGAGAGCTTTGCCTTACGGCTCAGCTCTCTTTTCGTCACAAGAGTGTGGTAAAGCGAGTGCAATACCGCCCCTGCTGCTCCGATTCTCCGGCCAATCTCCTGCTCCAGTCTCCCCTCACTCGTGAACAAGACCCCGAGGTACTTGAACTCCTTCACTTGGGGTAAGGACTCATTCCCTACCTGGAGTTGGCACTCCACCCGTTTCCTGCTGAGAACCAAGGCCACAGATTTAGAGGTGCTAATCCTCATCCCAACCGCTTCGCACTCGGCTGAGAACCGATCCAGTGAGAGCTGAAGGTCACAGACCGATGATGCCATCAGGAATACATCATCCGCAAAAAGCAGTGATGAGATCCCAAGCCCCCTGAACCGCAGCCCCTCCTCGCCATGACTACGCCTCGATATCCTGTCCATGAATATCACAAACAGGATAGGTGACAAAGCGCAGCCCTGGCGAAGGCCAACCCTCACCTGGAAAGAGTCTGACTTACTGCCGAGTACTCAGACACAGCTCTCGCTTTGGATGTACAGGGATTGGATAGCCCTGAGAAGGGCCGCCCTCACCCCATACTCCCGCAGCACCTCCCGCAGTATCTCCCGGGGGACCCGGTCATACGCCTTCTCCAGATCTACAAAACACAGGTAGACTGGATGGGCATACTACCAAGCCCACTCCAGGATCCTTGTGAGAGTAAAGAGCTGGTCAGTTGTTCCACGACCGGGACGAAAACCGCATTGTTCCTCTTCAATCTGTGGTTTGACAATCGGCCGAACCCTCCGTTCCAGCACCTTGGAATAGACTTTACCGGGGAGGCTGAGAAGTGTGATATCCCTGTAATTGGCACACACTCTCTGGTCCCCCTTTTTGAACAGGGGAACCACCACCCCAGTCTGCCACTCCTTGGGCACTGTACCCAACTTCCACGCAATGTTAAAGAGACGTGTCATCCAAGACAGCCCATCCACACCCAAAGCTTTCAGCATTTCTGGGCGGATCTCATCAATCCCTGGGGCTTTGCCACTGTGGAGTTGTTTGACTACCTCAGTGACTTCCACCAGGGAAATTGACGAGAATCCCCCATCAGCCTCGAGCTCTGCCTCTACTAAAGAGGGCGTGTCAGTCGGATTTAGGAGTTCCTCAAAGTGTTCCTTCCACCGCCCAATTACCTCCCCAGTTGAGGTCAACAGGGTCCCATCCTTACTGTACACAGCTTGGACAGTTCCCCACTTCCCCCTCCTGAGATGGGGGACAGTTCTCCAGAAACACTTTGGTGCAGACCGAAAGTCCTTCTCCATGTCTTCTCCGAAATCTCCCACACCTGCACGTCGGTACCTTGCAACCGCCTCCGGAGTCCTCCTAGACAACAAATCCCAGAAGGCCTCCTTCTTCAGTCGGACGGCTTCCCTGACCACCGGTGTCCACCACGGTGGGTTACCGCCCCTTGAGGCACCTGAGACCACAGCTTTCCGTTGCAGCTTCAGCAATAGAGGTTTTGAACGTTGCCCACTCCTGTTCAATGTCCCCAACCTCCACAGGGATGCCAGAAAAGCTCCGCCGGAGGTTTGAGTTGAAGATCTCACGGACAGGGACCTCCTCCAGACGTTCCCAGTTCACCCGCACTACCCGTTTGGGCTTACCAGGTCTGTCCAGAGTCTTCCCCCACCCCCTGACCCAACTCACCACTAGATGGTGATCGGTTGACAGCTCTGCCCCTCTCTTCACCCGAGTGTCTGAAACATGCGGCCTCAAATCAGATATAACGATTACAAAATCGATCATTGATCTTCGGTCTAGGGTGCTCTGGTACCATGTACACTTATGAGCATCTTTATGCTCGAACATGGTGTTCGTTATAGACAATCCATGACTAGCACAGAAGTCTAACAACAAACACCCACTCAGGTTGAGATCAGGGGGGCCGTTCCTCCCAATCACGACTTTCCAGGTATCTCCATCATTGCCCACATGCGCATTGAAGTCTCCCAGCAGAACTATGGAGTCCCCTACTGGAGCCCCATACAGAACTCCATTCAGGGTCTCCAAGAAGGCCGAATTCTCTAAACTGACAATTTGAGTTTGTCACGTTGCTTCTTCGGGCTGAGCCCGGCTGGGCTCCATGGCAAACCCGGCCACCAGGCGCTCGCCGGCGAGCCCTCCCTCTGGGCCTGGCTCCAGATGGGGGCCCCGGGCTTCCTCCGGGCAGGGTGTCTCCTCCTCTTCCTCGATTCGTCATCAAGGGTCTTTGTGAACCACTCTCAGTCTGGCCCCTCACCTGGAACCACTTTGCCTTGGGAGAACCTACCAGGAGCACTAGGCTCCCGACAACACAGCCTCCAGGTTCACCGGGGCACACAAACCTCTCCACCACGATAAGGTGATGGTTCCCGGGAGGTTAGTAACCATCAAATAATAATCCAGTAATAAATAGTAAAAACATTCAGAGACAATAATACTTTTACTTTTTAAATCTTTTTAGCTTAGTATTTTCCTAATTATTTTTTTATTATTTAAATAATTAATTAATTAATATTTATTGATCTTTTTTTTTCTCTTATGTGTCTTATTATATGCTTACTTCTCTTTATTGAATTTAATTCTTATTTTATTTTATTTTTCTCAAGTTAATGTTGCCTAATAACTTCTGTTTTGGTTATTTGGTAATGCTGGAAAAACAATGCCAGGCTCCTTGTATTGTTATTTTGCATGAAATGCGCTCTACAAATAAAGTCTGAGTGATTCATTGAAAAATGGAAGTTAAAATGGGGGAATAACCTTTTTATAAAAGATGTTTTCAGAGAGACGGAGCAGCAGATGAACACATTTGTTCTGAAAGAAAGATGGGGGCAATAGGCAGTGAAGCACCGAGGAGATCTGGAGTCTGCAGACAGTTAGAGGCAGGAAGAGTTCCAGCAGCAGAGTCTGAGAGGCTGCAGGCAAACACAGGAGGGAGAAATTAGCTTTTCAGGGGCCACAACAGATTTAATGTTGGGCCCCAAACCTTATTTCTGCTATTTTTGCTTCTGTGCAAAGACTCAAAGATGATTCCCAGATTCTGTTTGTCTTCAGTAATTTAATGGAGATCAAGAGCCGGTGGAAATTTAAGAAATGATTTTGAAATGAGTATTGTATTCAGTCTTCTCAAGCCTGCCCTTCTGTGGTTACACCTGACCAGCTGTTTGCTTCATGAGCCTATTCTACTACTACTGATACTCCTAGTTTTGTCAATGTCCAGGGTTTCCATCATTAATGCAACTCTTCATAATTACTTTCTTTTCTTTATTTCTCTTTCTTCATTTCACAGACTATAAAACTAAATTATTATCATCAAAACCACCACCATTTTACTGCTCATCTACTTTATAGAAAATGTTTATGCCCGTTTGTGTCCAGTATAATAAAGATAAGTATGTATATTTTGTGAGCCATCCTTGTCTTTCGTATCTCTGTCTATTGTTGTCATGGAAAGTTATTTTTACTAAAGTCATTCGATTGATGATTTCAAAGATGCTGATTTGTTTCATCTCGCAGGTCGTTCCAGAGTCGTTTTCTGATTTAAAGACAGATGAACGCTTGTAAAACAGATACAGGTCGTTATTTCTTAGAAAGATTTAAACATCATGCGGCGGTTTTTTGACAGAATGTTTATGATTGCTGGACAAAGTGATGGCTGTGATTATGTATGCGGACACAACTATAGGTGTTATAATGCAAATTTTACTATTTAATTATTCCATGTATTCATCCTTTAAATTTTTCTTTTTGCTTTCAGCTGCTGATGTTGATGTTTATCAAACTAACCAGAGATGCAGTAAAAGCAGAAATTAAAAATGCTTTGTTATTAATATTGTGAACTCCTGTCTGGATAAACAATCAGCTGAATACTTTCCACTTATATTAATCATTTGATCAGACCTTTTTTTAAATTTACTTTGAATTATCTAATTTCAAGGATTTGTTGGAAGTAGTACCAATTAAAAAGCTCAGGAGTGTCTGAAGGTCAAACGCAGACAGAACAGGCAGATAAAGTAAAGTTTAAGGGTTTAAACTTTATATACTTACATGCAGGTGAACAGGCTGGCAGGCAGATACAGGTCCAGGTCCAGGTCCAGGTAAAAGCAGATCCAACAAGTAACCTGGCCCACAGCAGACCAGAAGTCTAACAGGAAGATGAGCGTGAGCAGGTATGTATGGGGAGAGGCTGATGAGGGAAGGGAGAGCAGGTGTGGCGGTCAGGTGAAGAGGAAATGAGGAAGAGCCTGTGGAGGACACCTGGTGGAGAGCTGGAGAATGGCAGGACTGAGGATCCAGAGCCAGAGAGCAGCGCAGAGGGCCGGGCACTGATGGGCGCCTAAAACTGTCAGATGCGAACGTACTCCGGGCTCCTGCCTTACAGAGGGGACGACTTTGGGTGAGACACACATTCTCCCCAGACACGAGGAGAACATGCAAACTGCACGCAGAAAGACCTGGGACGACCGAGGTTCGAACCCTTCTTGCTGTGAGCCGACAGTGCTAACCACTGCACCACTGTGCCACCTCAGGACGAGAGGCCTATTTTTATGAACGCAGCATCACACACTTAATGTAACTTCTTTCTTTGTACTCTGCTTTTAACATCTCAACGCTATGAACTGTGGGTAATTCCCCTGCTGTGTTTCTACCAGACACACAAATCTCACATGTTGTGGTTCTGATATTTTTTAGATTTCTGTCTGACTTGCTCTGAAAACTTCAAGGCATGCTGGGAAAACGCCTGGCTCTGATTGGCTTGGATACTGACATCTAACAACACTGACAAAAAAATCTTCATCCTCTGTTTGAACAGAAAGATTACAATTTTATTAGTCAGATATTTTGTTTGTGATGTCTGTTTGGTGGAGATCATTTTGAGTCTCTGACTGAACCGTCTCTCTCCCATTCAGGATGTAAAGAAAATCAGCTAGATGTCGCTGTGTCTTTAAAAACGAAACCTTTTCAGTTCACCTGCTTACAGGAAGTAACTTGTATCAACATATCCAGTGTTGGGAAGGTGCTGCTTTTCTAAATTTCTAATGAATGTTTTCAACCGTTTAGAAAAAGACAGCTTGAGAGACAGTTTAACCTTCAGACGGGCGGCGATGCAAATTCAAACAGAAGGACCAGAACAGCATCAAGCTTTACTGAACGGCTGAGGTGGAAATGACAGAGGAAGACATTGTGCACATGAAAAACATGCAAAGCAACAAATGAATATAATTCAACAAAAAGTCGAGCTTTTTACAGAAAATATTCAGATGTAACTCCCAATGTAATCCTGAACATAAGTAACTGTAATTTTTTCTTAGTAACTGTAACAGATTATAGTTACATTTATTTTGAAATTAAATTACTTAACAAATTACATTTAACTAGTTACTTCCCAACACTGGACATATCAAAGTTTGAGAGGCCTCACTGAACAGAATGACGTAACTTGAAACAACAACATAGTGTAAATAAAGGTCAGTTCATTTTCTGGAAACACGCTTTACCAAACATGTTGTAAAGTAGTGAAGCTAAGCTAATGTAAGAAAACCGACGAAATGAAAGACTTCTGCTCATTCATTGTTGTATCTTCGCTGTTCCTAGGACCGCACTCTTCTGGACAGAGACCTGGAATCTGCTGGAGCCACTCTCCCAGTTTGGGGGCCCCCAGTGCTCCGATTACCACTGGCACCACTGTTGTTTTTGCTCTCCACATCTTTTCTAGCTCCCCTTTAGCCCTTTGTATTTTTCAAGCTTCTTCTTGATGTTGCTGCCGCTTGGGATCACTCCTCCTATCACTGCTCCCTTCTTCTGCTGTTTGTCGATCAACACGATGTCTGGTTGGTTAGCCATCACCAGTTTGTCAGTCTGGATCTTGAAGTCCCACAGGATCTTAGCTCTGGCATTCTAACCTATTTTAGGAGGCGTCTTCCATTTTGACCTTCCAGCCCATCCTCATGGCAGATGTTCCTGTACACTATGACAGCTATGACACTTCTGTGCTGTCCTTCAGTCCAGCCTTTTCTAGCCACAGGTAGGATTTCTTGATATCAGCCACTTCTTCTACCTTTCAGTGGTACAGGTCTGTCTGTCCATGAAGGTTCTTCCTCCTCCTAGATGCCAAGCCTTAACTTTGACTTCTGGCCTTCTGCACCTAATACTCTTTGTGAATTATGGCGTTCATCTTCTAGCCAAACATCTCTGGGAGTACTGTTGCTGTGGTGTATCAGTATGGTTTTAGCAGAGTAGTGCTGCTTCTAGCAGACCTTCAGAGGGTACTTTGTGACTTAGCCTTGGCAACCTTGACCGTTGGATCCTGCTCTGCCCTGACTGGGAATCCCACGATCACCTGTACCAAAGTCAGTGGCATGAACCACTGAGCTATCCAGGCGCTCTACATATCTATACTGAAATATAAAAACAAAACAAAAAACAGATGTTCAGCTGTCATTCAGTAGTAGGTAGTGATGCTGAGATAAACTTTAAGAATTATTTATGAACTAAAAACACATCATCAACATATTTGATGAAAATGATATCTCACTTTCTGAAATTTTCTGTAAATGTCTAGGATAAATACGTGGAAATACTACTAGTGCAGGTGATACTACTAATTTAAACTTTGACTGTTGTTCTTATTTAAGGAAATAAAAATGTTTCCATTGTTTTTTTCTTGGTGAGGACATTTACAGGTTTTAACGGAGAAGGTGAACACTTTCACAAGTCTTAAAGAAGTGGTGTTCTGCTCATTTTCAGGTTCACAATCTTATTCAGAGGTTGTACCAGAACAGGTTCACATGGTTTCATTTTCAAAAAACACCATATTTTTGTCAGACTGCACATTGCTGCAGCTCCTCTTTTCACCCTATATTGAAGGCTTCGTTTTAGCTACGGAGTGATACATCTTGTCTCTAAATGATCTTTGTTGGGAGTTGCACATGCGCCTAGTTAAGGACTACTAGCCAATCAGAAGCAGAGAAGGTAACACAGTAATGGAAAAAGAGGCTGGACTACAATGGCGCTGTTTTCAGGCAGTTCAGGAGCAGAGTTTTCTTTACTACCACTACTTTGGGCTTTTTCACTTTGCAAACCTATTACATGCACAAAAAAGATTTATAACACAATAAAGGAGAGGGAAAAAGCAGAATATGAGCTCTTTAAACATTAGAGTTATATCTAGAGTTCATATCTACAGAGTTCATATCTATCTAGAGTTCATATATACAATATGAACATTATTTACTTCAGTCCTGCTGGTATCATGAAGCATTGCATTTTGCATTTATTCATTCAGCAGAGGCTTTTATCCAAAACAACTGTACGAGTCTCTCACACCAAAGGTATGTGTCTTATCCACTGTTCCATCACCACCCACATTAAACCTCTGCTAACATCTGGACAGACGGATGTGGAGCCCCGACAGTCTGAATATCTGAATAAAGGACACTCCAGATTAACAAATGTGCTGTGAACACGTTAATCTGAACAATCCTTTTGATAAGTTGGTGAGGACACTGCTTTTTTTTTTAAAAATAAAGTGAGACCTAAAAACTGCTCCAGACCACCTGTTTTTAAAATGAGCTTTATGTGCTACAGATTTACACTTTAATCAGTGTTTAATGTGTCTTGAATGTGACTGTGATATGCAACTCTTATTCAAAGCAAAAATATAACAAGAATAAAAATTTGTAAAAACAAGAAAAACTTAAAATAGCAAAATGAAATAGATAATTTAAATATAAATAATAAATATGAAGATAATATCTTCAAAAAATTGGTTTAAAAAATATTTTAAATAATACAATATAGGTCTAACATCAACAAATTTCTATGATAAATAACAAAAATACAAATACAAAGTCCTGTACCTATACTTACAAATAGTACAAAGTACAAAATAAATAAATAATTATAATAACTAATATTCCAAATTCCCTAAATATCCAACAACACAGGCTCTGAGCTCCCAGTCCGGGTCGGCTAACAGGATGGCAAACTGAGCTAACTAGCTAACGGCAGCTACAGTTAGCAGCAGTTTGAGAGTTTGATCCATAACAATGTTTTCTATTTTATAAATATTAGTTGATAGTTATTCTGCATTTTTCATGTAAAAACTCGGTACTACATCCACTAATGCTGCATTCAAAATGCTACTTCAGTACAAACACAGAAGTCTTATCATAAATATGACTCACTGTGCAGCAGGACCGCCTTTGTCACTGTTTTGTTATTATATATTTCATTAACAGATTATTAATACTGATCAATGTTAGAGCTGCATTTTACTGTTGGAGCTGCTCCAGACTGTTTGGGGGTTTAAATCCACTTCTTCATGACCTTTTCATCATGTGACCTCTAAAACAAAGTGATATCTGCTTGTGTGATCGGCTTTTTGGTCGTTTTTATAAACTATTTTTGACGTTCAGTTGTTAATTTGTTTAAGCACTCAGGTGCATTACTGTTGGTATTTCCTTTTAAAAACTCGAGAGTGGAATAAAGGTTTTGTGTAGGAAGTTGTTCTTCTTCTTTCCTCCCTTAATAATCTTTTCACATCCGTCAGATTTATGTTGAGAAACTTGAGAGCATATCTACAACATATTTTAAATACTGTTCTCATTAAGCTCTGTGAAAAATCCTCAAACTAACTGCTTCTCTCTCGTTATCCTGCGACCTCTTGGGCCCGACCCCCAGGTTGGGAACCGCTAGTTGAATGTATTTTATGTTTTAACAAACACAGGAGTAGGTTCAGTGCAGGACTCGTCCCTGCAAAATGCACCACAGGAAGTCGTTCCTGGCTGTGGCCATCAGACTCTGTAGCTCCTCCCTCAGAGAGTCGGACACTCAAAACACTAATGTGCAATATTCTGGTTTATTCTGTCTCAATACTGAATTGTTTAAGGATTTATATTCACTAAAGCTCTCAACATTATCTTTACTCATTATTATTACTATTTCTCCATTACACTTACAGTACTGTACATGTTTCCAAACCTTTTTATAATTTAGATTTATATTATTACTTCTACTTTCTTTATTGACAACCTGAGCATCTGTACCACAACAATTTCCCCTCTGGGATCAATAAAGTATTTCTAATTCTGATGTTCTGCATGTAAAGTTGTATTTAAACTTGTATGTAAAACAGTTCTTATCTGAAACTGTGGTAGGAATCGTTTATGTCCTTGTGTAGAGCAAATAAAGAAGTTACAACAAACAGTTGTCTTTGTGAGTTTTATTAAAGTACGAAAAAAGTAGTGTAACAAAGTCAGCTGGTCCAGAGGACTCAGACTCCACAGCATCTGGATAACTTATGGATTTAATGCAGGAGATAACTGGAGTCTACGAGAAAGCTGTTCTCAGCTATGATACTCAAGTTCTCACAGGAACAGTAGGCAGAAGATAAAACTATCTCACAGATGTTCATTATAGCTGAAACACTGGTACACATAGTGGACAGTAAAATGAATATAAGTACACAAAGTAAATGATATGATCATCAGAATGCATAAAGGTCAAATCAGTCCCCTCTTTGGCCGTTCCATGGACACATTAAATTTATGAAACATGGTCAGAACATTAATGAATGCTCTCATCTTACTGTTTACAAAAGAGATTAGCGTCAGCTGTTTTTACACAACAGACATTCTTGAGTAGTGAGCAAGCAAGGGGAACTATCTTAATGTACTATCAGAGCATTTTACACCGGTTATTACAACACAACAATAACATGTAATTCAATACACATCAGCATAACAAGTCATTATCATTATTCACATTAACCACCTTTTTCAAAACTCAAAGAAAATAATAGAAGAGCAGAACAACTGAGTAAGAAGCTGATATTCCTGTTTACAAAGCCGTACTGAACAATGCAAATCTATATATCTAAACACTTTATGAACAGTTATATTTAGATTGTCAAAATAGATAAAATAAAAATACTATTTAATTCTCAGGTTTGCTGAGTTAATAAAGCTGCAGGTTTAAACTGTGACACTGGTGTTAATGGTGGCAGGAAGTTGTCCAGTTAATGCTTCCAGCACAAAATGTGTACAAACGAGTTAGCAGCTTCTCTCTTTATGTCGAACACATTTCTACTTGAGCTTTTGTTCAGAATAACTGAAGTGTCGGTGTCTCAGTGTGGAGACTCTGTCTCAGTACATCACTCTCTGTCCTGTTTGGTTCTTTGGTATCTGGGTCTGAATGGATCTCTCTTTGTCTTTGATATTTGGTCAGGTCTTGGTTTTTTTTAGTTTTGACACAAAGATTCCTGATCAGTATGGAATCTAGAAGAGTTTCTCTCCTCTTTCTATTTTAGCTATGATCTCATTTTGTTCTCTCCAAATTATCAGGGACTGAACTCGTTTCTTCCAGCCTGGCTTGGCCTCAGATTTCTCTCCCTCAATCAGCATGTCGATGTACTCTGGAGTGGAGAGAGGATTTGGCTTCAGTTCTATCTCTTTAAGTCTGTTTAAACACTCAGAAGACTTCTTCATCAGGTTCACCACGCTAGTCTGCACATCATCATATTCAGCCTTCAGTTTATCAATCAGTGCCTGAACAGGTCTCTTAGCCTCTGAGGCTTTCAGGTACTTTTCTTTCAGCTCATTTACTGTTCGTTTTTCTTTTACTTCCTTATACTCCCATCTGTACTTCTGATTAAAATGTACATTCCAGTAACATTTGCCTGGACACACAGTACAGCGTCCATCTGATCCCATTGCAACACAGTGTCTTAATTGCATCATTTGCACATGCACAGGGATAGTGACAGGTGACATGACACTGCTGACAGTTGGTGATAATTTCCAGTACCAGAAAAATCTACTTGAAAAGGCTTTGACAGTGACTTCAAACTCAAAGTTCTTGTTTCTTTTCATCTCTGCCTCGTGCTCTTTTAGTATTTCACTTGTCTCTTTTATCTCCTGAAGCTTGGCTAACTGAACTTTAACCTGCTTTTGTAGGTTTTCAACTGAATTCTCGAGCTGCTTTCTTTCTTTGAGGACCTGCTTTGTCAATGTCAAGCTTTTGGTTTCTATTTGATTCAAAGCAGCAAAGAATCTCTTCATGCTTTTTGTCCCCATGTTCCAACACATCTGATCAAAGCCTCCATCTTCATCCTCATCATCCCCACTCATGCTGCCTGCTGCAGATGACTTGTTGTCTGCAAACAAAGCTGAGTTGTTGAATTTGAAGTGAACTGGCAGCCCGTCTCTTGTTTTAGGACATGGGACACCTGAAGCATTGATTGCCTCTAGAACTGGTGGACGCTGGCCGTCTGCGAATGTCACCAGAACCCTGATGTTTTCTGCCACATCTTTGCCAAAGATTGAGAGTATGGAGTCAAACACATATTTCTGTGTTGGTGTGAGTTGAGCTAAAGAAGCCTGAGCTACAAAACACACAGCGTCAATTTCACTGACACCAAGCTCAGCAGAGAAGAGATTACACAACTGTTCTGTGATGCTCTCATCTCTTATTATGCCTCTTGTATCTCCAAACTCTGGAGTGTCAACAATGGTCAGAGAGTATTCTGTTCTAAAACCCTCCTGGTGGTTGATTTTGTACACAGAGACTTCAGAAGTCTGGCTTTCAGCCTGTGACGTCGACTGACCCTCATCAATTAACTTAAACCGATATGAATCCTCCCATTCGACACCTAGAATGTAATTGATCATCCCATTGATGAGAGTTGACTTCCCAGCTCCAGTTGCTCCCAGAAGCATGATGGTGCGATTAGGTTTAGTGGACTCTTCCCCAAAACTGAAACTCCTGCAGCCAGGGACACTGATTCGTTCATCTTTCAGGGGGATTTTATAAACAGGGACAGGACCGGTCTGGGGTTCTAACAATGTGCTTTTTTCTTTAACAGAATCAGAAAGACTTGAGCAGGTTTTAGTAGTAGGTAAGGTTTTAATGGAACCACTGGCTTCATTGGCCGGCCCAAACCTGCTGAGGTCACTGCTCTGCATCTGAACATATACTCTGTGTTAGGACTCAGATGGCTCACTGTGACTTCTCCAGCTTTTGATGCTGTCTCTTGTTGCCATCCATCCTCTCCTCTGACACAGTACTCTACAGAGTAGGAGGTGATGTTCTCTGCTCCAAATCTGGGCGCAGAAATCTTCAGTGTCACACTGTTGTGCTTTATGTCACTTGCTGTTACTGTTTCAGGCTTTGAAGGCGGCTCAAAGTTCTTATTGACAGAAAAGGCGCCTTCATAAAGGTAGATGCTTGAACCTTTCTGTGTCTCATTTGTTAATCCCACTGTCAGGAACTTTATGTTCTTGTTCTCCTTGTTGGCCTCTGCAAAGTCACTGAAGAGCGTTGCTTTATTCCTCATTGCATCTGTTATTTCTTTTGAGGTGAACCAATGTTCCTTCTCTACATCTTGAGGGTCGTCTGGTTCGGGTGTTTGTTTTAAGTAGTTAGATAAAGCTGAGAGGTACGGTTCAGCACTTCCCAGGGAGGTGAAAACAAAACACACAGCATGCTCTGCACTGAGGGTTTCCCTGTACAGGTGTTTTGAGACGTGATGATTGTGGTGTTTTTCATCTTGTTGGTTAAAGACATTAAGGTGTAGACTTCTCTCTCTTTACAGTCCATCCACTCGTTCAGGTCTTTGCTGTTGAAAGGAGAAGAATGTCTCTTCTTCAGGATCTCTGCGAGCACAGCCTCCTCTTCTCCTCCTCCTCGGATTGATGGAAGTTTCTTTGCCAAGTTTTGTTGGAATCCCAGCTTGAACTCAGAGCACATCTCTTTAAAGCTTTTAATCTTTTTGCCAATCTGTGGGAACTGCTGTGCGGTGGTGGTTCTCATTGTGTCATTGCACCTCATTTCCAGCTCACTGAAGTCCTCCAGGACTCTCTGTGATTCCTGAACTAATCCTATACTTATCTGACGGACCAGTTTTGCAGCAGAAGAATCTAAACTTGTCAGTGGCAACAGCCAGACTTTCATCGGTACAGCCTTTTCTCCGTTGGCTCCCAGTAATCTTGGCAGGCTTTGGTAGACTTCTACTGCATCCTGAAAGGACACAGGACTTTTTTCAAGAGCAAAGTCTCCAAAGAATCTGCAGGAGAATTTCTCAACATTTGCTCTGTCCTTGTCTTCCAGTTTCAGGGAACCTTCACCCTCTATAGCAAGGCAGGGAAACTTCTTGATCATCACCTTCAAGTTCCCCTCAATGTCTTGATGATCTTCCTCTTCAGAAACCTCACGGTCAAAGACAAAGAAGGCTTGTGCCCCATAAAGAATGGCTGTGACTACATGTGTTGCTAATCCTTTATCAAAGACATATGAATGCTTCATATTGTCTCTTCCAAGGTGATTCATCGACAGTTCCTGGACCTTTGTGGTAGCCTTGTACTTCAGAGTTACTCTGGCCTGATTTTTGGAAATCTTACTGTCGTTCAGGTATTTGGCCGATCCATCAACCTCAACCAGTCCACTCAAGAAACTTGCCTTCAGGGAAGCTTCAACGTTTAGTGCTGAAGATTTGTCCTCAATTGATTCAGATGCAACTATCTCAAAATCATTATGGTTCTGAGGTCTTTCATGTATATATTTTATCAGGTCATCACGGTCCCACAGTGTAATTCCTGCAAAAGAAGAACCAAAAATCAAGTTCAGCTTCCAGAACCAGACAGACAGGAGAAGGTGTTGTTACATCATGATAGCATGTAAACTGAATTTAAGTCTCAGCACCATACTTAGCATATATGAAAATGTTTAAAATACTTTGTGAATCCAGTGCCGCAGGGACGTGCCAAATGCATTTTTGGTAATTCTGTGTCCAGGCTGTGAACCTGGTGCACCTCGGCGCAACATACTGTTCACAGCAAGCATTGTGTCAGGAAATAGATGTTGCTGTTCTATTTTCAAATGTAATCTCTGTCTCAATTGCAGAGTGCTGAGGCAGGACAAGTAGGAGGTTGGACCCCAATTGAAGACACAGCCGAGCAGGATACAGTTCTTGTGATTTGTTAAACAAAACTTAAACAGGCTTACAAGGATTTGTGGCAAAGTCCAACAAAGGTAGCATAACAAAACAAAAATTCTGGCAGATGATCTAAACAGTGCAACAACAAAATAATCCAGAAACCAGTAGAACATTCAACACACGACTAGGACACAACCAAACTGAACAGAACTGAGGGCTTTAAAACTGACTCAGAACAACACACATCAGGCAGGCAGGGTAATCAAGCACAGCTGAGACACATCAGGGCCTTAGGGCAGACACAGATAAGAAGCAGAGTCAGACGCTCCGTCCTCTGTTTTTTCCAATAAACAAGAAAAGGGAAATACCTTCAGGTGTAGCAGGAAACCACTAGCAGTGAGTGATTACTATAAAAATTTAAAAGCTTTCATGACTTGGATAGAAACTGCATCATTAATTCAAAAATGATCACAAAGATCTGAGATAAAAATGTTGTTGAATGTGGCTTTAAATCCTGAAAGGTTGGTTGTGACGCATTAAGTATCTTCACATGTGAATCCTTACCAGGGACGAGTGAGTCACTGCGGCAGTCGTACAACATCCCGAGGCTGAAAGGCCGGCCGAGTGCCGCCACCTCCATCGTCCTGCCAGCTTCGGAGTCCATTGCTCAGTCTGAACTGGACAAAATGGACAACAGCTTGTTAGTTCACTTCTCTGCTTTCCAACCCATTATTTCTGTGTGATGTATGCTGTTTATGTGTTGATATTATGTCCAACCACCCTCACATTTACTTCATTTAGTTTTGCATTCATTTACAGGCAACTTAAATACAACAAACATTTATTTTGCATTTAAAGCAGATGTAATGGATATTTCTGTTACAACGTGAAAACAATGTGACTATGTGTTAGTGTCTCTGGTAGAGAATCATCAGCTCAGGCCCGGCGTCACAGGGGGGTCAACAGGTACAGATGACCCCAGCCCAAGGCCCAGGGGGGCCCATGCAAAGGTCTATGGTTGACCCTTAAATGGGATCAAGTACAACACTTTAGTTACATGAATTACATGATTAATGTAACTTTAGATGTATTTACATGATAAATAAATGTATCAACATCAATAATACATATTTAATTCTTGTCATCAGATAACTCACCCCCCACTGTTATTGTGAAAATTGTATGGTAAAAACATTTTGCCATTCAGATATGCAGGACCTGCAAATGTAAAGGAAGTCGCTCTAAGAGAACACAAAATGATCCCACTGACTCTTTCAAATCAAGATAACAAAATGGTTTTTAATTACTGGAGATGAAATTTCACTATGATGTAATATGAATATACATAAGATATGAAAAACCTTATTCAAAAGTACATTTAATTTCTAACAATGACAAAAGTCTAACTTAGTAGCAACACAAAGGAGGCTAACCCGAGCTGCCAGCAGACCGATGTGCACAGCTGTAGGATTAGTGTCACGCCCCCCCCTGCTGCGACCTAACCTTGACATGTGGAAGGTTTTGGGCCCTTTTCCCTTTCTCTCTCACCTGCAGGTTGCCGGGAGGCGTGTCAGCTGCGAGGGGAGCTGATTACACACACCTGCACATGATTTGCACTCCCTCGGGTTCCTACCCTATTCAAACAGTGGCCTGACATCCTGTCCTCGCCGGATTGTTAAGTCGTTTCAGTACGTCTTGTTGTTAAGCTGACTACTAACCTGTGTTTCCTGTGCTCAGGATCTCTACCGGACACATCCGAGATCAACTCACCTTCCCCGCCTCCTGGATCTCACTCTTCTGCCTGTTACCTGTCTGCTTCTCTGCCTGGAGCTTCCTTCGCCTGCCTGCTCTGCCTGCCCCGATCCCACAGCCGCCACCAGCTCTTTAGTTCAGTAAACCTCTGAGAACCAGCTCTAGTGTCCAGTCTACTCCTGGGCCTTATCTGAAGCGTGACAGTTAGCTGGTCGATATACAATCGCTGACTTTAGGTTTAGGCATACACTCCTGTGATGCTTAGGGTTAGGGTAAAGGACTTTGGGGAGCTGTCAACGCCTTTTACACTAACGTAGCTAGCTACAGGCGCTTCTGGTCTAGATGGTCTAGGTCCTTCTTCTCCCGAAGATCATTGCAGGTTGAGTGGAACTATGATGTGGGCAACAGGGAGCTTCTAGCTGTTAAACTTTGGAGGACATTGGCTCGAGGGGTCCGAATAGCCGTTTATTGTTTGGACTGATCACAAAAATCTGGCATACATTCAGTCAGCCAAGAGATTAAACTCTAGGCAAGCCCGCTGGTCTCCAATTTTTGGTTGTTTCAGGTTTTCCATTACATACCGCCCTGGGTCTAGAAATATTAAACTTGATGCTCTCTCTCGTCAGTTTTCTGCTATCGATGTTCCCCCAGGCCCCAAGACTATCCTGCCATCCTCCTGCATAGTTGCTTCAATCTCCTGGGAGATCCAGTTGGCCGTCAGAGAAGCACAGCGGACCCAACCAGACCCAGGTAATGGACCACCAAATTGCTTATTTGTTTCTGATGCTGTACGCCCTAAGGTTCTCCAGTGGGTTCACGCCTCCCGCTTTGCTTGCCACCTGAGTGGGAGCCGCAGCCTGTCCCTACTGAGAAGGCATTTTTGGTGGCCCTCCATGGAGGCTGACACCCGTGCTTATGTGGCAGCCTGTTCAGTCTGTGCCCGGGGAAAATCATCACACCGCCCTCCTGAGGGATTGCTACAGCCCTTGCCCATCTGAAGCCGGCCCTGGTCACATATTGCTCTGGACTTTGTGACTGGGTTACCAGTCTCACAAAGTAACTCCTTCATACTCACTGTTGTTGACCATGTTGTCTGGCTGCATGGTATCCCACCAGACATTGTTTCAGACCGTGGACCACAGTTCATCTCCCAGGTATGGTGAGCTTTTTGTCAAGCTTAGGTGCAACAGTGAGTTTGTCATCTGGTTTTCACCCCCAAACCAACGGGCAAAAAGAGAGAGCCAATCAGGACCTGGAGGCTGCATTAAGGTGTGTGGCTGCCACCAACCCAACTCTTGTTGCTCACGTCAGTCCAAATGCACCTCCACTGCTGCCGCAGGGTCTGGAGGGATACTGTCCGTCGGCTCCTAGATGTTTGACAGCAGGGGAGGGGTCTGCAGTACTTGGTGGATTAAGAGGGGTACGGCCCGGAAGACAGGAACTGGATTCCCCGGTCCTTCATCATGGATCCCCAACTCATCCATGAGTTTCATCTGGCGCACCCCGTTAAGCCTGGTGGGTGTGAAGGAGGCTCCCGTTGAGGGGAGGGTACTGTTGTGGTACATGCGTCAAGGCCTACCATCAACTCAAGTAAGATTCTTTGTGCTTTCTGTGTGCTACCAGGATTAACTTGTATTTCTATGTGCTCAGGATCACTCTTCCTCTGGAGACTCTGTTGAACGCCACGCTCTGCTCACACCCTGCCTGGGCAACCCCCCCCCTCCGTGCTTGCCACTCTAGCTTGTTGAAACATATCACCCAGCCTTCTGTTGCACATCTCAATAAAATCCTTTGCTACCCCTTTGAGCTGTTCCGAGTCTGCCTTTGAGTCCAAAAGTTCTCACATTATGACACTGGGGGTACTGTTTGCATCAAACACTTTGTCAGCCTTTTGGAAAGCGTCTGTGTTTGATGCCCTGATAGGGAGGCAATGGCAAATGTCTGATCAAAACAAGAGTTAAGAAGCACCATGTAGCCTATATATGACAGGAAAAGGTGAATAGCTAGCTGTTAAGCAGACTAGCAAAGCTTTAGCCAAGTAATGTTAGCACCAGAGCTGCCAATTCTCAAGCATTGAGTGTGAGATTCACGTAATTGACAATTTTCACACACTCTCATGGTACACATCAATATTCTCACACGGTGAAAAAAGAAATGTATAACTGATAACATTGACTCAAGGCGAGTGAAGCTGATGCGTCACCGGTATCTGAGTCATTGTAACTTTATGAAAGAATTTTGCAAAATAAACATCTCAAATCTGAGGTGCAAACTCCCTCTGTTTGGGACTGTGAGCTGAAATTTATCTAAGGTGGTGAAGTGAACATTTGTGTGGATTTGTGGTGAGATTTCTGTCTGATCAAAAGTGTTTTCAGTAAGTTTCTTTATCCACCTCCTTCTCTCATCCAGTAGAAGTGTCCCAAACGGTTCTGTATCTGCAGACGGTCTGAAGTGGCCAAATCAGCAGAGCAACATCGCAGGCTGATGCACACACAGTGTAGGGCAGCTGGACTGTTGAGAAATAAAATTACTTCTCATTAAATGATGATGTTATTCTTGTAATATTACAACTTTTTTCTCAACATGTCAGAGAACAAATATTGTATATATAGGGGTAGATTCTGAATGTGCAGAACCTTTTGAACATGAGCAGAAAAGCTGCTGAAACACAGGAGCTATTAAAGTCCAGGAGTTTCTAACTGAATTAAAATTAATTCATTTCTCATTGAGGTGAAAAGGTGTCACAAGCACATTTAAAGAGGTTACTTCCCCAAACAAAGACACAAAGAGGAGGGAAGACTAAATCATACGTGTGCTGACTCAGTACAGATGATATTACATGAGAAAATATTCAATACACATAATATTTGAAATCGTCACCTGCCACCTGAATTTTGTGTTCCCCTTTATGTTAATAAAGATTAATAACACAAACAAGTTCCCCTGTAACAGCCTCAAAACTGACCTACAGTAAACACTAGTCAGCAGCATATCACAAGTCATAGGATACAGCTGCAAATATGGTAACAATACATGAAGCTATACATGTTGGCAAGCTTCTGTTTATTTTATTATTATAATCATTTTAGCTAGAACCGCCATATACTCTAAAAACTATTTCAGTTCTGCTCATAATTTGACCAATACTTTAATTCAGGGGTTTTTGAAAGTCTGAGACTGTGTGATCATGATTATATTATTTGATCCCATAGACACTCAACATTTGAGTCAAAATAGCCAAAATATTACTGTTTGGCATAACTTCTTACTACACCAAGTAGTTTTTAAAAAGCTCTGCACTGGGGCATTTATTAGTTTCTGACATTTTGTCCCAGTGCAAGTGTCTTGCAATAAGACAAAATGGTGGATGTCACAGTCACAGTGGTCATATGCTCATTTATCTTTTCATAACGTCGGAGTTAACCCGTTGGTCGTAGCTAAAGCAAGAAGCAAGCTAACGTTAGATGGCCAGTACTGAGCTACACATGTTTGCTAACCTCAGGTTACTAACCTATTTTGTGTTCAGCGCTTCTTTGTTTGGGTGTTCTTGTATGAAGGTTTAAAGCCAAAGTTTAGGATGAATGGCTCAGCAGCTGCCGCTGTTTGTTGTCCTCTCTCATGAATGGCCGCACGCAGCAGATAGTATGTGTTACGTTGGCAAGTTATAGGCATGAGTCCCTCACCTCGAGTCAGAGTCAAGTCTGAAGTCTTTTGAGGACGAGTCTGAAGTCACTGTGTGTGTCAGACTTGAGTCCAAGTTTCAAACTCGAGTCCCCATCTCTGGCTAATGGCCAAGAGCTTCTTTGAAATGATATTAGAACTAAGGGTGGGTGGAGGTGCTGCTGGTGTAAGTGTTGATGAGTGGCCCAATTTGAAAAATGTTGTCCCCACTGTCAATAATTCCTAATGGTTGGCATGATCAGCGGAATCTGCAGCTTCTCGGCTTTATGGATCTTCATAGTGACTTTCAGCTCATTGTTTATCAGTCCGGCTGCAGCGTTCCTGTACTGAGTGACTCTGATAGTGTAATTTTTAGAGATGAAGCTGTAAAAAAAAAATAAAACGTACACGAGCTGCTCAGCAGACTTACAGTCGAGCTGGTGAACATAGTGGAGCATCTAGCAGCTAAACAGACCCTCAGGAGCTGGTGGAGACCAAAGTCACCGCAGGTGTAAGATTTTTTTAGCATATTCTGAGCTGCATTATTGTCTAATTAGAGCTTGAACATTTAGTTAACTTTCAATATTTAAGTTCTGATATCTTTAAATTGCTTCAACATACACTGAACAAAATTATAAACGCAACACTTTTTTGCCCTCATTCATCATGAGCTGAACTCAAAGATCTAAGACTTTCTCTATGTACACAAAAGGCCTATTTCACTAAATAATATATATATAATATAATAAAATCTGTCTAAATCTGTGTTAGTGTACACTTCTCCTTTACTGAGATAATCCATCCACCTCACAGGTGTGGCATATCAAGGTGCTGATCAGACAGCATGGGGATTGCACAGGTGTGCCTTAGGCTGGCCACAATAAAGTGTAATTTTCCTCTCACAGGATCAGTGGGTTAGCCAGCTAACTTTTGGTTAACTCTGTATTTTTTGTCACACAAAGATGGATGAGTTCACACTATATTTAGTTGCCATGGTAACTAAGACTGCAGGCCAAACCTGCATGGAGCAGGTTTTGATCAGGCAAGTAGCAACGAGTGTTTGTAGTTAGTTATGTTAATAAAAAAGATTTCCCTTTAAATCAGGAAGTTACCTGTTTGGTTTCAGTACATTTCGACAGTTGGAAGTTGTTTCTGCAATTTTAGACTGAAGTCCCTGAAGGCTGATTCACATCATCAGTTGAATTCTAACAGCACCAGGAAAGGTAATCTACTGATTGACAAAGAGATGAAGAGAAAAGGCTCTTAGAGCTAACTGATGTGTTTCATACGTAATGTTACGTTTGTGCAGGCAATGTTCAAGTGTAAAATCCAATGAAGATCAGAGGGCTGTTTCACAAAAGCAGAATTTAGAAATCCAGGATGAGAGATAAAGCTGGGCTTGACCTAGTCCGATCAGTGCATCCTGGCTTTATCAGTTTCACAAAGGCCAACCCAGGTTCAGAAGGTGCGACTATGTCAAGCCAGGTGTAAGTAATTCAGATAAATGGGCGTCAAAAACTTTCTTCAAGAGACCACACGGTCGATCACAGATTCATTGATGCTGAAATGGAAAAGACGTGTGCAGCATACTTTATTCACTGTTACTCACTTTGTGAAAAGAAGGTTTATCATGTAAAAATGCACATAATATTAAAAAAAAGAAAGAAAGAAACACGGCCGCAGTATTAAAACAGCGAAAAAAAGCATGGCAGACAATAGAGGACGGACTTAATAAGTAAGTAGCTAAAAGTATCACTGCTCCTAACTGAAACTGTGCTAATTATAATGTTACTATGAATGGTAAAATTATGTCAGACATTAAACGTGAGCAGTGGACGTTAATATGTTACTCAACAAATGTATTAATTATAACCACTAATCAACATACTATCTATTCAATTAAATTTTATTTAAATAGCTGCAATTCACAACAAGCATTTATTTTCCTCTTAGTATTGTGTGTGTGTCTGTCTATATATATATATATATATATATATATGTGTATGTATGTATGTACAGTGGGTACGGAAAGTATTCAGACCCCTTTAAATTTTTCACTCTTTGTTTCATTGCAGCCATTTTCCAAAAATCAAAAAAGTTCATTTTATTTCTCAGTAATGTACACTCAGCACCCCATCTTGACAGAAAAAAACAGAAATGTAGAAAATTTTGCAAATTTATTAAAAAGAAAAACTGAAATATCACATGGTCATAAGTATTCAGACCCTTTGCTCAGTATTTAGTAGAAGCACCCTTTTGATCTAATACAGCCATGAGTCGTTTTGGGAAAGATGCAACAAGTTTTTCACATCTGGATTTGGGTATCCTCTGCCATTCCTCCTTGCAGATCCTCTCCAGTTCTGTCAGGTTGGATGGTAAACGTTGGTGGACAGCCATTTTCAGGTCTCTCCAGAGATGCTCAATTGGGTTTAAGTCAGGGCTCTGGCTGGGCCATTCAAGAACAGCCACGGAGTTGTTGTGAAGCCACTCCTTCGTTATTTTAGCGGTGCGCTTAGGGTCATTGTCTTGTTGGAAGGTAAACCTTCGGCCCAGTCTGAGGTCCAGAGCGCTCTGGAAAAGGTTTTCGTCCAGGATATCCCTGTACTTGGCCGCATTCATCTTTCCCTCGATTGCAACCAGTCGTCCTGTCCCTGCAGCTGAAAAACACCCCCACAGCATGATGCTGCCACCACCATGCTTCACTGTTGAGACTGTATTGGACAGGTGATGAGCAGTGCCTGGTTTTCTCCACACATACCGCTTAGAATTAAGGCCAAAAAGTTCTATCTTGGTCTCATCAGACCAGAGGATCTTATTTATCACCATCTTGGAGTCCTTCAGGTGTTTTTTAGCAAACTCCATGCGGGCTTTCATGTGTCTTGCACTGAGGAGAGGCTTCCGTCGGGCCACTCTGCCATAAAGCCCCGACTGGTGGATTGCTGCAGTGATGGTTGACTTACTACAACTTTCTCCCATCTCCCGACTGCATCTCTGGAGCTCAGCCACAGTGACCTTTGGGTTCTTCTTTACCTCTCTCACCAAGGCTCTTCTCCCCCGATAGCTCAGTTTGGCCGGACGGCCAGCTCTAGGAAGGGTTCTGGTCGTCCCAAACGTCTTCCATTTGAGGATTATGGAGGCCACTGTGCTCTTAGGAACCTTAAGTGCAGCAGAAATTTTTTTGTAACCTTGGCCAGATCTGTGCGTTGCCACAATTCTGTCTCTGAGCTCTTCAGGCAGTTCCTTTGACCTCATGATTCTCATTTGCTCTGACATGCACTGTGAGCTGTAAGGTCTTATATAGACAGGTGTGTGGCTTTCCTAATCAAGTCCAATCAGTATAATCAAACACAGCTGGACTCAAATGAAGGCGTAGAACCATCTCAAGGATGATCAGAAGAAATAGACAGCACCTGAGTTAAATATGAGTGTCACGGCAAAGGGTCTGAATACTTATGACCATGTGATATTTCAGTTTTTCTTTTTTAATAAATTTGCAAAAATTTCTACATTTCTGTTTTTTTCTGTCAAGATGGGGTGCTGAGTGTACATTACTGAGAAATAAAATGAACTTTTTTGATTTTTGGAAAATGGCTGCAATGAAACAAAGAGTGAAAAATTTAAAGGGGTCTGAATACTTTCCGTACCCACTGTATATATATATATAGGCAGGCTATAGTAGGCTTGACAGAGAGGCTGGGGGTCTGTCAATTTTGTGTGAAAATGGTATACTTGTTTAGGCATTATGGATAATAGATAAAAAGTCAGTGTTGTGGTGCTCATAGAAAATACTGTATAATATCTGTAACTTGACCCTGAGGCTGTAATCCTACAGTCTGACAGCCAGTCTGGCAATGTAGTAAGTATTACCTGAAAGACACCCACAAGTGAACACTTCCTGCTGTGCTAATTTATATGTGTTTTACAAACTGTCAGATGTCTGAACTGCACATACTTGAAAAAAAATAACTAAATAAAAAACAGGACTTGGACCTAGATATGGAGATAAAAAGAAGCACTGAGGAAATTGGAAATCCAGCAACTACAAAGAGAAGTGATCATTGCAAAGTGTAAGCAGTGTAAGCATAACTGTAGCATAATGTATTAATCATTGTTTTCTCTCCCAAGCTGTGGCAGATGATCCCAGGGAGAAAAAAAACAGGTCAAAAATCATTGTGGTGTCCTCTCCCTTGTTGTAATTTGGGAGTATTATACAATTATGAAACCTAATGAAAATTATATAGGCCTATATGTATCTCCTATATAGTGAACACTATAATACACTTTTAAGGCTCACTATAACTCTACAAGTATGACAGTTTCAGTTAAGAGCAGTGATATTTTTAGCTACTCACACATTCAGTTGGTCCACTGTTGGCTGCCACACTTTCTTACGCTGGTTTATTACTGTACCCGAGTTACCTTTTATTTTATTTATCATTTTTCTTTACATGTGCTTTCAACCTCGCTGATTCTCGTTGTGTGCAAAGTATGGTGCACGCGGCTTAATCCACTATCTTGGTTTTGTGAAACAGCCCTCAGGACAGAGCTGCTAATGTTAGGCTAAGCTCTAATAACATTCAGGACTGGCTTCCACACGCTGCTCAACCAGACTTTAAATGTTACCTGCAAACCCTCAAACTATGGTCCACTCTCATCTTACACCAAACTCATTAAGGTGTGTATTAAAAAAAATATTAGTAATTCGTTCTGCTACCATGCTTAAAACTCCTTAGCTCAAGGTGGAGGTCTTCAGTTTTGGAGAGAAACAACTTCATAAATGTATCCTCTCAGTGGGAAATCATATTACCTTATAATTGACCTCTTCACTGTTTGTTCCATGAGAGCTACACTGGCAGGACACCGTCAATAAGAGACACTTTTATTGTGAAGTCACGCAACCTATGATGTAGAAAGTTCTCTAAGTTCTCTAAGTTTCTTCACTTGAAACCATGAAAACTGAACCGATTAATGTTAATCATGTTTCTCAGGGACCAGGGACCCAAACTTGTACAAGAAAATATTATGTTTCTGATGGGCTTTTGTTATTAAAATCTCTGTACTGCAGACATTTATAAATGATGAATGTGCACACACATAACTACTGCCTGTGCACCTTGCTCCACGGTTATTCTACAACTAGAATGATTGCTATTGATAAATGATGAATAGGCCCTTTGCGATTATGTTATAATTCATTCATTCATTCGGCATTCAGGCAGCCACTGTCCACGGTTTTGATCAAAGGCTGGTTTGTCAGGGCTCAAGGAAAATATTTCAGCATAATATTGGCTTTGTTGCTATTCCTACATCTGGCTAACTGTCTGAAAACGCTTCTCATCTCTCTTCTCATGACTGGTTTTGTATGAATAATGACAAAAATATTTGCAAAACACGTTTTTTTTTCTCATAAGTTTACAGCTTTAATGTGAGTTTTCTTTTCATATGTATGACTTTAATCTCTGAGGTTTTTGTTGGAATATTTCCAAATCCAGTGCCGAGTTTGAATCTTACATTTTAATGTACAGACATCTTCTCCTTTAGAAGAGGAAGTGAAAACGCCTCTCTAGTGACAAACATCAGTAAATTTAAGGTCCGACATTAGACATAAACACAAGTTATGTGTTTTTGTGTGGAGGGGGTTAAAAAAAATGTGATCCTATCCTTTGAACCATTAGGTACTAATTAAACAAACCTCAGGAGAGACCGTACAATGTAAGAGAGATTGTAAGTGAGAGAGAGAGAGAAAAACAGGAAATCAAAAGAAACAGGAAACAGTTTGAGAAAAGCAGCTAAATCATCTTAAGCTAAGGCGAGTTTTGACTGCAGTCACTGCGGTTTGGGTTTTACCTGATTTATAGTTCCAAAGTTTACATGTTATATTTATTAAAGATTACACATTTCTATATGTCACAATATTTATATGTAAAAAGAAGAATTTGCTGTGACTGCATGTAGTCTGTGTACTCACCAGTGTTTGACAAAGATTCTGATATTTTGTTGAGGAAAGCCTGAGAGAAACAGAGACTCGCCTCGACAGCAGCTCTGCAGTCTCTGAGACAAACTTCCACTTTCACTGAGGAAATGTGATGTTTAAGCTCTCTTCTTAAAAAGGACAGACAGGAAGACAACATTCAACACACAACATAGCTGTCTTTTGAAAATGTCTACAGAATCAGCAGACCGTAACGGTGCAGGCAGAGCCTTCCTAAGTTTGGATGCTACAGCCACAAAAGCTTGATCAACACAGGTCTGAAGTAAGTCTGTGGGACAGACGGCAGGTTTTAATTATTAGACCTAAGAGAGCGATGAGACTGATGAGTAAGGGCGTAGCAGTTTAGACATATATGCAGGAAGAGCTGTCATCCAAGCTGTGTTACGCAGGAAAGCTTTAACCAATGATCTTGTGCCAGATATTAATGAGCTGGGCAGATGCAAACACTTAGACAAGTAGGCCAATACCTTTTCAGTTTATGGTTTGGCTGTTGTGCTAAAGCAACTCAAACTCTGTAATTGCACACTCTGCCACTGGTGGCCATGTTAGAAAGCAGCCCTTTTACAAGCAGAGATATTTTCACTTGCCATTAACAGCAGATTCAGATGGTGCCTCTGTAACACACACTCCCTAAAGAGGTGTGTGTATTAACACTCCAGCTGTTGTTAGGGAAGCCTCTGGGCAATGTATAGACCCCTGATGGTGTGTTTGGTATTTCTATAGTTATTGGGTGTGAAAGTTACATGATTAAAGTAGGCGTGGAGGAGACTGTGTGTGCGCGCGCGCTTTTCAAAATAAAGTTAATGCTATGCAATTTTTAATCTTTGGTTTTGAAATGATCCTTGTTTTTTTTAAAGACTGCAGAAAGGGTCTCACAGAT
Organism: Micropterus salmoides; assembly: GCF_014851395.1. Classification (NCBI taxonomy): domain Eukaryota; kingdom Metazoa; phylum Chordata; class Actinopteri; order Centrarchiformes; family Centrarchidae; genus Micropterus; species Micropterus salmoides. The sequence goes on along the minus strand of NW_024040485.1, from coordinate 31,045,225 downwards.
TTTCAGATCTTTTATTTCGGCCAATATGACTCGACCACACCTGATAAACCACAGAGAGAAAAGTAAATCTGAGTGTCACGATCCTGCCTCTGTGTTATATTAATTTGGCCATGCCTTCTCTGTGTTTTGATTTTGGGTTCTCTGTGTCTGGGTTTCAGTCCTGTCTATCTGTGGTCTTGTGTGGTGGTTCTGATCTGTCCTGTTATCTCGGTGTCTGCCTCAGTACTTTAGTTCTGTTCCTGTCCCTCATGTGTTTGATCTCTACCATCATGCTTGGGTTCTGTCTGTCTGTTTGCCAGTTTCATTAATTAATCTGATTTTGATCATTCTTCTTTAGTCTCCGTGTTGCCTTCATTATTTCATTCATCCGCATCTTTAAGTTAATTTGTATCTGCCTTGTCTCGTATCCTAGTTCCAAGTTTGGTGTCTTAGTTCTTAGTTCTGTACCTTAGTTCATGTCTTAAGTGTTTACTCCTGGTCTGTGTACTTCTGTGTTGTTTTGCCCATGTCTGCTCTGAGTTTTGTTTTATCTTTGCTTCAGTCTTCCTTGTTATTATTGTATTCGTATTCTGTCTGCTTGTGTCTGGATTAGTTTGTTATTTTTGTTATTCTGATCTGTTACTTCTTACTTTGATATGTTTAGTGTTCAGTACTTGTGTCTTCTCACCTCCAGTATCTGCCTGCCATCCAGTCTCTCTGTTTCCCCCTTCTGTCTCTCTGCCTCATTAACCCTCCATCACAGTCACCTGAGTTGCTCCCGCCCTGCTCGTTAGTCCCGGTGTATAAATGTTTGGTGTTTCTGCTTAGTCCTTGTCCAGCATTGTCGCAAGTTGCATGTATGTTCAGTCGGTTGTTGTTTGTTCTGCAAGTTGCTGCATTACCTGTTCTGGGTTTTTGGATGTAACAGTTTCCTTGTACTCATGAGTTTGGTTCATACCTGTTTTGTCTTGCCCTGGATTCAGGACCCTTGAACTGTATCTCAGCGCTCTGTGTCATGCATTTGGTCTCTCACCTGCTCTGCACACCCAGCGAACGTGACACTGAAATAAAATGTGAGGACGTTTTACATAAACCTAATGATCCCGATTTCTTTGTCATAATAAAAATGTTCTATGACAATGTGATGCTCGTAAAGAAAACCAGACTAGATGGATAAAGACAAAAACTAAAGTGTTGGACAAAAGACAGAATCATCCGTCAAAGTCCACAAAGATCAAAAGCAGCTGTGTTAAATAAGAGTTTGTACAGGGGCTGTGCAGGTTGGAGGTGTGTTAATTCAGGTGCAGGTGAGACAATGAAATACAATCCAGATCCAAGAGTCTGAAGGTTCATCAGTCACCAAAACTAAACTGGTGACTGATGAACCTTCAGACTAGTCTAAGACAGGACACTACATCTCTAGATAGTCAATATGAAGGAATTTATCATCAGTAATGTGCACAGAAGGACCAATTGAGATGGTAGGATGATATTGATGGTTTGATGACAAGAAGAGCTCACAGTTATGTAGACAGTTAAGAGGCAGGTAGGTAGGAGCAGGTCCGGGATAAAAGCACAAAGCAAGAAACAAACAGCAACGGCGACGAATAACAAGCGAACAAAGGAGGTGGAGGGATGGACGTAGGTGAGGAGGGGGAAGGCCAGGTAGCTGCAGAGCAGATGGGGGAAGTAAGAACATGTCAGTAAAGAATAAATTCTTAATTACTTTAGTTTAGAATGAGGGACATAGTCTATAAGTCGCACTCGAGTCCGAGTCTCTAACTCGAGTCCCCATCTCTGAGTCACACACATTTATTTATAACGTTACAGCATTTATTTAAATGAAAGGACAACAAACTTTTCAAGACCTTTTTTTAAATGAAATTTAATACTTTAATGCTTTTAATGCCTTATTTTTAGAATATTAAATTGAAGACTTTTTAAATACTTTTATGACTCTGCGGTTACCTTGGTCTAAACAAAATGATTTTACCTTGTAAAGCAAATATTTTTTCCCCTATAGTCTGACGATTTGATGACTGACCATGGTGTTGATCACTTGGTCATCCATGTTACTGTTTGGAAGCTACTGTAGATCCAGACATCTGCTTGATATCTACAGTATTGGATAAAATATTTTGACCCTGTAATCCACGTTATGCTAGGCTTGGACATTGCTGGAAATTGTTCTGAATTCCCCCTCCTTAAAGGGTGAATTATTACCATAATAATTTAATAAGGCATTAGATTTAATTAGCCCTTACCTACAGTACTGGTCCTGCCAAGCTGGACACGCAGTCTGAGTCTCATGTCTAATGACAGGGGTGAATATGGAGATGTTTGTTGTTTCCTTTATTGTGGAATCTCTGTATGAAAGCAGGTTGTGTTTCGGATTATGCTGACTCATGAGTTCAAGAACGCGTACGAGCACACACCTGGTTACAATCTTCAAACTACATTGCTAATGGCTGCTGAAAACTACTTATTGCCGCTTTAATTGATTTTCCTGCACAATTGTGGACATGCAATGAGAAGAGGAAATTTGCAGTGTGAATTTGCATACTGTAAAATAGAAAATGACAAACTGAATAGTTGACTCTTTTCTTTTTCCAAAATAAAAGAAAATAATACACAGACAAAAGAACAGAAAAGCAGAAGTAAAGTACGTACTTGTCAGTAACTGCCCCACGGACTTCAAGTCTGGAACAACGTACGCTTTCCCCTAAAAGAAGATAAATTAAATGATCATGGTCAGTTAACTGGTAATGTATACATTCCAAGTTCACAGAATAAACCATTTACTTCATAAGAAGTTGCAGAAAGTAATAATACTATTCTGGCAACAATGTTTCAGGAGAACAAGCTGTTAACAAATCATTGACATATCATCAAACAAAAAGTTGTTATGAGATATGTGCTATCAGAGAGCTGCTCATTGCATTCAGCAGATACAGAGCAATATTATCATCCCATTGGAGTTGTAAATCCAAAACAATGACTGTGTTGTTATCCCATTAAAACATATTAAAAACTCAGCTCTGGATCTGTCTGGATCTGCGCCATCCTAGTCTACCAATACTTATGTTATTACCACTACATTACATCTCTGTGAAATTTGCATTGCACTGTATAAATGAAAAAGAACCCTTTTACCTGTAAATGTCGTTGTGCAGACATTAACAGAGATGCTCTCCTTGCTTCTTCCAGCTTCACCACAGTCACATCTGACCCTGACAACATATTCTGTCTCTGGCTGAAGCCCTGAAATGATCGCCTTTTCAGCTCTCGACATCATTTGCTTCCATTGGAGATCTTCCTCTTTCACCCCGTTGTCTGTTTTGGCGTACTCCACGATGTAGCTCAAAATCTGGACATCTTGTCCAAGCTCAGCAGGTTTCTCCCAGCTGACTGAGATCTCACTTGAGTTTGGTTCAACCTGAAGTTCTCCAGGAGGGCTGCAAGGTAAGGTTTTAATGGAACCACTGGCTTCATTGGCCGGCCCAACACCTGCTGAGGTCACTGCTCTGCATCTGAACATATACTCTGTGTTAGGACTCAGATGGCTCACTGTGACTTCTCCAGCTTTTGATGCTGTCTCTTGTTGCCATCCATCCTCTCCTCTGACACAGTACTCTACAGAGTAGGAGGTGATGTTCTCTGCTCCAAATCTGGGCGCAGAAATCTTCAGTGTCACACTGTTGTGCTTTATGTCACTTGCTGTTACTGTTTCAGGCTTTGAAGGCGGCTCAAAGTTCTCATTGACAGAAAAGCCGCCTTCATGAAGGTAGATGCTTGAACCTTTCTGTGTCTCATTTGTTAATCCCACTGTCAGGAACTTTATGTTCTTGTTCTCCTTGTTGGCCTCTGCAAAGTCACTGAAGAGCTTTGCTTTATTCCTCATTGCATCTGTTATTTCTTTTGAGGTGAACCATTGTTCCTTCTCTACATCTTGCGGGTCGTCTGGTTCGGGTGTTTGTTTTAAGTAGTTAGATAAAGCTGAGAGGTACGGTTCAGCACTTCCCAGGGAGGTGAAAACAAAACACACAGCATGCTCTGCACTGAGGGTTTCCCTGTACAGGTGTGTTTGAGACGGGATGATCTTGGTGTTTTTCATCTTGTTGGTTAAAGACATTAAGGTGTAGACTTCTCTCTCTTTACAGTCCATCCACTCGTTCAGGTCTTTGCTGTTGAAAGGAGAAGAATGTCTCTTCTTCAGGATCTCTGCGAGCACAGCCTCCTCTTCTCCTCCTCCTCGGATTGATGGAAGTTTCTTTGCCAAGTTTCGTTGGAATCCCAGCTTGAACTCAGAGCACATCTCTTTAAAGCTTTTAATCTTTTTGCCAATCTGTGGGAACTGCTGTGCGGTGGTGGTTCTCATTGTGTCATTGCACCTCATTTCCAGCTCACTGAAGTCCTCCAGGACTCTCTGTGATTCCTGAACTAATCCTATACTTATCTGACGGACCAGTTTTGCAGCAGAAGAATCTAAACTTGTCAGTGGCAACAGCCAGACTTTCATTGGTACAGCCTTTTCTCCGTTGGCTCCCAGTAATCTTGGCAGGCTTTGGTAGACTTCTACTGCATCCTGAAAGGACACAGGACTTTTTTCAAGAGAAAAGTCTCCAAAGAATCTGCAGGAGAATTTCTCAACATTTGCTCGGTCCTTGTCTTCCAGTTTCAGGGAACCTTCACCCTCTATAGCAAGGCAGGGAATCTTCTTGATCATCATCTTCAAGTTCCCCTCAATGTCTTGATGATCTTCCTCTTCAGAAACCTCACGGTCAAAGACAAAGAAGGCTTGTGCCCCATAAAGAATGGCTGTGACTACATGTGTTGCTAATCCTTTATCAAAGACATATGGATGCTTCACATTGCCTCTTCCAAGGTGATCCATCAACAGTTCCTGGAACTTTGTGGTAGCCTTGTACTTCAGAGTTACTTTGGCTTGATTTTTGGAAATCTTACTGTCGTTCAGGTATTTAGCCGATCCATCAACCTCAACCAGTCCACTCAAGAAACTTGCCTTCAGGGAAGCTTCAACGTTTAGTGCTGAAGATTTGTCCTCAATTGATTCAGATGCAACTATCTCAAAGCCTTTATAGTTGTGTGGTCTTTCTCGTATATATTTTATCAGTTTATCATGGTCCCACAGTGTCATTCCTGCAAAAAAAGAAGCAAAAATCAAGTTCATCTTTCAGAAGCCAGACAGGAGAAGATCACCTAGCACACCTGTTGTTTGCAGGGTTGTTTGCAGTGTTGGGCAAGTTACTTCCAAAATGTAACAAATTATAGATTACTAGTTACTATCATTTAAGAGTAATTACAGCATCAAACAAAAGTGAGAAACCCCTCACATTTTTGAAAATATTTGATTATCTCTTTTCTAGTGCTGGGCAATGATTACAATTTTTTATCAAGATTAATTGCATAGTTATGCCCAAAATTAAATAATGAATTCTAAAGTAGTATATTGCGCACTTAATTTGAATGTACTGGTATATACACAATAGCACACAATAACATTCATCCATCGTCAACCGCTTATCCTGCGTACAGGTTTGCGGGAGTGCAATAACGTGGTTTGCAAACACTTTAAACAAATAAGGTGCTTTTTACTGGCAGTAGTCCCCTTTACACAGTACCAATGTGGTCTGATGAGACCAAGATAAACTTGTTTGATTCAGATGGTGTCAAGCGTGTATAGCGGCAACCAGGTGAGGAGCACAAGTGTGTCTTGCCTACAGTCAAGTATGATGGTGGGATTGTCCTGGTTTGGGGCTGCATGAGTGCTACCGGCACTGGGGAGCTACAGTTCACTGAGGGAACCATGAATACCAACATGTACTGTGACATACTGAAGCAGACCAGATCCCCTCCCTTCAGAGACTGGACCACAGGGTATTATTCCAACATGATAACGACCCCAAACACACCTCCAAGACGACCACTGCCTTGCTAAAGAAGCTGAGGGTAACTGTGATGGACTGGCCAAGCATGTCTCCAGACCTGAACCCTAATGAGCATCTGTGGGGAATCCTCAAATGGAAGGTGGAGGAGCGCAAGGTCTTCAACATACACCAGCTCGGTGATGTCGTCATGCAGGAGTGGAAGAGGACTCCAGTGGCAACCTGTGAAACTCTGGTGAACTCCGTGCCCAAGAGGGTTCAGGCAGTGCTGGAAAATAATGGTGGCCACACAAAATATTGACACTTTGGGCCCAATTTGGACATTTTCACTTAGGGGTGTTCTCACTTTTGTTGCCAGCGGTTTAGACATTAATGGTTATACAAGATGTATACTCAAAACTTTACATTGTAGCAAAGTGTCATTTCTTCAGTGTTGTCAAATGAAAAGAAATATTCAAAAATGTGAGGGGTGTACTCACTTTTGAGCGATACTGTAGTTATATTACAATGTTAGTGTCACTGAATTGTAATGTTCTACATTACTATTGCGTTACTTTTACTGCTATTTCATATTTTAACATTTAATTATTCTGATAGTGAGATGTGCCTGCATAGATGTGTTCTAATGATGCAGAGTTTGAATTTGAATTTTGTACTTATTTCAGGAATGTATCATCTCATTTTCGAGGGGTCCTTCAACATTTCCATGTATAGACACAAAAGTTTGGGAAAACACAATACACACACACATATATATACAAAACAATAACTCGCTCACCTGCCCCCACAATTAATATAGCAAACAAATTGAAATACATTGACAAAAAAAAAAAATCCAGTAAAAAATTAATGCGTCGTTTATCAGTATGTCTTATGTAACATACAGGATAAAGTCACATCTCCACAGAGAAATGTCTAATGAAAATCAAGATAAAGAAAGTCATGATTATATTCACACTACTGTATATATTCTACAACCCCAATTCCAATGAAGTTGGGACGTTGTGTAAAACGTAAAAATACAGACATACAACAGAATACAATGATTTGCAAATCCTTTTCAATTGAATACACCACAAAAACAAGATATTTAATGTTCTAACTAATGAACTTTATTGTTTTTTGAATATATTCACTCACTTTAATTTGCTGCCTGCAACACGTTCCAAAAAAGCTGGGACAGGGGAATGTTTACCGCTGTGTTACATCCCCTTTCCTTTTAACACCACCCAATAAGTGTTTTGGAACTGAGGACACTAATTGTTGAAGCTTTGTAGGTGGAATTCTTTCCCTGAAAAAGACATTGCTTTGATGGCAGCATATGTTGCTCCAAAACCTGTACGTACCTTTCAGCATTAATGGTCAATCACAGATGTGCAAGTTCCCCATGCAATGGGCACTAACACCCCCCCCCCCCTAGAATCAGAGAGACTGGCTTTTGAACTTTGCGCTGATAACAATCCGGATGGTCCTTTTCCAATTTCCAAAAACAATTTGAAATGTGGACTCGTCAGACCACAGCACACTTTTCCACTTTGCATCAGTCCATCTCAGATAAGCTCAGGCCCAGAGAAGCTGGCGGCGTTTCTGGGTGTTGTTGATATATGGCTTTCGCTTTGCATGGTAGAGTTTTAACTTCTTGCACTTGTTGATGTAGCAATGAACTGTGACTGACAATGGTTTTCTGAAGTTTTCCTGAGCCCCTGTGGTAATACAGCACATTCTCATCTCAGACAGCGTGACAAAGCGTAAGGATTTTATGCTAAAGGTACCCTTCAGCGTCCGTATAAAACGCCCCCGCAGCAACACAAGGGAAGCTAAACCTACCTGTTAGCACGGCCGATGTGCACAATTGTAGGGTTAGCCGGTCGACATGCATAAAGTCAGTGACTTAGGTTTAGGTACTAACATTTCTGATGGTTGCGGCAAGGTTAGGGGCTTCAGGGGGCTGTCAACACCTTTATCACAAACGTAGCTAGCTAGCATCCGCTCTCAAAACGTCGGTATGACGCCCTGAGATGAGAACCGGCTCGGTAATATCCTTTACACATTGATGGTAAAGCTTAAGTTGTCTGTTTTCTGCTGGACAGGTAATTAACTTTGTTTGTCAGACTTTAGCAATCCAAATGAAAGCTGTTGTTTCAGAGCTTTAGCTATTCGCTGGCCAGAATCACAGAGAGCCGTGTTTCCCCTGTCAGTGGTGTGAAAAATGGATTTATTTAATGGCGCCTACTTATTCTCCAGCCTGTGGTTTGACTTTGCTGGTTACTTAGCGAGACAGTCAGCTGATCATAATGTTAATTGGCAATAAAACCGTAACGTTAGGTTAGAGCATGGAATCATCAGCCAGCTAAACTTTTACAGCACTGGTAGAAAAATATGTAACGTCAGTTGGATTGGTTTATTTTCCAGTGCTGTGCTTTGGCTTGTGGTGTTATGTTAGTTGGATTAATTTCATGTTCTCTCTCTCTCTCTCTCACACATTCGTGAGAATCAGCTGATCGCTAATTGATTTTGCATTTTAATTGTTTCCGCCAAGGAGAGTCGGAAAGCAGCCACTGCGCAAAAACCTTGGTTTGTTTCATTCAGTGCGTCCCGAGTATGTGAAAATCGTCCTGCCTGAAATTGCACTAAGTACTTGGGACAGCACACCTGAAAAACTGCTTTGGAAAACCCCAGCAGAAACAGCTACAGTATGCTGCAATGACCCAGATGCGAAAAAATGCCAGCAGATCGTGCTTCATCCAGCCAGAGGGAACAATCACCGACTGTTCGCAACTTTCTAAATCCTTCCATCTCACAGAGAAAAGAAGTCAGGTTGAAACAAAATTAGCTTTATTGGCATGAATGTTAATACAACAGTATTGCCAACACTAAAGGAAAAGAAAAAAAAAAATTCCATTCATATAGTTCATTGAATAAATAAAATAATTGTATGTCTATATATTGGATATAGAATAAGATCATCTAATATTAGTAATTTCTCTACGTTTTCTTTCATTACAGCTGTATCTCCTCACAACGATAACAACAGCCATCTCTGCAACACTTGGCGGTTTGCACCTTCCTTTCAAACGTATTAAATACAGAGGCTGCTGCACTCACATGAAATTGCTTTTAGGCTTGGTAGCTCACATTGCGTGTAGTAAATAAAGGTATTTGCATGTTACCCTCCCATTACTTTGCATTTACTTTACATGCACAATAAAATTGAAAAGCCCCAAATTGCATATTTATGTTAGTAGATCAGCTTACGTGTTGATTTGCGGGTGATAAAGTTTGCACACGTTTTTACTCACGCAAACCTTTAGTAAATCTGGCCCATAGAGTAAAGCTTATCTAATAGAAGGTAATGGTGAACCATGTGACAGGCCTTTGAGAGATCAATAAAAACAGCACCAATGAAATGACCATTATCAAAAAATTTTAAGAGGAGAGCAGTTGAAGTAGAAAAATTGGATCTTGGAGCCAGAGATAAAATGTTATAATTATTAATGTACTTAGTTAATTGATTAAAAATGTATTTCTCAAATATTTTAGCAACTGCACAAATGATGAACACCAAAAAGTTGTTATTCTGGCAGCTTTGCAAGATCTTTGATCTGCAAGAGAATCAATATGTGAGCTGCAAAACAGCTTCCATCATTTGGTCCTGCACTGCACTTTAATTTTAGGTCACGTTGTGCATAATAGACATAATAGTAGGCATGATTTTTATAAATTAGCAAGAGCCGACGGGCACGGAAGAATAAGAAGACCATGCCAAACCATTGGAGCAAAGAAATTTTGATCTACACATGAAAAATGATGATTGAAGGCATGATCTATGTGCAAAGGATTGGATAAAATGTCATTGTCCTTCCCTATTTGTTTACAGAAGTCACAGAGTTATCTGCGGATCGGGTGGTTTGTCATTAAAATTAACCTTCTGATTAATGGGAGGGGGCGGGGATATTTGAATTTGATGATTATTTGAATCTCCCGACACTGCGACCAGATCGGTCAGGATGAACTGACAGCAGCCTCTCTAATCATGAAAGTAATTTGTTAAAGCGCAAACCTATAAAAATCTATTTACACATGATCCATCAGGGGAGCTACTGTCTTGTTAAGGGGAGCCGAGCTCCCCTGTAGTTTGCACACTGCCTACAATCTCGACCATCGGATTCCCATAACGTAACTTTTACTCATGGATTTGCTCTTCTGCTGCCGAAATATTTCTCTGTGTTGGTGAATTATTAAAAAAAAACAAAAAAAAAACAACACACCTCAATTTTGGGTTAAATGCCTTGTAACATATCGGGGGCCAGTCCGGGATATCATATCCAGGAGTTTTGTTGTTTTTTCCCCCCTAGACTGTGTGATCTTCCTTTTATTTGTGGTGTGCTGTTCGATGCTACCTGTGGACTGCTGTGTTTCTCCCTCCTGGTCAGTATTTTATTTTCCTGAACTCATTACTACACATAAACACAATCCCAGGTTTCTGTTTAAGACTGTGGATCAGCTGGTAAACCCAACCCCTCCTTGTGCCTCAGCTGGAAGTAATGATGACTGAATTGTTTTTCTTATTTTACCAATAAGGTGGTGTCAATCAGAGCCTCTATTACCCCCGTGGCCTCTTACTCAGAGGTTCCTCACCAGCAACAAGAGAGTTTTAACCAGTTTTATCCCATCGACTTGTCTGAGCTTTTAAAAACAGTATCACAAATGAGAGTGTCCTCCAGCCCACTTGATATGATACCTACAAAATTTTTACTGAAAGTAATAGATTCTGTTGGGCTCCATTTGATCTCTGTTTTCAACAGCTCCCTATCTACTGGTTGTGTCCTTGATTATTTTAAAACGGCTTGCGTGAACCCACTTTTAAAGAAACCTGGTTTAGATCCCTCCCTCCCACATAATTTTAGACCAATTTCAAAACTGCCTTTTATTGCAAAGATTCTAGAAAGAATTGTGTCCAAACAGCTGCTCACTGTGCTGGAAAATAACAAATTATTTGAAAAGTTTCAGTCTGGTTTCAGGAAGTACCACAGCACTGAGACTGCCCTGCTTAAAGTCACCAATGACCTTTTAATGTCTGCTGATGAAGGCATGTGCTCAGTCCTGGTACTCCTGGACCTTAGCGCTGCTTTTGACACCATTGATCACAACATCATGTTAGACAGACTGAGGCACTGGGTGGGGATCTCTGGTACTGCCCTAGAATGGTTTTCATCCTACCTGTCAAATAGGAAGTTTTGCGTGTCTGTAAACAACTTTGTCTCCTCGTTCTGTCCAGTTAAATATGGTGTGCCTCAGGGGTCTGTCTTAGGACCCATTTTGTTTTCCTTGTATCTGCTTCCCCTTGGACATATTATCCATAAACATGGCATTTCTTTTCATATTTATGCTGATGACACACAAATATACTTGCCCGTCAGATCCACAGACCCTGGAATGCTGAGTTCACTTAACAACCGCCTTTGTGAAGTTAAAAAATGGATGTCAAATAATTTCCTCCAGCTGAACTCAGACAAAACAGAAATCCTGGTCATCGGGTCCCAGCAGATGGCAAATCAAATACTGCCATCTGCTGGTTCCCTAGTAAATCACATTAAGCCTGTGGCAAAGAACCTTGGTGTTTGGTTTGATAGTAATTTAAATTTCGAGCAGCACACCACAAAGCTTGTTCAATCATGTTTTTATCAACTTAGAAATCTAGAAAAAATTCGATCTATGTTAACTTTTAAGGACACCGAGACCATTTTACATACCTTCATCTCATCACGCCTGGATTATTGCAACAGCCTTTTCACCCGTTTAACCCAAAAATCTATTGATCGACTCCAGACTGTCCAGAACTCAGCTGCCAGGCTTTTAACCAGAACAAAGAAATATGACCACATTACTCCTATTTTAGCTTCATTACACTGGCTCCCAGTATGTTTTAGAATTGACTTTAAAGTTCTATTGATCACTTTTAAAGCTCTTCATGGCCTCTCGCCTTGTTATATTTCTGACCTTTTAGTCCCATACGCACCAGCACGTACCTTGAGATCCTCGGGCAGAGGTCTGTTGTCTGTTCCAGAGTCTCGACTGAAAACTAAAGGGGACAGAGCGTTTGCTGTCAGGGCCCCGAGGCTCTGGAACAGCCTGCCCGAGGAAACCAGGTCGGCTGAGTCAGTGAACTCTTTTAAGTCCCTTCTTAAAACATACTTTTATAGGAGAGCCTTTCCCGATCTTATTTGACTTTATTTTATTGTATTTTACTAATTTTATATTTATCTTAAATGTGTATTTTAGTCTTTTCAATGTTTTCTTGCTTTTATCTTGTATTGTTTTTGTATTATTGTCTTTTGGGTATTATTGTCTTTACACTTGTTAAAGCACTTTGTAACTTGTTTTTGAAAAGTACAAATAAAGATTATCATCATCATGTGAGTATATTGTCTGAGTGCTGTTGACCTGAAATATTATGTGATCTCCCTGGTGAGTTAGGGAGTGTGCGAGCTGAGTAATCTGTCCTTCCACCGATGCACTCATATGATTTTTGCCTTTTTTATTTTCGAGATAACTCTGGGTGGAGACGTGTTTCTCCGGTGGGTGCAAGCATTTCAGTTTAAAGACGCCTCGAGCCCGGCATATCTCAGAAGGTTTCAGTGTTGTTAGGCAGATACCAGGGGGTTTGCTTTAATTGTTGTCAGTGCAGTCGGAGGCTTGCTGGCTGTGCTCATCAGTAGGTGTTTTTGATAAGTTAGATTAGTCAAAGGTGCTCTAGTTATTGGGTACCATTATGGTAATGTCTTCATGATCCTAGCTTGGTATGTTATGCAGCTTTTATCTTGTCATATGAATATGTGAAACTTGACTTTGTGTAGGCTATTTCTCCCTGAGTTTGTTGTTGCCTTAGTTATTGATTACCAGCAAGTTCCATTTTGGTAGTAGTTACTGAAAAGATCCTGTTACTGAAACATACTAAAAACATTACAGTATATACTAAACAAGACATTTTGAAAACTTGAACTTTGCCTTTTGTCTCTTGTCATGGATTGAATGGGCCCCTCTGACAAAACAACTGGCCCCGTCTTGCTCGGTTTGGGACTGTGAGCTGCACTTTATCCGAGCTGCTGTAGTTAAACTGTGTGGATTTGTGTTGAGATCTCTGCCTGTTAAACTTTGTTTTGACTGTAATAGACATTTGTGGCTCTGAACATGTGACTCCTTACCAGGGACGAGTGAGTCGCTGCGGCAGTCGTACAACATCCCGAGGCTGAAGGGCCGGCCGAGCGCCGCCACCTCCTTCGTCCCGCCGGCTTCCGGGTCCATCGCTCAGTCTGAATTGGACAAAATGGACAACAGCTTGATAGTTCACTTCTCTGACTCTTCTGCTGTCCAACCTGTTATTTGTTTGTGATGTTTAAACGATGTGGTATCATGTCCAGCCACTCTGACATTTTCACTCTCATTTTTAATTTGACCATTTCACGTATTTAGATTTGTATAAATTTTACAGGCAAACTTGAAACAATCAACACTGATTTTGCATTTAAAGCAGACATAACGGGTATTTTTTACAATGAAGTGAAAACAGTGTGTTCTCTGGTAGTGAATCATCAGCTTAATCTGCAGCTTCTCTGCTTTACGGAGCTTTGTGACTTTCAGCTCATTGTTTATCTGTAGGGATACAGCTTTGCTGTTCTCATGCATGTGCAGAGGGGGGTGCGATGGGTGCTTGAGCACCTGTTCTTTTGCCCTTTGATGCCCAAAGTACCCTTTTGTTAATGAAACATTTAATGAATACATTTTTTAGTTTGTAAAGGCCTTTTGTGAAAGCCTGCCCAATCAAACTATTAGTAAAATGAATGAATAATAATTCATAAAATAAATGACCCACATCATGACCTTTCACCTGATGACCTCATCAGTGACGAGCCCTCCTGCTCAGACACAGTTAGTGATTCAGCAGCACTGCCTGCTGGACACCTCTGATAACGCCGGTGAGAGGGATTTCCCTCAATGTGCAACAAACAACATCCCAGCCAGCCTGGACCCTCACCAGTTTGCCTTCAGAACCAACAGATCCACAGAGGATGCCATCTCCACACACCTTGAGAAAAACAACACCTACAGCGGCGGCAACAGGGGGCGGCTGTGGCTCAGGAGGTAGAGCGGGTAGCCCGTTAATTGGAGTTCAATCCCCGGCTCCTCCAGGCTGCATGTCCTTGGGCAAGATACTGAACCCCGAATTTCCCCTGGTGGCTGTTCCAGTGTATGAATGCACTTAGGCTCAGTGTTTGAATGTGATGTAGTGTAAAAGAGTGATCGAAAAGACTAGAAAGGCGCTATACAAATACGGAACATTTACATCAGAATGCTTTGTGGATTTCAGCTCAGCAATCAACACAATCCCCCCCATGAAACTGATCAGCAAACTCAGCACTCTGGGTTTAAACACAACACTCAAACAGATCCCAGTCAGTTCGGATTGGTGGACTCACCTCTTCCACTCAACACGGGAGCCCCGCCAGGGCTGTGTGCTCAGCCCCCTCCTGTTCATGCTGTACACCCACGACTGCAGAGCCCAATGGACACTAAAGGACAGTAGCCACCCAGCCACAGCCTGTTCACCCTGCTGCCTTCTGGGAGGAGATACAGAAGTTTCTGGTGCTTCCCCCCAAGCTATCAGACTCTTAAACTCCAAGTCATCCTCAGCACTGCTCTACTGATTATAGTTTATTTCTGTTTACCATTTTTATAATTGAATCTTTATTAACACTATAACTTGTTATATTGTGACAATAAAACCTACCTACCTAACAGCAACTGTTCCCTGTAAGTTATGTCAGCCCGCAGTGTTTCAAAGCAAGCACCTGGGTATTCTCCGTCTTTCTTTTTTTAAACATTTCATGTAGGTTGAAGTTATTTCTGTCGCTGTAGAATGAAGTTTCAACAGTGGAGGCTGGACGCAGATTCACACCACTGAGTTCTAAAAGCAGCAGGAAAAGGCATAGAGCATACTAATGTGTTTCACATATAATGTTACATTTGTGCAGGTAATGCTGGAGTGTAAACTTCACCATATCCAGTGAACATCAGGACAGAGCCGCTAATGTTAGGCTAAACCCTGATAGCATCCAGGACCGGCTTCCACTCAGTGAATTTGTTGTTGAACTGGACTTTCAACGTTCCCTGTAAACCCACAAACTAAGGTTCACTCTGATCTTACCCCACATTAATTATGGTGTGTATTCAGACAAAGAGCTAATTTTTTGGGATTGGTAATTATTTCTGCAACCAAGTCTCCTTAGCTTGAGGTGGAGCTTCTTGTGTTGGTCAGTTAAAAACTTTATGTTCCATCATCTCAGCGTGAAAACAGTACTTTCATTTTGACGTTTTAGTGCCATGAAGAACATATGACAGCCATACTGGCAGGAAACGTTAGTATGAGCAATCTTATCGTGAAGTCACACATCTCACTTAATTTGGTTCTCGAAGTTTCTTCCCTTGAATCCATGAATATTAAACTGATTAAACAGGATTTAGGGTTCAGTTTCAGGGATCCAAACCTGGACTCTGAACAGTGTTTTTACAGAGTACAGAGCCTTTAATAAAACAAGCACATCAAAGACCTAAAGAATGAAAATATGGGAAAATCTGCAGACTTTTATACATGAATGACATGTGACCCTATCATTTAAACCACTAAGTACAAATTAAACAAACCTCAGAAGAGACAGTTCAATATATGAGAGACAATAAAAATCAAAAGGAACAGGAAACAGGTTGAAAAAAAAGCAGCTAAATCATCTTAAGCTGTCACTGTGGTTTATTTCTTACCTATTTTATAGTTTCAGAGTTTACATGTTGTTTTTATCTAGGATTACACATTTCTATCTGTCATAGTATTTTTATGTAAAAAAGTATTTGCTGAGACTGCATGTAGTCTGTGCAGGGCAGTGTACTCACCAGTGTTTGCCAGAGATTCTGATGTTTTGTTGAGGAAAACCTGATGAATGTTTCTTCAGAGAGACAGACTTGTCTCAACAGCAGTCTCTCAGACGGACAGGACTAACAACATTCAACAGAACATAGCTGCTTTTTGAAAATGTCCACAGAATCAGCAGACCATAACACTGTGGGCATTCCAAAGTCTGTGTGCAGTGCTCTGTAAGTAACTGTAAGAATCTTGAACTGGATCAGATATGCGACAGGGAGCCAGATAAGAGATCATTGGTGTCAAACGATGCGGACTGATCAAATATTATGTCTACATTTCACAGGTAGGATTGGGCAGCTGAGGAGATATTATCTTTTGAATAATCATAGGGCACGTTTTTCAGGAGCAACAAACAGAACCTGATCTTATCAGCACTGAGCTGTAAAAATGTTCTGCAGTCCAGTTCCTAATGTGTGTTAAACAAGTCTAGGAGCCTAGATGTTAAATCTGTCCATGATCTTTCCCAAGGGCAGCAGATATAAAGAGAATAACAGGGGCCCCAGAACCGAGCCCTGGGGGACACAAGACAGTGGAGAGAAATCAGACTCGTCACCTGTAGAGACGGGGAAACGTCTGTCAGAGAGATAAAATGGAAACCAGTGGAATGCTGAGCCTGGTATACCCACACAGTCACGAAGCCTCTTTATCAGACATGGGTCTAAATGGACCTTGTGGTGAAATTGTTTTCTCCACCGCTGTCTCCAAGATCAAAATATAACAAACTGACAGTAGCTGCCGTCGTTCAGATCTCAGGCTGTTAAAAATAAAGGTCGCATTTCTTTATTGAGGGAAGCCGATCCTAAACCAGCACAATGGAACAGAATTGAAGAAAAGGGTGTGGCATCACTGTGGTGACTGCTGCTGCTGCTCTGAGAGTTGAGCAAGACACTTAACCCCTAGTTCCTCCAGAAGCGTGCAACCTCTGAAATATCTAGCAGCTGTAAGTCGCTTTGGAGAAAAGCATCAGCTAAAGGAGGAATTATTATTAATGACGTGTGCTTCCAATAACCCTGACATACTGTACCGTCATTTATACCGACTAGGACAGAGCAATCAGAGGTGGGTAGTAAGTGGTTACCAGTAAGTACATAAGTACAAAAAACAGGGTTTTTTTAACAGAACCTCTTATCAACTCTGAAATGAGCTGTCATCCAAGCTGTGTTAGCAGGAGAGCTTTAACCAGTGCCAGATATTAATATGCTGATCAGATGCAAACATTTAGAAAATCAGGCAAATTATTTTGTTCAACTAATTTTACTTAAATCAAAAAACTACAGATTCTGCCACTGGTGTCTGTTTTGGAAGCTGCAGAAATACTTTCACTTTCCATCAATATTGGATTAGAGGATTATTTAGTCTCTGCAGAACAAATGTAGGCTACACACCGTATATAACGTCAGATGATCAGTGGATGTTATCAGAATCCTCTCATTGCGCAGAGCACAGTTTTTTTTGTTTTTTTAATGTAAGGAGACAGTAAATATAGTTGGATAAAACAGTCCTGTTGTGCTTCACATGCGACGCCTATATTCCTCTATATGTAGGCCTATACCCGACCTTATTCAATGAGACGCTCAGTAGTTACTGCCACAATAAATAATTACGCTGTAAAGATTATGTTCACAGATACTTGAGGAATAATCACATTGTATTGGGTGCGTGAGCTGCTGGAGAAAGCGGATCAGACAGATACCAGATACCGCAACAGTTGGAGGCTAGACACCAAGCAACAAAAATCACAGATCATCAACATGCAAAGTGCATTTCCCTGAAGTAACCATGTTACTCAGAGGCTGTTTCTAACCTGATGCACAGTATCAAACATTTTCTATTCCACAAGGAGACTCTAAACTTGGACTAGCCTCTGGCCTGCACACACAAAGCAGAATAGGAAAACTTTGACTCACTGTGATCAGAACACCCTGTTGTTGGCAAACTGGATTTGGTTACCAGGAGATTTGGACCCTTACAACTTCAGATCCCCAAAGTAGGTGACTAACTGACTGAGCTACCGGTGAGGGGATGTTTCCACACACCTCACAGGTTGAGAGAGTGTAACGGACTCCTGAATTGACCATGGGGGTGCTCAACGTCTGATTTTACATAGAACTACCAGTTTTCTCCCAATAAGTTGAAATGTTGATACATTTCAACATATATATTCAAATATTCAATAATATATTCTGTCATCAGTGCTTAAAAAAGGTCCAGTGTGGAATATTTCTGAGGATCTAGCGACAGAAATGCAATATAAGATCCGTAACTATGTTTTCAGTGGTGTGTAAAGACTTTATATATTAAACCTTTGTTTTATTACTTTAGAATGAGACATTTATATCCACATAACCGCAGGTCCCCCCTTCCGTGGACGTCGCCACATTGCATCGTCAGCGCTACAGAACACGTTTCGTCACTACCTTCTTCTTGTGCCATTTCTGGTAGAATTCAGGCAGTGCAGACACTCACTATGTTGAACACGTACATTAGAAGAAGCAGCAGTAATATACTGCAGAGTTTTTCAAAGTAAAAGCTCAGTTCTACTCTAATGAAAGCATTGCACTAAACAAGCTTGTCGCGCTTTTATTTTGTAAGCAAAATCACTAAAGAGGAAGTGATTATGTGAGTAAGTATTTCTTTATATTTTTTGCCGCTATCAAAACACCATAATCTGGCAGCGAGCCAGATATTATTGTTGGCGGGCAGTTTTGGCGAGTGTCCATAATCACAGACAGAATTAACGTGTTTCCCTTGTCAATGTTTGTATAAACATTGATTTAATATGTGGTTTATAATGGACTGTGGTGCAGAAACAGTGTTTCACACTCTTTGCTTACGTTTTCCATGTTATCTGTCGGTGGCCAAGCCACAATAACACATGGTTTTATTGGATAATTAAGTAAATATTTTTTAATAAATCTACCTAAAGAAACCTCATTTCTTGACTGGCCACTCTCTGCTGTCTTTACCTTTTGTGCTGTGTCAGCCACCGTAGCTGTCCTACGCTCTTTGAAAGTGTAGGGGGCAGCGGTAGACTGGACCGATGGTTGCAATTCACAACCCTCGCCACTAGATGCCACTAAATCTTACACACTGAACCTTTAAGACAATTTTGATGATTGCGCATTAATACGATTTTAAGAAAAGCGGTAAAATGTTGCATAATTTGACATTTTTAGAGCAGGAGACAATTGGAGCAAAGATGCAGATGAATCCAGAGATTAAAATGATGAAAGAAGTTTGCAAAAACATAAAGCTGCTTTTATAGCAGCACCATAAGGTCAATGGGTGCCATTTTTTGTGTAGTTTTTTAGTAGTAGGTGGAAAGAAAGAATAATGAGCCCTTAAAATATTACAATTCAATATTAAAGGTCAAATAAATAAAGCAATATGTATACTGGTATTTTCAAATATGTCACATCATTCTTTAATTCTTTGGGGTCTCAACATGCTGATTTTCTGTAAGAGAGATTTTTATTTCAGGTAGTAAAATCTTTCGAAGCGTGCGGGGACTCTGCTAGATTAACTGGAATGTATTTTCCTGCTCCTGAGTGGGGGAGAGCCAGGACGATTGAAACACAGCAATTTTCTCCGAGACCATACAAGTCTGATACGTCAAACTACCTCAGCAGAGGGAAAAATCAGGTGGATACGTCACACTTTCACGGAGTTATATGAAAGAAGCTGTTTTCAATCATGGAAAGTAAATTCACTCAAGCGTGTGCCATGTGCCATGGTCATGATCACATGAAAGATTAGTTAGTACTTTAACACATCCTGAAGTTTTAAATGTCAGAGTTTTACAATTTAGTGAAGTTTAAAAGTCAGGAGTAACTGTCACCGACACGTAGCCATTCTACCTTATTTAGATATGGCAGGAGGGGGGGCAGAGTCCACTAGGCTGCAGGCTGGACCACCAGGATACTCACAGCCAAATAACAGGATCTTCCTAGTAGACCAGGAAAAACAGGCTGCAGATGTGCATAAAAAGGGCAGCTAACATCTGACCCAAATGTGCATTAGCTGTTGGATATTCTAGCCAAGTTATATTTATACTATTTTTCTAGAAAAAGGACTGATGAACCTTCAGACTAGTCTAAGACAGGACGCTACAACTCTAGATAGTCATTATGAAGGAAGTTATCATCAGTAATGTGCACAGAAGGACCAAAACAGTTGAGATGGTAGGATGATATTGATGGTTTGATGACAAGAAGAGCTCACAGTTATGTAAACAGTTAAGAGGCAGGTAGGTAGGAGCAGGTCCGGGATAAAAGCACAAAGCAAGAAAAAAAACAGCAACGGCGACGAATGACAAGCGAACAAAGGAGGTGGAGAGATGGATGTAGGTGAGGAGGGGGAAGGCCAGGTAGCTGCAGAGCAGATGGGGGAAGTAAGAAAATGTGTGCAGATGGGTGGAGCAGAAGGAGGGAAGGTCTGAGGGCGTCTGGTGGATGGATGGACTAAAGCTGGAGAGTACGGGCCTCACTGAAATGAATGAGAGGGCTGTGTTATTTTCACGCAGGACTAAACGTGGACTGAACCACAGACCGTAAAAGAGAAGTGGACATAACCACCTTAACATCACCCATTGGGTTTGTTGTTTCTGGTCCATGTTCCTCTAAATGGGACCATAATTTACTAAATGAACATCATGCTGTGTTGAAGAAGACTTGAAACTAGCGACTGAGACCATAAACTCATCAGGAAAGACTTCTATACAATCACACTTCTTTCTGCAGCCGCTGGAGTCGCCCCCTGCTGGCTTCCGGAGAGGACGCAGGTTTAAGGAGCTTCAGCACGGGCTTCATTTATATGACCTGGAGGTCGAACTCTGCCTTTAACTATAATCCTTCAGAGTTTTGGCGACACCTGTGGCCACTGGTGGGAACAGCAGGAGAAACTAAAAAGCCAGACAAATGAACAGGGGGCAGTGGGAAGGATTGGGCTTCCTCAGGAAGTACCGATACCACAATGTGTAAATACTCTTTGTATTACACTCTGTAAAGCCCTGCATTAATAATGTTCCTGCAGTAAAAGTATGTGAGTTTGAAAGTATTAAAGCAGTAAACTGTTGTACTATTCTGTTTAGTATCAGACTGCAGGTGATGATTCTTTTCATTCTGGATCAACCTGCTGATTATTTCCATCGGTCCATCCATTGTTCGGTTTGTAAAGATTCTGCCCTCACAGTTACTCAGAGCCCAAAGTGACTCCTTCACAGCCGACAGTCCAAAGATCAACGTTACTAACAAACATCAGTTATTAATCATTCAGAGAGAAGCTGAAACCAGCACATATTTGAACACCAAACAACGATTATCAAAAATAGTTGCCAATTCATTTTCTGGCAGTTGACTAATCGTGTCAGTTTGTTTTCTTGTATCATGTTATTTAAATAACAGTAAAATGCTAATTATAGTAATATAACTATGTGGACACAAACCGGTTGACAGAGCTGCTTTCACACGCCGTCTCATTTCTGTCTAATTTCTTATAATAAAAGAAAGGTTTGAAGAAATGTTTAAAACTGAATTTTTTTAATATTTTCAGTGATTTACACATAAATGATTTGGGATTAAATCGCTTTACATATAAAGCGTTTCATTTATTACTACCTGGAAGAGTTATTTACAGTTACGCAGTATATTGTATACATTTATTTTAGTGCCTGTGTCAACTTTCTTGTATTTTGGGTTTTTGGCAGCTTAAAACTTCATTAGATGAACAAAGAATCAGACTCACAGCTGAGTTTGTGCTGAAATAAAGGACACCGTGTATGAGGGGTGAGGACAGTATAAAAAGGAAATAAACAAAGACAATGTTTACATGTAAACATTGTCTTTGCAGAATGAAGCTGGATTTAAGACTGAAATATAAATGCATTAATAACCATTAATAATAATAATAACAGTATTATCAGACAATTATACTTTTACTTTTTTAAACTAATGTCTGGGCATTTTCATGCCTTTGTTTAGCACTGGTGACCTGTCTTTTTAGTTTAACATTTTCCTAATCAATTTCTTTTTTAAATTTTTTTTTATCTTAATTTTTCTCTTTGATGTGTCTTATTATATTGTCACAGGTTTGTGCAGGGAGGCAGGTTGGCAGACCAAATGCAGGACACGTAAGCTGACTGGTAAAGTTCAAAAGGTTTATTAATAAACAAAAAGTGAGCACACTTACAACGTAGTGGCTGAGCCCAGGGAATCCAAAATCCAAAGAAACAAGGTAATCCAACAGAAAAGGCCAGAAACAGGTGTACATTCCAAAATCCAAACAACTGACAGGGAACAAGCAAGACGAGACTGAGCAGACAACACTACAACACACTGCAACGACCCGACAAAGACTAAACAGAAACACCAGGTATATACACAGGGACTAAGGAGCAGGGCGGAAGCAACACAGGTGACAGGGATCAAGGTTAACGAGGCAGGCAGAGAGAGAGCCGGGGGGAGAACAGAGAGACAGAAACTTGACAGGCAGACATGGGGCAAAATGAATAACCAACACAGACAGAACACATGTTACAAAGTACCAGAACCTAAACGAGAACACAGAACAAAAACAGAGCACTGAGCAGACTAAACCAAAATAAAGTAAACAAGAACTAGGAGCGAATACTAAAACATGAACTAAGGACCAGGACTAAGAACAAAGACAGAACTAAAACCCAGACTCCCCAACAAGACACACAGACAGGATCATGACATATAGTTTTATATCGCTTTTCTTTTTTAAACGTTAATCTTGCCTAATAACTTCTATTTTAGTTGTTTGGTAATGCTGGAATTTTTAAAAATATTGTCAAGCACCTTGTTATTTTACACAAAAAGCGCTCAACAAATAAAGTCTGAATGATTAATTTATTAATGGAAGTTTAAATATGGGAATCATCTTTTTTAAAATGTGTTTTCAGACAGACAGAGCAGCAGATCATCAACACATTTGTTTTAAATAAAATATATAAAGAATTATCAGCTCACAGAACAACACTTAAAAATAAAATCTTAGTTTTTATTTCTAATCTTAAGTTATTTTGATCAAAACTAACTTTAAATGTGAGCGATGAAGAGGAAACAACCTGCAGCTCTGAGTTTGGACACCAGGGGGCAGTGAAGCACCGAGGAGAGCTGGAGTCTGCAGACAGTTAGAGGCAGGAAGAGTTCCAGCAGCAGAGTCTGAGAGGCTGCAGGCAAACACAGGAGGGAGAAATGAGCTTTTCAGGGGCCACAGCAGATTTAATGTTGGGCCCCAAACCTTATTTCTGCTATTTTTATTTCTGTGCAAAGACTCAGAGATGATTCCCAGATTCTGTTTGTCCGCAGTGATTAAATGAAGGTCAGGAATTTGTGAAGAAATTCATTTGAATATCTGATAATTGGAATCTGATCAAACCTGCCACGCTGCGGTTAAACCTGACCAGCTGTTTGCTTCATGAGCATATTCTAGCCTACTGTACTACGACTAGTTTTGTCACAGTCCAGTGTTTCCATCAGCAGCAGTACTCTTTATTCTATTAATTATATAGTAAAATGTGATTTCTTCTTTTATCCCCAGGCCTATTTCTTTTACATACATAAGAGATAATAGAAGAGCAGAACAACTGAGTAAGAAGCTGATATTCCTGTTTACAAAGCCGTACTGAACAATGTAAATCTATATATCTAAACACTTTAATGAACAGTTATATTTAGATTGTCAAAATAGATAAAATATAAATACTATTTAATTCTGACTGTTCAGGTTTGCTGAGTTAATAAAGCTGCAGGTTTAAACTGTGACACTGGTGTTAATGGTGGCAGGAAGTTGTCCAGTAAATGCTTCCAGCACAAAATGTGTACAAACGAGTTAGCAGCTTCTCTCTTTATGTCGAACACATTTCTACTTGAGCTTTTGTTCAGAATAACTGAAGTGTCGGTGTCTCAGTATGGAGACTCTGTCTCAGTACATCACTCTCTGTCCTGTTTGGTTCTTTGGTATCTGGGTCTGAATGGATCTCCTCTTTGTCTTTGATATTTGGTCAGGTCTTGGTTTTTAATTAGCTTCGACACAAAGATTCCTGATCAGTATGGAATCTAGAAGAGTTTCTCTCCTCTGTCTATTTTAGCTATGTACTCAGCCTTTTCTCTCATGGTTATCAGGGACTGAACTCGTTTCTTCCAGCCTGGCTTGGCCTCAGATATCTCTCCCTCAATCAGCATGTCGATGTACTCTGGAGTGGAGAGAGGATTTGGCTTCAGTTCTATATCTTTAAGTCTGTTTAAACACTCAGAAGACTTCTTTATCAGTTTAACCACCTCAGCCTGACCACCATCATATTCAGCCTTCAGTTTATCAATCAGTACCTGAACAGGTCTCTTAGCCTCTGAGGCTTTCAGGTACTTTTCTTTCAGCTTTTTCACTGTTTGTTTTTCTTTTACTTCCTTATACTCACATTTGTACTTCTGATTATAATGTACATTCCAGAAACATTTGCCTGGACACTGAGTACAGTATCCATCTGATCCCATTGCAACACAGTGTCTTAAATCTGCATCATTTGCATATGGACAGGAATAGTGACAGGTGACATGACACTGCTGACAGTTGGTGATTTGATATACTTCAAAAGGCTTTTTGACAGTGACTTCAAACTCAAAGTTCTTGTTTCTTTTCATCTCTGCCTCGTGCTCTTTTAGTATTTCACTTGTCTCTTTTATCTCCTCCAGCTTGGCTAACTGAACTTTAACCTGCTCCTGCAAGTTTTCAACTGAATTCTTGAGCTGCTCTCTTTCTCTGAGGACCTCCTTCGTCATAGTCAAGCTTTTGGTTTCTATGATATTCAAAGCAGCAAAGAACCTCTTCATGCTTTTTGTCCCCATGTTCCAACACATCTGATCAAAGCCTCCATCTTCATCCTCATCATCCCCACTCATGCTGCCTGCTGCAGATGATTTGTTGTCTGCAAACAAAGCTGAGTTATTGAATTTGAAGTGAACTGGCAGCCCGTCTTTTGTTTTAGGACATGGGACACCTGAAGCATTGATTCCCTCTAGAACTGGTGGACGCTGGCCGTCTGCGAATGTCACCAGAACCCTGATGTTTTCTGCCACATCTTTGCCAAAGATTGAGAGTATGGAGTCAAACACATATTTCTGTGTTGGCGTGAGTCGAGGTAAAGAAGCCTGAGCTACAAAACACACAGCGTCAATTTCACTGACACCAAGCTCAGCAGAGAAGAGATTACACAGCTGTTCTGTGATCTGTCTGTCTCTTTCTATGCCTCTTGTATCTCCAAACCCTGGAGTGTCAACAATGGTCAGAGAGTATTCTGTTTTAAAACCCTCCTGGTGGTTGATTTTGTACACAGTGACTTCAGAGGTCTGACTTTCAGCCTGTGACGTCGACTGATCCTCATCAATTAGTTTGAATCTGTAATTGTCCTTCCACTCTACACCAACAATGTAGTTGATCAGTCCATTGATCAGAGTCGCCTTTCCAGATCCGGACACTCCAAAAAACATTATTGTGCGATTTTTCCTCGTGCTTTCTTTGCCAAAACTGTATCTTCTACATCCATCAATGTCCGTATCTTCTTCTTTCAGAGGCAGTTTGTAAACTGAAGGTGATTCAGAATTTATCCTTTCACTTCTACTTTTGAGGAGTTCTGTGAGACGTTTAAATTTCATTGTGCAGACATTAACAGAGATGCTCTCCTTGCTTCTTCCAGCTTCACCACAGTCACATCTGACCCTGACAACATATTCTGTCTCTGGCTGAAGCCCTGAAATGATCGCCTTTTCAGCTCTCGACATCATTTGCTTCCATTGGAGATCTTCCTCTTTCACCCCGTTGTCTGTTTTGGCGTACTCCACGATGTAGCTCAAAATCTGGACATCTTGTCCAAGCTCAGCAGGTTTCTCCCAGCTGACTGAGATCTCACTTGAGTTTGGATCAACTTGAGGTTTTCCAGGAGGGCTGCAAGGTAAGGTTTTAATGGAACCACTGACTTCATTGGCCGGCCCAAAACCTGCTGAGGTCACTGCTCTGCATCTGAACATATACTCTGTGTTAGGACTCAGATGGCTCACTGTGACTTCTCCAGCTTTTGATGCTGTCTCTTGTTGCCATCCATCCTCTCCTCTGACACAGTACTCTACAGAGTAGGAGGTGATGTTCTCTGCTCCAAATCTGGGCGCAGAAATCTTCAGTGTCACACTGTTGTGCTTTATGTCACTTGCTGTTACTGTTTCAGGCTTTGAAGGCGGCTCAAAGTTCTCATTGACAGAAAAGCCGTCTTCATAAAGGTAGATGCTTGAACCTTTCTGTGTCTCATTTGTTAATCCCACTGTCAGGAACTTTATGTTCTTGTTCTCCTTGTTGGCCTCTGCAAAGTCACTGAAGAGCTTTGCTTTATTCCTCATTGCATCTGGCACTTTGTTTGAAAGATACCATTGTTCTTTCTCTACATCTCGAGTATGTGCATCTTGAGGGTCGTCTGGTTCGGCTGTTTGTTTTAAGTAGTTAGATAAAGCTGAGAGGTACGGTTCAGCACTTCCCAGGGAGGTGAAAACAAAACACACAGCATGATCTGCACTGAGGGTTTCTTCACTAAGAACATTCTGAGAGGGGACGATCTTGGTGTTTTTCATCATATTGGTAAACGATTTTAAGATGCAGATTTCTGTCATTTTACAGTCCAACCACTCGTTCAGGTCTTTGCTGTTGAAAGGAGAAGAATGTCTCTTCTTCAGGATCTCTGCGAGCACAGCCTCCTCTTCTCCTCCTCCTCGGATTGATGGAAGTTTCTTTGCCAGATTTTGTTGGAATCCGAGCTTGAACTCAGAGCACATCTCTTTAAAGCTTTTAATCTTTTTGCCAATCTGTGGGAACTGCTGTGCGGTGGTGGTTCTCATTGTGTCATTGCACCTCATTTCCAGCTCACTGAAGTCCTCCAGGACTCTCTGTGATTCCTGAACTAATCCTATACTTATCTGACGGACCAGTTTTGCAGCAGAAGAATCTAAACTTGTCAGTGGCAACAGCCAGACTTTCATCGGTACAGCCTTTTCTCCGTTGGCTCCCAGTAATCTTGGCAGGCTTTGGTAGACTTCTACTGCATCCTGAAGGGACACAGGACTTTTTTCAAGAGCAAAGTCTCCAAAGAATCTGCAGGAGAATTTCTCAACATTTGCTCGGTCCTTGTCTTCCAGTTTCAGGGAACCTTCACCCTCTATTGCAAGGCTGGGAATCTTCTTGATCATCATCTTCAAGTTCCCCTCAATGTCTTGATGATCTTCTTTTTTAGACACCTCACGGTCAAAGACAAAGAAGGCTTGTGCCCCATAAAGAATGGCTGTGACTACATGTGTTGCTAATCCTTTATCAAAGACATATGGATGCTTCATATTGTCTCTTCCAAGGTGATCCATCGACAGTTCCTGGACCTTTGTGGTACTTTTGTACGTCAGAGTTACTCTGGCTGATTTTTGGAAATCTTACTGTCGTTCAGGTATTTGGCCGATCCATCAACCTCAACCAGTCCACTCAAGAAACTTGCCTTCAGGGAAGCTTCAACGTTTAGTGCTGAAGATTTGTCCTCAATTGATTCAGATGCAACGATCTCAAAGTCAGTGTTCGGTTTTGGTCTTTCTCCTTTATCTTTTTCCAGGTCATTGCGGTCCCACAGCGTAATGCCTGCCAAAAGAAGAGGAGAAGTCAAACTGCCTTTTATTGCATGATAGTAAGGCTTAGCTTTTAAACACAAAATCAGAGAAATTCTAAGAATAAAAGTAACAAAACAACGCTGGCTGTTTGTAAGAACCCTCTCTGTGTTATATTAAGAAAAGGATCAATTCACAAATTAAAATAGCTTCTTCCTGACATGCTTTAAAACAAAACATGTTGGTAATCTCTATCAGAACAAGAGACACATGATTTTCAGATAATTAAAATGAAGCAAAAGTGATCAAACGATCTGAGATGAAAATGTTGTTGAATGTGGCTTGAAATCCTGAAAGTTTTAAGTATCTTCACATGTGAATCCTTACCAGGGACGAGTGAGTCTTTGCGGCAGTCGTACAACATCCCGAGGCTGAAAGGCCGGCCGAGCGCCGCCACTCCATCGTCCCGCGGCTTCAGAGTCCATCGCTCAGTCTGAACTGGACAAAATGGACAACAGCTTGTTAGTTCATTTCTCTGACACTTCTCTGTGTGATGGCCACAGCAGGAATTAAAATATTTGGTAATATCACGTCCAGACACCCTCACATTTTCACTTTAATTTGACCTTTTTACTCATTCAGTTTTAATTTACTTTCATATAAAACAATCAAACTCTGATTTTAAACAGCTATAATAGATATTTTTATAATCACAATGTGAAAACAGTGTGTTGTGTCTCTGGCATTGATGAAGCTCCAGAGAATTATCAGCTGAATCCCCTCAGATTTACGGAGCTGCAGCTGAATCAGAACGCTGCTGCTCGAGTCCTCAGTAAGATCAAAAAAGTGGATCACATCACTCCAGTTCTGAGGTCTTCACGCTGGCTTCCTGCCTGTCAAACAGTTCATTTTAAAATATTAATGTTTATAGAGCACTGAATGGTTTAGGGCAAAAATACACTATATTACCAAAAGTTTTGGGTCGCCTGCCTTTATGTGCACATGCAGGTTAATGACATCCCATTCTTAATCCGTAGGGTTTAATATGGAGTTGGCCCACTCTTTGCAGCTTTAACAGCTTCAACTCTTCTGGTCTCACGAGGTTTAGGAGTGTGTTCATGGGAATTTTTGACTGTTCTTCTAGGAGCGCTTGATTTTATACACCTTATTGGAACAGCTAAATCCAATGATTCAGAGGGGTGTCCCAATACTTTTGGCAATATAGTGTATATTTCTGATCTTCTGCTGCGTTATGAACCATCCAGACCTCTCAGGTTGTTTGGGATCAGGTCTGCTTTTTTTCCCAGAGTCAAACCTAAACAACAGTTTTTATGCTCCGTATATCTGGAACAAACTCCGAAAAAACTGCAGGTCTCTTGAAGACTTTCCTGTTTGACTCTACACTGAAATGGAACTTTTATTGTTTTATCTTGTTTATATTTTCAGGTTAACAGGTTAAATGTCTTTTTATAGTGCGCTATGTTGTTTTTATCTTTTAACTTTGACTCGCCTAGTTGTTGAAATGTGCTACAGATATAAACTTGCCACCTCTTAAAGCGTTTACTTCAATATGTCCATGTATTTTACTGAAAGCTGTTGCACTTACACCCATACACGTGGAAATACTCTCAGAATGGTAACAAGAAAGCCTACTAAAGCGAATTCCAGCATTTCTGTTTGTTTTCTGTGAAGTTACTGTGAGGCATGTGAGATGAGCTGCTGTGCTGAGCTGCATGTCGGTAAAGAGAACTGTGAGAACAGTTAGTAGAGGAATGTGAAAAAGCTGGAACCTCAGCAGGAACTCTTCATCTGTCTGCCCTGTGCTGCTGCTGTCAGGGATCAAACCTGTACCATGCTGCCCTCTGCACAAAAATCATTTACAGGCTTAGTAAATATCATAGGAATAAATAGCCATACTAACTTAATTAAATCTCTGAAAATCGCTTTTGTAATTGTTTGAGTTGCACATACCAAAATAATAGATTTAACCGTTAATTTTTTTTTTCAATTATCATTTAATTTTTTTTATTTCACAAAATGAAATTAGTATTTGCCTGACAAATACATTTCTTTAGATATCCTTAATATTTTGGTAAATTTCTATCAAAATATTTGAGAATGGATTAAGTCTAATGATTAGTTACAAGAACCACAATTATTACTTATTCCAACTTAACATTATTTAAACTTTAAACTACTACTTAATAAACTGAGTAAGTTGCGCGCCACATGTACGCTAATCATGTGGCCTCGTGGGAAATCTGCCTTCTGCCTTGGCAACAACCAACAAGTGGCAGCAAGACGGAAGGACACACCACAAGAAGCACCTGGAATATTCCTTGCTAACCCTGGTAAGTTAAGTTTCCAGCTAGTAAAAGTTAATGAATATTCACACTGGTGGTAATTTTCTGAAACCGTCGTAGCCATGCTGTCATAGGTAACTTAAGTTAGAGGGTTTGCTGCATTATAAACTAACGCTAATGTCGACAATGAAGCTAATGTTAATGTAAGCACAACCACAGCTAACCATAAAACTTTGCATGGTATGTTTGTGTATTTATATTGGCGATACGGCTACGGCCTTACGAAAAGTAGGAAACGAGTTTGAGAGGTGGAGGGGGAGAGGGTGTAGCTCCTGCGCGCATACAGTCTATGCTGCACGCACACTCAGGGCGAACGGCACGAGCAGACAGTTAAGAGACAGCAAAGTGAAAAGACGTTTTACTCGAGCTGAAAGCAGATGCAAAGCAGCGGGTGTGGGAGAAGTTCGGTGAAGACATGGAGAAGGACTTTCGGTCGGCAACAAAGTGTTTCTGGAGAACTGTCCCCATCTCAGGAGGGGGAAGCGGGGAACCGTCCAAGCTGTGTACAGTAAGGATGGGACCCTGTTGACCTCAACTGGGGAGCTAATTGGGCGGTGGAAGGAACACTTGTGGAACAAGTCACGAGGAAATCTAAAAATATTTTATCAAGTGTTATGTATTCACCTTGTCACTTATTTACCACCTCGCACACAGTGTCTTTCTTAATAGGGACACGATTCATCCCATTTCACCGCTAATATCACATATGACATCTATAATAGGCTTTACGGGTCGCAACCAGCCAGAACTCTCTAACAAGTCAAGATGAACATTCTAAAACTGTTTGAATCTCAGAGTTTCTCTCCTTCAGTAGAGGAATGTGAAAAATCCTCTGTAGTGACAAACTTTGCACAGATACACGTCAGTAAAATCAAGGTCTGACATTTTAAACAGTTGCAACACGTCTGAGTGGAGGGGATCTTTACCAACTGTGAGACTATCCTTAAACCACAAATTAAACAAACCTCAGGAGAGACAGTTCAATATATTTTAGAGAGAGACTAAAGAAACAGGAAACCGGTAAAAAGAAAAAAGTAAATCATCTTAAGCTAAGGTTAGCTGTGACTGCACTCGGTGTTTTCTTTTCTTCCTGTTGTATAGTTTTAAAGTATAGAGCAGTATATAAAGTATATACACATGTCAAAGTTTACATGTTATTTCCCCAAAAAATTACACACCTGTCATAATATTTTAAATGAAACAAAGTCAGATTCTGGTTTTAATTAAATTTGGCCAACTAACAGTGTACTCACCAGTGTTTGTCAGAGAGTCTGATGTTTTGTTGAGGAAAACCTGATTCAGTTTAAATTTTCTTCAGAGACAAACAGAGAGACTTGTCTCGACTGCAGCCCTGCAGTCTCTGAGACAAAATTTCAACTTTGTATGAGAAACTATGATGTTGAAGCTCTCCTCAACAGGACCGACAGGACAAACAACATTCAACGCAACAGACACAAGAACACAGCTGTTCTGTTCGATCTGTATCTGATCTTTCACAAGGGCAGCAGATAGAAAGAGAATAACAGGGGACCCAGAAACGAGCCAGTGAGGAGGAATCAGACCCCATTTTTAGTTTACAAGATCAAAATATAACCGACTGAAAGCAGCTGCTGTTGTTCAGATCTCAGGCTGCTAAAACAAAAATAAAGGCCACTATTTCTTTATGAAGGGGAGCAGAGTGTGTGGACCGAACCACAGCAGCTTTTAGAGCAAAGAAACCATGAACCAAACCTTCACTCAGCTGATCCTAAACCACCACAACTGAACAGACGTGAAGAAAACGGTCATCAGTGTCACTGCTGCAGCTCCTCTGAGTTAGTAATGACGTGTGCTTATATTTTCATATCGTTCATACTTTAACTAGAACTGAATGATCAGAGAGTCAATCAGGAAGCATTACAAACGGGTGGGTAGCAACTCGTTACCAGTTAACTGTACTTTTACTCTACCAGTATTCTTTTGGTCCCAGTAATTATTTTTAAATGCAAAATGAGCGGACAGCTGTGTTACACAGGAGAGCTTTATCCGGTTCCCCTCTGTCAGATATTAACAGCAAAAACTGAGAAATTCAACAAATACCTTTTCATTTTAAGGTTTTGTTGTTCTACTAATGTAACTCAAATCCAGTAACTACACACTGTGTTACTGGTGGTCGTGTTGGAAAGCAGCCTGTATCACCGTTTCACAAGCTGCAGAAATACTTTCACTTTCCATCAACGCGTATTAACATATTTAGTTTCGGTAAAACGTTGCATTGCTATTTGTAGAATGTCTCCGGTGAAACTGATCTTGGCTTTCACTCAGCAGCTGCCAGCTGTTTATTCAGTAATCATTTTTGAGAAGCATAAGGAGAGAGTAAATGTGTGGATTAAACATTCAGCACAGCTTCCTTTATATTTAGGCTTACCCGACTTCATTCAACAAGCTGCTCTGTTGTTCTGACACAATAAATCTTTACGCTGTAAAGATTATTCCTAAAGCATCTATGAACATAATCACATTGTATTAGCTGCCTGAGCTGGAGGCAGATCAGAATCAGCAACAAGCAGGTGTGCTTATTTTACCTTCATGTAGATAAAAAGACTACGGTAATTGTATTAAACAGAATCAGGGATAATCAGGAACTGCATCCCTCAGAAATAAGCACGTTTACATTTACTCATTTGGCAGACGCTTTTATCCAAAGCAACTTACATTTGAGGAACAACATACAAGCATCAACTACAGATCTACAACTGACAATACATACTAGAGCTCACAGTACATATCACATCAATGGGGTAAATTCCTAGGGAAGGAAGTAAGAGTTAACAAAAAGTGCAATCAAAACAAAAAAGTGTAATCAATACAAGATCATTGTAGGGGATAGAAGAAGAAGAGCACAGGAAGTGCATGTTAGGAGTTAGGAGTTAGAGGTGTTATAAGAGGAAGTGTTCTCGGAAGAGATGAGTTTTCAGGAGCTTCTTGAAGTTAGAGAGGGACGCCCTGCTCTGATGGCGTGTGGTAGCTCGTTCCACCATCGTGGTGTCACAGATGAGAATAGCAGGGACTGGGACTGCTTTGTGTGAAGGGATGGCAGAGCCAGGCGGCGTTCGTTGGAGGAGCGTAGCGGGAGAAGGAACATAAGTTTGTATTATGGAGTTTAGGTAGATGGTGCAGACCCAGTAGTCACTCTGTATGCAGCATTAGTGACTTAATTTGATTCTGGTTGTTGCACAGTGGCTGCTTCTAACCTGATGCACAGTATCAGACATTATTCCAAAGAGAGACTTGCAACCTGGCTTTCACCTGCCTCTAGGCTGCACACACCAAACAGTATTAAAAAAAAAAGTAACTTGTACTTTGAGTAGTTTATTGACCAGATACTTTTGAGTAAAGATTTGAAGTATTTTACACATCACTAATTATATACCAGAAAAATACAACATATCTTACGTTCAAACACAAACAAACAATCCACAATACAAAGTTTATACACTTTATACACACACATTTGTAACCGAGGCAACTAGTGAGGGGTTCAAATCATAAATATTTAAGTAAAGTTGCCATGGGTTTCCTACAATTAATAAAATTCAGAGACATGGGTTTGACTGGAAGGAAGATTTATTTAAAGGCTTGGGAAGTTTATTTGCTGGGCAGCTGTGGCTGAGGAGGTAGAGCGGTTGGCGGCGGTTCAATCCCCGGCTCCCCCTGCATGTCGAAGTGTCGTTGGGCAAGATACTGAAACCCGAATGTTAGTTTCTGTTTGAGCACTTAGGCTCAGTGTGTTTGTATGAATATAATGAATGTGTTTGACTGGTGAATGCAGATGTGCTGTAAAAGTGCTTTGAGTGGTTGAAAAGACTAGAAAGGCGCTATACAAATACGGAGCATTTACATTTACAAGCACAAACAATAAAAACAGATAATATGTAGGTGCCAATACTGCCAGGAATGCTAAGGGATAAAAGCACAGGGTTAAAAACACCTCTGGTACCTTGACACCACTGTCGCCGCCACCTAAACACAGCAAGATACACACAAACGCCACACAATAAAACTAAGCAGTCATACACACCACCACAGGCAATGAAGGGGAAAGGGGTTCCCACAATTCACCACCTTGTCCGTCTGGCAGGACACTAAAAAAAAAAAAAAAAAAAAACAAAGGAACTGGCTAACAAGCTGAGGGAAAGCACACCAACAGCCACACCCTTAGCAGACCTTGGCAGTTAGCAAACACATTGACGATGTCGATGGATGGAGATCCTGAGTGTTCACACAGGTGTGTGCCTGCTTGTGGGGAGTCAGGGGGTGGAGCTTCACCGAGAGGCTGCAACCAACTGTTGCCTTACTAGGCCAAAAGCCTGACTATCACACATTGGTGTGGTGTGTGTGTGTGTGTGGTTGGTGTGGGGTGTGTGTGTGTGTGTGTGTGTGTGTGTGTGTGTGTGTGTCAGTTAACACACCAGCTGTCAGGTGAGCCTCTGGTTGTCATGGTGATGTATAGACTCCTGATGGTGCGTTTGGTGTTTCTATAGTGATTAGGTGTGAACGCTGAATAATGAAGACTGTGTGTGTTTTGTTTTTCAAATTAAAGTTAATGCTATGCAATCTTTAATCTTTTGTTTTGAAATGATTTCCTAGTTGTTTTTTTAACACTGCAGAATGTTTCTCACAGATATTCAGAAATTTTATTTCGGTCAGTCTGACTCGACCACGGAAAGAAAAATAAATCTCACGGAGAAATAAAATGTGAGGACGTTTAATGTAAACCTAATGATCCTGATTTCTTTGTAGGCATAATAAAAAAAGACTCAGAGGCTCTGTTACGATGTGATGCTCGTAAAGAAAACTAGACTTGATGGATGAAGCCAGAAACTAAAGTGTTGGACAAATGAAATGAAAAGTCAGAAGCATCAACAAAGTTCACAAAAACCAGAAGCAGCTGCATTAAATAAACTCCAGGAGCTGTGCTGGTTGGAGGTGTGTTGATTCAGGTGCAGGTGCCGACAATGAAATACGATCCAGGAAGTCCAGATCCAAGAGTCTGAAGGTTAAGTCAGTCATCAAAATACTGCAACAGTTTTATAATAGTCTGAGACAGGAAGTTACAACTCTGGTTAGTCATCATGGAGGCAGTTTTTAATCTTTCATCAGCAGAAATACAGCGTTCCCAGTACAAAGTAATCTACCAGGAATGTGCACAGAAGGACCCAAACGCAGACAGTCGAGACAATATGATGAAGTCAGTGGTTTAATGACAAACAGAGCTCAATGGCAGGTAGTTAGGTAAGAGGCAAGTAGGTTGGTGCAGGTCCGGGATAAAAGCACAAAGCAAGAAACAAACACAGAAACAAGGGTGACTGAAAAGGGAACAAAGGAGGTGGAACGGTGGATGTAGGCGGCTGTAAGTGTTGTTGCATAAATACTTGTGTTTTCATGATGCGCAGTTCATAATTGCTGTTATAATTTCATGTAACAAATATAACTTAATTTGGTGTAAAGATAAAATGTAATACATGTTTAAGAACTAAAGGGTAGAATAAGCTGCTAAATGATATGTGGTTAACAGTGTATCTATCTCATTCTGTATATTTACGTTTGTCCCGGAACTAATGTTTTCTGTCTGTGTTACCGCTACAACGGTTTAAGTCGACACTCACTGCCTTGAATTCCGGCGGAGCAGATAGCTCCGATGCTTGTTAAACTGCATAAAAGTTAAAAATGTGGTTTGAAGTTAATACAGACGACCAAATGGACATTCAAGAGACTTCAAAGAACTTAGTAACCTCTTTTCACGACAAGCGGCCAACGAGGTATTATTATATTGTCTTTATTGATCTGGATGTTGTTTGTATTTTCTCTGCTAAGCTATAATGTATTGATTTATTTGTACTGTGTTCACTTACAATGTAGTTCTCACGGCGTATAAGGCATATACGACGTTCAAGGCGTACATGGTGTGAAGCTGGATGTACCAAAGAGACCCGATGTGCCCACAGCAATAAACGCCCGTTGCAAAGAACTGACCTGTGTCTGTGTTGTCGCGAAGAGAGCTACAGCGGCGAAGGCCAGGTTACTGCAGAGCAGATGGGAGAAGTCAGAACAGGTGTGCAGATGGGTGGGGCAGTCAGGTGATGAGGGAAGGTCTGTTCTACTAGACAGTAGTGTTCTGCAGGTCTGTTTGTTCTATAGGTCAGTAGTTCTCTACAGGTCTGTAATGATCTACAGGTCTGAGGAAACGTGGGATGTTTTGTTTTCTTCTAACAACAGACATTTGTTGGCAGGTCTAGACACCCGGGCTTATCCTACACTAAATTATTTCATGATATTTATTATTTGCTATAATCTGACCCATTTATTGGCTGTAATAAATGAAATAAATATGAACATGTTGCCTAATGTAAGATAGGCTATACGTATACCCACAGATATACACATGAATATAATAAAAGCAAGCATAAATGCATCCATACATTTATTAATCATTACTAGCCACTTTAGCCACAGTAGCCACTTTAAATATGATCCTTAACAGCTTATGTATGTATATTTGTATGCAAGCCAATAAAACTACAGAGCAATATCACACTCTGATTGAACCAATCCACAGTGCAGTAACAGTAATTAAATAGCATACTTTGGACCTGTAACCTATCTAATAATCAAAGCTGGAGTTACAGGCCTGCTTTGACTGCACTGGCTGGAGTGTTTGAGGCTGCAGCCACTGACCTGGACGAACTAACTGACACTGTGACATCTTACATCAGCTTTTGTGATGACATGTGTGTGCTGACTAAAACCTTCCGCACATACAACAACCAAAAACCAGCCCAGGAACACTCTGACTAAGGAGGTCAAAGCTGCAAACAGGAGCCGAAATGCTAAATAACAGCTTTTCAGCTAACGATCGTGCATCAGTGTGGAAAGGCCTGCGGACACTCCCCAACTACACGCCTCACCACATCCAAAACTCCACTGACTTTGTAAACAAAGTTCGAGGACTGAAACTGTGATCCTGTGAAACCATGGGATCCTATGACGTGACTTCTTTGTTCACCTGCCTTCCCACCATAGAGGCAGTAGAAACCGTTAGGAAACGGCTAACACAAGACAACACCCTGGACAACAGAACCAGCCTCAGCCCTGACCAGATCTGTAAATTACTCGACCTCTGTCTAAACACCACCTACTTCCAGTACAACGGTGGATTCTACAGACAGAAGCATGGCTGTGCCATGGGCTCACCGGTATCCCCGATTGTGGCAAACATCTACATGGAAGAAGTGGAGAATAAAGCCCTCAACTCCTTCAGAGGAACAGCACCGAGCCACTGGTACAGATATGTGGACGACACCTGGGTCAAAATTAAAAGCCTTCACAGAACACATCAACTCTGTGGACAGTAACATCAAGTTCACACGAGAAGATGTTCACAACAACAGTTTGGCCTTCCTGGACTGCGCTGTACACATTGAAGAGGACAGGAGCCTGCAGATTGGTGTTTACAGAAAACCCACACACACAGACCAATACCTACTGTTCGATTCCCACCACCCACTGGAGCACAAGCTAGGGGTCATGAGAACACTGCACCACAGAGCGGAAAACATACCAACAAGCGCCCAAGCCAGAGAGAAGGAACAGAACCACCTGAAGGGGGCACTTACAGCCTGTGGATACCCTAAATGGACTTTTGTGAAGACGGCCACAAGATCCAAGAAGAACAAAACTACAGGGGAGGAGAAGGTCAAACGCAACAACATTGTGATTCCGTACGTGTCTGGAGTATCAGAGAAACTCAGGAGGATTTTCAACAAATACAACATCCCTGTGTTTTTTAAACCCAAGAACACACTAAGACAGATGCTGGTCCACCCCAAAGACCGCACACCCAAACACAAGAAAAGCAATCTAGTGTATGCGGTCCAATGCAGTGAGGAATGCACAGACCTGTATATTGGGGAGACTAAACAACCACGACACAAACGCATGGCTCAACACAGAAGGGCCAACTCCTCAGGTCAAGACTCTGCAGTCTACTTACATCTGAAGGACAGCGGACACTCGTTTGAGGACCACCAGGTGCACATTTTAGACAGAGAAGACGGATGGTTTGAAAGAGGCGTCAAGGAAGCATCTACACCAGGGTCGAGAAGCCGTCATTGAACAGAGGAGGGGGTCTACGCCACCACTTATCCCCCACTTACAATGCTGTCCTTTCATCACTTCCCAGGAAACTCAACAAACGTAACCTATTGGCCTCAGGTGAAGATACCAACGATGGTCGTTCAGTCTCGGCCACAGGTAGTCTTAACGACTGTAACGACTGTCGTTACAGCAACCAGGAACACTAACGAACCAGCGGTATCGATGACCCGGGCCAACGACCCCACTGAGGTTAAATAGCTGAGTTTCCCTGCCAGTCAGTCAGAACTGAAGAAGTCCTTTGGATGAGGGACGAAACGTCTTCCGGTATCTTCAACCAAGTCCAGTTGCCCTTGACTTTAACTTTTGTTGAATAACTTTGACCTGGATGACTGAGAATCTTCAGACATCACCAACTACAGGAGACCATCCCCCAACACTGCTGGTACTCTGGTAACTGGCAAACGAGCTGAATGGATTTTACTGTAGGTTTGAAAAGCCCTCAGTCACACCTCTCCCCCGCTACAACACCATCTTCAAACAGTCACCTTCCCCCTCTGACACGCTGCCACCCCCCCTCTCTGACCCCTCATCTGCACTGAAGATCTGTGAAGAGGACGTGAGCCACCTCTTCCAAAAAGCAGAAGATCAGGAAGGCCCCTAGACCTGACGGTGTGTGTCTCGATCCTGCCTGAAAATCTGTGCGGACCAGCTGACCCCCCATCTTCACTCAGATCTTCAACAGTTCACTGGAGCTGTGTGAAGTTCCCTTCTGCTTCAAACGCTCCACAATCATCCTGGTCCCCAAAAATCCCTCCATCTCTGGACTAAATGACTACAGGCATGTCGCCCTGACATCTGTAGTCATGAAGTCCTTTGAAAGACTGGTGTTTGCCCACCTAAAGGACATTACAGGCCCCTTGCTGGACCCCCTGCAGTTTGCCTACAGGTCAGTGGATGATGAAGTCAGCTTGGGTCTGCATCACATCCTGCAACACCTCGACTCTCCAGGGACACATGCAAGGATCCAGTTTGTGGACTTCAGCTCGGCGTTCAACACCATCATCCCGGACATCCTCAGCACCAAACTCACCCAGCTCACTGTGCCAGCCTCCACCTGTCAGTGGATCACAGACTTCCTGACTGACATGAGTCAGCAGGTGAGGCTGGAGAACATCACATCCAGCCTCCGGACTATCAGCACTGGCGCCCCCAAGGGGTGTGGGCCCTCCCCACTGCTCTTCTCCCTCTACACCAGTGGTCACTAATAGGCGGACCGCGGCCCGGATCCAGCCGCGCAGCTTCTCTAGCATTTACTGTACTGGTTTAGCGGGCCAGGAAACTCATAGGCCATTTTCATGTGCTCTAATCGTCTCATGTGATGCTGCTCAGCCAATCAAATCTGTGCATTCCGGTGCTTGCGAGTTGAGTCCGTGAGATTCAGGTTTGAAGACTTCGTTTTGGAAACACACATGAATTGAGGAGATGAAAGGGAGAAGAGATTTCACATGACTTTTAATCAAGAATGTACAGATTGTTCCATGTAGATTCCTCACACGGGCAGTTCAGAACCAGAATATGTCATAGATCTCCAATCCTAGCTGGCAGGACAAGCTAGAGCTCACATTTCTCACTGAACAAGAGAAAGTAGGAAAGTGGTAGCTCTGTAAGAGGGAATGAAGGAGAAGAGGAGGCATTATATCATCATCATATTTGATTTGAGAGTCCGTTGTTGACTAAAAACATATGTTGATACAACTAAACATTATTGTACCGAATGATAACGCAAGTTAGTCATTTTGATGTTCTGGACCTTTGCTTCGGGAAATTTTCTCTAACTGGACCTCTTTGAATTCTAATTGAATACTCCTGATCTACACCAACGACTGCACCTCAGGAGACTCATCTGTCAAACTCCTGAAGTTCGCTGACGACACAACGGTCATCGGCCTACAGACGGGACGGTGATGAGTCGGCCTACAGACGGGAGGTTGGTCAGCTGGCGCTCTGGTGCGGTCAGAACAACCTGGAGCTTAACACGCTCAAAACTGTGGAGATGACCGTGGACTTCAGGAGGAGCCCCCCCCCCAGCCAGAGGATGTACTTCCTGCACCAGCTCAGGAAGCTCAATCTGCCCAAGTAGCTGCTGATCCAGTTCAACACAACCGTCATCCAGTCTGTTCTCCGCACCTCCATCACCGTCTGGTTCTGCCACCAAAAAGGACAGGAGCAGACTACAACGGACAGTCAGGACTGCAGAAAAGATCATTGCCCCCTGCCCCCCCTCCCGTCTTTCAATCCTTGTGACACCCTGGTCTACATGTTCTGGACCTCTGGTTCTGACTGAATGGTCACCTGGTTTGTGTATTTCTATTTTGCCACCACATCACAGAGGGAAATATTGTACTTTTTACTTCAGACAGATATAGTTACCAACTACTTTACAAATTAAGATTTTACATAGAAAACATGAATTATAGATTGAGAAACCGAACAGTTCATAATATATTTAAAATTAGAGTAATCTTGGCCAAATACAACAGTAAAAAGCTACCGTCTCATGTGGAGACAAACCGGTTGACAGAGCTGCTTTCTCACGCCACCTCATTTCTGTCTAATTTCTTATAAT
This sequence comes from Micropterus salmoides, assembly GCF_014851395.1. Classification (NCBI taxonomy): domain Eukaryota; kingdom Metazoa; phylum Chordata; class Actinopteri; order Centrarchiformes; family Centrarchidae; genus Micropterus; species Micropterus salmoides. Next base: position 31,004,591 of record NW_024040485.1, on the reverse strand, counting down.
AAAAAAAAAAAGGTTTGAAGAAATGTTTAAAACTGAATTTTTAATATTTTCAGTGATTTACAGATTTGCACATAAATGATTTGGGATTAAATCACTTTACCTTTAAATAGATTTCAGTTTCATTTTTTACTATTTTGAACAATTATTTACAGTTACACAGTATATTGCATACATTTATTTTGGTGCCTGTGTCACCTCTCTTGTATTTTGGGTTTTTGGCAGCTTAAAACTTTATTAAATGAACAAACCGAGAATCAGACTCACAGCTGAGTTTGTGCTGAAATAAAGGACACCGTGTATGAGGGGTGAGGACAGTTTAAAAGGTAGACAAGTGTTTACATGTAAATGTTGTCTTTGCAGAAGACTGAAATATAAATGCATTAATAACCATCAAATAATAATCCAGTAATAAAGCAGTACACTAAAATCAGTATCAGACAATTGTCCTTATTTTTTTAAAAGTAATGTCTGGGCATTTTCATGCCTTTGTTTAGCACTGGTGTCTTTTTAGTTTAACATTTTCCTAATCAATTTTTTTTTATTTGATCTTAATTTTCCGTTCCGTTTTCAGTTTTATATCGCTTTTCTTTTTTAAACGTTAATCTTGCCTAATAACTTCTATTTTGGTTATTTGGTAATGCTGGAATTTTTTAAAATATTGTCAAGCACCTTGTATTGTTATTTTACACAAAAGGCGCTCTACAAATAAAGTCTGAATGATTAATTTATTAGTGGAAGTTTAAATATGGGAATCATCTTTTGTAAAATGTGTTTTCAGACAGACAGAGCAGCAGATCATCAACACATTTGTTTTAAATAAAATATAGAAAGAATTATCAGCTCACAGAACAACACTTTATTTATAATCTTAAGTTATTTTGATCAAAACTAACTTTAAATGTGAGCGATGAAGAGGAAACAACCTGCAGCTCTGAGTTTGGACACCAGGGGGCAGTGAAGCACCGAGGAGAGCTGGAGTCTGCAGACAGTTAGAGGCAGGAAGAGTTCCAGCAGCAGAGTCTGAGAGGCTGCAGGCAAACACAGGAGGGAGAAATGAGCTTTTCAGGGGCCACAGCAGATTTAATGTTGGGCCCCAGACCTTATTTCTGCTATTTTTGCTTCTGTGCAAAGACTCAGAGATGATTCCCAGATTCTGTTTGTCCGCAGTGATTAAATGAAGGTCAGGAATTTGTGAAGAAATTCATTTGAATATCTGATAATTGGAATCTGATCAAACCTGCCACGCTGCGGTTAAACCTGACCAGCTGTTTGCTTCATGAGCATATTCTAGCCTACTGTACTACGACTAGTTTTGTCACAGTCCAGTGTTTCCATCAGCAGCAGTACTCTTTATTCTATTAATTATATAGTAAAACATACACACCAACTTATAAAACCATATTATCAGAACTACCACAATTATCATCATTATTGTATTATATACTTTACCAGATGGAAAACCCTTTACACCCGTTTCTCTCCATTTCAAATACTCACAGAACAGGATAAATACGTAGATTTTGTGAGCCATTCTTGTCGTTTGTCTGTAGAAATTGTATCTCTGTCTATTTTTGTTGCGTCTGTGAAATCTTTGTGTAATGTTTGTCATTTTTAAATAAGTCATATCTGCATACATGAAAACTAAGATGCAGATTTTTCAGAGTTCATCTCAGAGTTGTGTTTGTGAGTTTCTTTGATTTAAACTAAAGAACATCACACTGTGGTTTTTGGTCAGAATGATTATTATTGATGGACAAAGTGAAGACTGGATTTATTTCTGCAGACGCCTGCAGACATGACTACAGGTACAGTATTTTAATGCAAATGTCAGGTCATTGCCAGAGATTTTTACTAATTAATTATTCTGTGTATTCATCCTTTAATATTTTCTTTTTGCCTCCAGCTGCTGTTGTTGATGTTCATCAGTTTCCGTCTGTGATGCAGTAAAAGCAGCAGAAATTAAATATGCTTTATCTCTACATGTGAATTCTTGTTTTGGATAAATAGACACTTGACTTAACATTAATCACACTTGAAAGATCAAATTTCAAGGATTCGTATGAAGTAGTATCCATTAAAAAATGTATATAAAACATTTCAATAAGCTCTTTTTGTCGTGTTTCGTTGTATTTTGGTATTTAAGGCAATAACTTTAAAGTTCTGCTCTGTTGAGCTTCATAGTAAAGATGTGAGTTATAGCAGTATTTCTTATTTAGGAACAATAACTTGTGATACTGACTGTTGATTGGTCACAGTAGTGTTAGCAACTGTCATGAAAACAGTTTATTTTTACCTGTTAATCCAGCTCAGGTGTGCAGCGGGTGGAGCCTTTCCAATCTAGTAACAGTAGCAGTTTGAGTACTACCAGTGAGTACAGCTACTGTTACTCACACTACTACTGTCAGTAGTTACTGCTAGTACTGGTGGTAGCAGTAGGCACAGTAGAGATGTTGCAAAGTGCTGAAGCAGCAGCAGCAGCAGCAGTAGTAGTAGTAGTAGTAGTAGTAGTAGACATGATGATGATAGTAGTAGTAGTATGGCAGACCAGAAACAGGATCAGAAGAGCCGTGAGCAGGTATAAATGGTAAGAGGCTGATGAGGGAAGTGAGAGCAGGTGTGGCGGTCAGGTGAAGGGGGGAGGAGGGACAGTCTGAGGAGGACACCTGGTGGAGAGCTGGAGGATGGCAGGTCTGAGGATCCAGATCCAGAGGGCAGTGCTGAGGGGAAGAAGGGACTGAGGAGGACATTTACTCATGAAATACAGAAGTACAGTTTTTAGCAGTGGAGGAGAAAGTATTAAGATCCTTTATTCAGTAAAAGTACTCATACCACACTGTAAAAATAAGAAAATGTTGCAATGTTTAAGTAAAACTATGCAGAATAAGTATAATCATAAAAACGTAACTTAAAGTATTAAGAGTAAAAGTACTCTGATACAGTTATACTATTATATATTTTATCATCATCATCAACTAATTGACTGACGGAAGGTTTCAGCTGTACTTTTAACTAAACATCCGATTTTTAGAAACTCTTGTTGTGTTTTGTGTAAAAATTTGTGAAGTAACTCAAGTTGTCAGATAAACGTAGTGAAGTAAAAAGTAAAGTATTTCCTCTGAGATGTTGTGCAGTAGAAAAGACTCACTACAAGTACCTCGTCGTAGTATTAGTCGTAGTATTAGTAGTAACAGAGGTATTAATCATCCGGTGACCTCTGACCCTTCATGATGCTTTTCGGGTCAGAGTTGAACTTGATGAACGGAGGTGAACGCCTGATGATGCTGCGCTCTGATTGGACGACAGCAGCACTGCCTCAAACTGAAATGAGGTGAACCTGCAGAGTGGCGGCTCTGCGGGTTCAAACTCCACACGGCCAATCGGCACGCAGCTGCCGGTTGTTCCAGTGTTTAATGTGCAGCAGGTCGCACTTCCTGTTTGCAGCCTGCGGCTCTGATGGCGAGTCAGGACTCATCTCTGGATGTGTGTCAGCAGAGTAACCGGGTACATGTACTCAAGTACTGCACGTGACAACAATGTTGAGATACTTTTTACTTCTAGTCCACCATATCTTAAAGGGAAATGTAGTACTTTTTACTGCAGTACTTTTATCTGACAGATTTAGTTACTTTGCAGGTTCAGATTAATTAAAAGAGTATTATTAATCCAAAATAATATAAATATATAAGTATTATTTAAGGTTGAGATAAAACTTTATTGATCCCTGCTGGAACATTCACAAACTACCCAGCAGTATGTAAAGTACCTGCTGCAACATTAAAGTGATTAATGCATCAATAATTATGATCGTGTTCTATATTATTCTGCATGATGTGTACTTTTACTTTTGGTATTTGGTAAGTATTTTTTTATAGTAATATTTTTGTTCTTCTACTTAATTAAGGTTTGAATGCAGTGCTTTTCCTTCTAGTGGAGTATTTCTACACTGTGGTGTTACTTAAAGACTCAGAGGTCGTCCTCCGGCCTGTCATGGTGACAAACATCCGTCCAGATGAACTCTTTAATAAGAACAGGTGCATGCTGGGTCATATTTAACTTGTGGATGTGTGCGTGGTCAACTTGTGCATCAGAGATCTGCGCATGATCAGACGATGCAGGACGACCACAAACTTCATTTCATTTTAAGAACTTCTCCTCACTTCAAAGATCAGAGTCTTTTATTTAACCCACTCAAAAGTGTTTCAAACATTGTTCTAAATGAACCACGAAAAATCCAGTCATGTCATGAAATGTGCTCAAATACTGGTCGGAAGACTGAAACTCAACATTTAGGCTGCTGAAAACTGTTTCATATCGAAACAGCATCACAGACTTCCATGTTTGTTTATCTTTATTTTTTACGCCGGCTTCCCCTGGGAACCCTCCGTTTAACAGCAAAACACTATGAACTGTGGGTAATTCCCTCAGGTAAAGTCTGCAGAGATGCGGCCCATACAGGAAGTCTTTGACAGGGGGACCGTCCTAAACCCGGGAACGCTCCTCGGTGTCCGTGTACGTGGGGATCAGGACTCAGCTGACACTGAGGGGAACTATAATTTATCTTTTGGAGCACGAGGACAAGAGTTTGTGGGAATCTGGGAATTTGGATGAGACAAAGAGGAGTTTAACCTGAAGGATGCTGGTTTGATCCCCGTCTCCCCTGCTCTGCTTGTGGAAAGGTCTTTGGGTCCTTGACACTATTTGCCAAATTGCTGAAGTGAACGTGCGTCTCAGGCCGTGTCTATTTTCAAAACCGTAACTTTTTCTATGCGGTTTGGCCGTTTGTCCACACAAACCACAGGTCGTTGTTTGAAAACTCCTGTTGCAGTGTTGTGGTGTGAGTTTTTGCCGTGCGATGTCAGAGTTTCTGGTGTCAGGCCCCACACAGAGACCTTTCTCTACGTTTGCACCTCCCAGACTAAAACAGCGAAAACGAAGACCTGAAATGGAGAAGTTTGCAAACGCTGCCGACCCCGTTTTTGGTTTAAAAACTCCAGGTAGCGTTTTAGTGAAGACGGGCAAAACCAGAGGACTTTAGAAACGAAGATGCAGACGCTCACGTTCGGCTCTCTGATTGGCTCTAATCAGTCATGCAAAGCAGAAACACGATGCTGCTGGCAGTAGTTTTAGCTGATTGTTCGTCTGCATTACTTTAGTGTACTTTAAATCTTCAGTAACTACAGAACAGACCATCTGCCTCATGTTCGCACAGACACGTGCACGCCCAGTGAGCGTGAACGGCCTCTAGATGAGCGTTTTCAGTCTTAATGTAGTTGGAGATCAGCTCTGATACGCAGCTAAAGCGCTGCTGTGGACGGAGATCGTAGTGCGCGCCACTGCCTGCTTTGTTTATGACGGTTACATCGCCGCATGGTGGTTCGGCGTGCTCTTTACAGCGCTCGAAAGCGTGTTTTTGCACTTTCATGTAGACAGATTTTTTTTTTTAAACGACGGAGGAAAAACTCAGATTATAAAAACACCCGTGTGCGTGTGGACTCGGCCTTCAGTGTGTGAACTGGTGAATGTGACGTAGTGTAAAGATCTTTGAGGGCTCACAAAGACAAGAAACTATACAAATACAGAACATTTACCGTCTCACACATGTTGTGGTGTTTTTAAATTCATTTTCTGTCCAAGTCAATCGCTACTCGCTCTGAAAACTCCGCTGATCTAAGAGCTGACTGGCTTCGACACTGATGTTTTAAAGAAACTCTTCATCTTCTGTTTAATGGAAAGACTTGGATTGTAGTCAGATCTTCTACTGTGACGTTTTAAATCCTTTACTGATCTGACTGAACCGTCTCTCAAACACTAGATGTCGCTGTGTCTTTAAAAACCAAACCTTCAGTTCGCCTCTTTACAGGAAGTGGGCATGTTTTCAACATCATAGTTTCAGAGGCTTTACTGAACAGAATGATGTAACTTAAAAAGTGTAATAAGGGTCAACTCATTTTCTAAAAACGTGCTTTACCAAACGTGCTGTTGTCCTTTTATGGTGAAGGTTGTGACGCCAAGCTAAAGGAAGTAGTATTTTTTACTATTAGTACTACAAAATAAACTTCTGATCATTCGTTGTTGTTGATATTTCTATATAAATATATAGAATAAATACATGGAAATAATACTAGTTCTACTACTTACAACTGACATGTCGGTGTACCAACATATTTCTAGCATCATAACATCACACAGTTTTACAAATACTAGATGGACACGACATTAATTGGCCCTTAAAAACAAGAAACTGATTCCTGATCCTGAGTGATGACAATGACCAAAAAGATCCTGATTATTTTATTATTATATGTTGATATTAAACCGTTTGGTGCAGGCCTATATTTGAATAAACCTGTGGCATCTGTTAAAAACAAACACTGATTGTTGTTCTTATTGAAGGAAATGCAAATACAAACAGGGTGAGTCCACAATTTGAACATTGTTTACTTCAGTCCTGTCAGTATCATGAAGCAACGTTAAAGCTCTGGAAACATCTGGACAGGCAGATGTGGGGCCCCGACAGTCTGAATATCTGACAGATCAATAAAGGAAACTGTCGGTCCTGCTCTGTGTTGTTGTTATTGAGCTGAGTGTCTGTATCTCAGGATGTGAGTTTGAGCTGGAAAAGCAGACGGCGAACACGTTTGTTAATCTGAACAATCCTTTTAGGAGGCTTGGAAGGACATTATTTTAATTTTTAAAGACCTAAAGTTTTCCAGACGGAGACGAGCTGTCAGACAACTGACGGGCTCAGACCTGCTGGATTTACTGCTCATTCCTTATTTAGTTAAACAAAAATAACATTTAGCTCTTTCATAAACAACAACAACAAAGATCCAACTGATTTACACTGAAATATGGGGACAGGTCTCCTGATGGGGGCGCTATGGCAACCATCTAAAGTCAAAAATTAAAATGTATTAAAAATGAGCTTTATGTCATTTTAATCAGCGTTCAGTGTGTCTTTGATGTGATTGTGATACAATGCAAATAGATAAATAACTTATATTAAGAATAATTTGTTTAAAACAACAAAATGAAAATGAAAATGAATAATTTGAATATGAATAAAATGAAAGATGTTGCCTTTTAAAAATCAATACTTACAAATCAATACTTTTAGGAAATTTATCAACATGTTTTTAATATTTTTTAAATATTGTTATTATATTTATAATATTGTATGTATAATGTTTGATAAATAACAAAAATACAAATTCCGAAACCCAAACCTTAACTTAAAAATAAACACTTAATAAATAATACTTTAACAAATATATATTCCAAAAATATTAAAAAATTATAGATAATGGGGTTTTTTTATATATTTTTTAATATTGTTAGAGTTCTATGATAAATAACAGAGAATAATAAAAATGTCAGTACTTATATTTACTAATAAATACTACTTTAAATATATCTATTCCAAAAAATATCCCTAAATATAAATCTTTCTAAAATATTGTTAAATTTAAAACAATAACACATATTCCTGTACTTATACCTATAAATAAATACTTATTATATTAAAAATATATACGTCCTAAATGTCAAAAATATATATTTTTAAATGTATTTTAAAATATTGTTAAATTTCTATGATAAATAACAAATTCCTGTACTTATACTTACAAATAAATACTTAAGAAAAAATACTTTAAATATATATATTCCAAATAATATCCCTAAATATCAAAACACTATATGTATGTTTTAATATAGTTAAATTTAAATTTAAGAAAAATACAATAATACATATTCCTGTACTTACTATAACTAAATAAACTTACTATAAATAAATACTTTCCCACAAAGTCCTAAATGTCAAAAATACATATATTTTTAATTATAAAATATTGTTAAATTGATGATAAATAACAAAAAAACAATAATAAAAATTCCTGTACTTATTCTTACAAATAATACTTAATACTAAAATTTATATTCCAATAATATTAAAAATTATATACATATTTTAAAATATTGTTATAAACACCTAAATGCTCCCCCCGTTCACCTGGCTGAGTGTCAGTAACCCATGTGAGTAAAGTGAGGCCCCGACACGTCGCCCAGCGTTCACCCTGTGTGTGATGAAGTGTCTTTTACATTCCTGTATGTGGGCTTCCTCTCTGAGCGTCGGGCCCTGCAGGCTGCAGCTGACATGACCGAACAGAGATCAGATCCTCCTACACTCGTTCAGGCTCCGTCATGTTTGTCTCGGGCTGACGGCAGACTGGAAACCAGCGACCAGCGTCTCTGCTCTGGATCCACGTTTACCAGCTCGTATTGTTTGATCAAAGCCGGTTTTGGTTACAGAGCAGGTCTGGGTGCTTTTTGAATTTAAAAAAAGCACACAGCCCGTATTCAGCAACTGTTTAAACGAGCCGTTACAGTCACCGCCTCAGCCACGCCCCCAGCACGGCCCGCCTGACTCACTGACATTTCATTGATTTAACTTAATTAACAGCAGAACACCAAGCGGTCTATCTGTCACTGAGCTGCAGGCTCAGCTCGCTGTCATTTACCAACACGTCCTCATACTTAAACAATAAAATAGGTTGATTGTTAATTGTCCTTAAAACGACAAATAAGAGCGATGGAAAGTAACCAGCGACAAGCTGACCTTTAAGGGTCAGTGTGTAAGTTTTAGTGGCATCTAGTGGTGAGGGCTGTGAATTGCAACCAACAGCTCATGGTGCATTCAGGTGCTCCTTCTTCGTACGTATTCACTGTATTGACGAAATGCAAAACATACTTGCATACAACATCCAAACTTACGTAGGTCACATGACGTTAAACACATGGTAAACATGAAACGGTCATAGTTTGGTTTGGTTTAGACGTAAAAACCCAGTCTCCTCCCAGGGCGTCAAATACCGACACTGACAAAGCTTGACAAAATATCGCTATTTGATGCACAAGGTACCCTTCAGCGTCCACATGAGACGCCCTGGGCTTTAAGTAACTTAAATGAACCCCATCCGTCGTCTGAAACCAAAAGTTACATACGTGACTCGCTTTAACCCAAACCGCAGTCTTTTCCTAACCAACCTGCGACCATTTGACAACGCGGACCACATATTAAAAAGGCGTTTAAGTACTTCACAACTGATCCTGTGATTTAGGCCCCTTCCACACCAACTCCGTTTTAGTTTACAAACACAGAATAAAAATGAATCCGATGTCCGTATCGAAGATTGACTGGGAAGTCGTAAAGTAAACGTATGTTGACCTGGAAACAGACATTTTTGAAGTTTATGGTGAAGTTCCTGCTCTTTGTCTTCTGCACGCTGCTCTTCACTGTTTCACTGCTCCGTGTTTAAACTCTGAGATAAACTTAGTCTCAATAAACTTTCACCACCTGGTTTATTAGACAGCTGTTAACTGTCGCCGTCCTGTGAGGTCCAACGGTGTCCTCAGATCAAGTTGAAGTACCTACAGTATACAACAGCGTACAAATACTGCATTCAAAAATACTACTTCAGTACAAATACAGAAGTATTATCATAAAGGTTGTGAAGTATAAAATATGTAGTAGTCCCTGTGCAGCAGGATGACCTGTCACTGTTTTGTTATCATGTTTTTCATTCTCAGATTGTTAAAACTGATCAATGTTGGAGCTGCTTGAGATTATTAGGGGATTTTAATCCACTTCTTCACGACCTTTTCATCATGTGACCTCTAAAACAAAGTGATGTCTGCTTGAGTAATCGGCTTTTTGGTCGTTGCTATAAACTATTTTTGGCGATCACTTGTTACTTTGAGGCTGTTTAATAAATAACTCGATATTTTCCTTTTAAAAACTTTGGATTAAAATATAAAGATTTTGCGTAGGACGTTTTTCTTCTTCTGTCCTCTCTTAATAATCTTTTCTCAGCCGTCAGATTTGTCTTGCGACACCTTGTGAGGATCCAAATTCACAAGTTATGAGAACAGTGTTTAAAATATGTTATAGAATACTATAACATATTTTAAACACTGTTCTCATAACGCTTTGTGAAAATTCCTAAAACTGCAAGGGTTCCTACAGCTGTTACAGAACTGTGGAGGAGTGAATTGGTACAATACCTACCTCTGAAGTATTTCTACTGGTAGGGAGTTTAATGGAGACGTTACTGCTGTCTACCTCTGACCTGTGTTATTTCAACCGTCCTGCAGAACTTAAATTAGATCATTTAAAAAGATAAAAGAAAACAATGGAGGAAAAGTAAGTTTTCCTGCTTCTCTCCGGTTATCTTGCGACCTCTTGTGGGGCCCCGACCCCCAGGTTCATCCCTCCAAAATGCACCACAGATTCTGTAACTCCTCCCTCAGAGTCAGACTCTCAGACTCTTTAGTCATTAACTGGACCTGAACGTGCAAAAACTCAACTAATGTACGATATTCTGGTTTATTATGTCTCAGTACTGCAGTTTTTAAGGATTCCATCACTCAACATTATCGACATTCATTATTATTACAGCTTATTCATTACACTTAAAATACTGCAAATATTTCCACTAATTCCAATTTATTTTTTCTAATTGCCAACTTTTTATTATTTCTATTCATTTAATGTCATTAGCAAACTGTGAAATGAATAGATTCTGGTGTTAAATGTTATTTGAGTAACCAGATCCTGTAGCTGTGAATAAATGCAGTTATAATAATATTCCCTCTGGAATGGGGTTTTACAAAGGGAAATACTTGAGTACAAGCACCTCACAATTGTATTTACTTTCTTTCCAACTGCGCTGACCTGAGGCCTGGAAAGCTAATAGAAACGCCTGCGAGTTCACCTCCTCCTGAAAGTTCTTCGTGGTGTCGGCCGCTGAGCAGAAGAAAAAAAAAACAAACAAAACAAGCAGAGATACAGAAGTACAACTCACAAAATAAAAGTCCGGTTTATTGTCAAACAACAAACTTCGCACATACATCAAAACAGGCCGCCATAAAACAAAATAAGTCGCTGACAAAAAACAAAATAAAAAGGAAAAAGAAAAGAGGCTCTTTTCTTTGGCCTTACCCTCCCATACAAACAAACTAGTTATGGTACAGCTAAAGTACATACATTAAATTTACTGGAATGCTCTGAGTTCAACGGCTTAAGAGGTTTTCGTTCAGGTTTTTTTTAAAACTGTTTTTACAGGTTGTTTTTTTTCTTCCTAGTATCTGTTGAGATATCGTAACATGGTCAACCAAGTAAAATATTTCGTTGAAGAAGCACCGATTTGGTCTGACGAGATCGCTGCCGAGGAGGGGAGCTGGCCCCCCCTCCCCCTGCTCCTAACAATATGTACAAAAATATAAAATGTAAATAAAAATACAAACAAATTCTCCTTTCGTGTTGTTGTTGTTGTGAAGCCGGATTTCTGCGTCGATGCGGTGGCAGGTTCCTCTAGAAAATTTGTTTTGCAGTTTTGCGGGTTGGGGTGGGGGTGGGGGGTGGACGTGGTAGATGTTTGTTGAACTCTACTTGCTAATGACCATGTTGGATTTTTTTTACATTTTTTTATTTATTATTATTATTTTTTTCTCCTTTAAAATCAGTCCTCCCGCCCCTCCACCTGTGACATAGAAAAAAAAAAAAAACAGTCATAGGTGGAAGAATCAGGAAGTGGTTCAGCAGGATGGCGCGAGGGGGGAAAACGCATCAATCGTCATCGTCGGTTTTCTGCTTCTTGGTTTCGACGTCGTCCTGAAGAAGAAGAAGAAGAAGAAGAGTTAGTTAAATGGTGAGACCTGATTGGTCGCTCAGATTCTTGGCGGTAAAGCTTGGATTTCGCCGCTTCACCTCTTCGTCGTCGTCGTCATCTTCAGCCGCCCGTTTTGTGCCGCCCTCAATCTCATCCTCGTCGTCCTCCTCGTCTTCCTCGTCACCTGCGGGACGAAGGGCGAGAAGAATGAGATTTGTTTTGCCAAGATTTGGGAAAATATTTGTATCATTAAGATAAAATAATCTTCTAGCTACCTTCTCCATCATCTCCTCGTCCTCCTCATCCACTTCCTCGTCATCTTCATCATCTACCTCGGGCTCGCCGTTTCCCTCGTTCTCCTGATGAAAAAAGAAATAAAATAGTGTTTAAAGTGACTTTCTGAAGCCGTGCAGGCACAAGCTCACTGTACCAGGAGGAAAGGAGGTTACCTTTCCGTTGGTGGCAGCATCTTTGCCGTTCTCCTTCTCCTCCACCAGCTTCTTCTCTTTCAGGTCCTGATGGAAACAAACCAGAGGGAAAAAATTTGAATCAGAAAAAAAACAACTATAAAATACAGATGATCAGAGTTTGAGATGCAGCTGCTGTAGTGAAACTTCTGCAGGCTGCTGCTACCTGCCCTGCTACCTAATGGCCTAGTTAGACGAGTCCCAGTGCATGCTGGGAGCTGCACATTTCAGCCCTCTCCCTGTCAGAATGAAAGCTTCCTATTTAAACACCATATTGGTCTCTGCAGACCCCCCCTCCTCCTCCCCCCACTCCATCCCCTCTAATGTGTTGTAATCTGATACTTTCATGTGGCCCCCAGGGCACTCTGGGTATTGTAGTCTTCCGCGGGCTGCCATCGCCGCCATATGTCACGAGACACGCCCGGGAGAGGCACTGCAATACCCAGGATGCACCGCTCCGTTTAAAATAACACAGTAGGGCGCAGGAGGGGAGGGGGGGTGGGGAGGTGGTGATGATGATGGAGGAGGAGGAGGAGGAGGCGGCGGCCGCGAGCGCGATGCACGCTGCTGGCCGCTCGTTGTAACGGAGGCTGGAAAGGACAATAGAAGACGACACATGGCAGGCGAGGAAAGCGGCCAGAAAAGCGAAAATAAAGCGGCCTGCGGCCCGGGGACCGCAAGCACACCGTCACAAACACCTTCAGGGGCTTTCTGCTCTCCACTTAGACCGGAAAACCGCCCGCCGAGCCTATTAATAGCGCTCGGTTTCCTCGTTTTGTCGACCGTTCACAGCCTATTATCCCCACTGCACGCGCGCCCGGCCCACACATACACTGTTA